>NC_081408.1:134169801-134499801 GCF_030272615.1 Cryptomeria japonica
AACACCAAATCATGTTGTTAGGGGTCATATTGTGTCCTACGACCCTGTAAGACACAATATGACCCCTAACGACATGATTTGATGTTGCTGACCCCTTAAGACACCAAATCATGTCGTTAGGGGTCATATTTACACCATAGGACCCCTTAAGACACAATATGACCCCTTAGGACACAACAATATGGTGTCATTAGGGGTCATATGGTGTCCTAAGAGGTCATAAGGGTTCATGGGACACCATATGACCCTTATGGACACCATATGATCCCTAACGACACCATAGGACCCCTTAAGACAGCAAATCATGTCATTAGGGGTCATATTGTGTCCTACAACCCTGTAAGACACAATATGACCCCTAACGACATGATTTGATTTCTTAAGGGGTCCGATGGTGTCGTTAGGTGTCATATGATGTCCATAGGGGTCATATGGTGTCCCATGAACCCTTATGACCTCTTAGGACACCATATGACCCCTAATGACACCATATTGGGTTGCTTTGGGTCATATTGTGTCCTAAGGGGTCATATTGTGCCTTAAGGGGTCCTATTGTTTCCCAAGACACCATATGACCCCTATGGACACCATATGACCCCTAACGACATCATAGGACCCCTTAAGACACTAAATCATAACATTAGGGGTCATATTGTGTCTTACGGGGTCGTAGGACATAATATGACCCCTAACGACATGATTTGGTGTCTTAAGGGTTCCTATGGTGTCGTTAGGGGTCATATGGTGTTCATAGGGGTCATATGGTGTCCCATGAACCCTTATGACCTCTTAGGACACCATATGACCCCTAATGACACCATATTGTTGTGTCCTAAGGGGTCATATTGTGTCTTAAGGGGTCCTATAGTGTAAATATGACCCCTAACAACATGATTTGGTGTCTTAAGGGGTCCTATGGTGTCACAAGACACCATATGACCCCTAATGACACCATAGGTCCCCTTAAGACACCAAATCATGTCATTAGGGGTCATGTTGTGTCTTACGGGGTCGTAGGACACAATATGACCCCTAACAACATGATTTGTTGTCATGAGGGGTCATATGGTGTCCATAGGGGTCATATGGTGTCTTGGGACACCATAAGACCCCTTAAGACACAATATGACCCCTTAGGACACAATATGTCCCAAAGCGACCCAATATGGTGTCACTAGGGGTCATATGGTGTCCAAAGAGGTCATAAGGGTTCATGGGACACCATATGAGACCATAGGACCCCTTAAGACACCAAATCATAACATTAGGGGTCATATTGTGTCTTACAGGGTCGTAGGACACAATATGACCCCTAACAACATGATTTTGTGTCTTAAGGGGTCTTATGGTGTCATTAGGGGTCATACGGTGTCCATAGGGGTCATATGGTGTCCCATGAACCCTTATGACCTCTTAGGACACCATATGACCCCTAATGGCACCATATTATTGTGTCCTAAGGGGTCATATTGTGTCTTAAGGGGTTCTATGGTGTAAATATGACCCCTAACGACATGATTTGGTGTCTTAAGGGGTCCTATGGTGTCACAAGACACCATATGACCCCTAATGACACCATAGGACCCCTTAAGACACCAAATCATGTCATTAGGCATCATATTGTGTCTTACGGGGTCGTAGGACACAATATGACCCCTAACGACATGATTTGGTGTCGTTAGGGGTCATATGGTGTCCATAGGGGTCATATGATGTCTTGGGACACCATAGGACACCATAGGACCTGTTAAGACACAATATGACCCCTTAGGACACAATATGACCCAAAGTGACCCAATATGGTGTCCTAAGAGGTCATAAGGGTTCAAGGGACACCATATGACACCATAGGACCCCTTAAGACACCAAATCATGTCGTTAGGGGTCATATTATGTCTTACAAGGTCGTAAGACACAATATGACCCCTAACAACACAATTTGGTGTCTTAAGGGGTCTTATGGTGTCACAAGACACCATATGACCCCTAACGACACCAATCGACCCCTTAAGACACCAAATCATAACATTAGGGGTCATATCGTAAGACACAATATGACCCCTAACGACACAATTTGGTGTCTTAAGGGGTCCTATGGTGTCACAAGACACCGTATGACCCCTAACGACACCAATCGACCCCTTAAGACACCAAATCATAACATTAGGGGTCATATTGTGTCTTACGCGGTCGTAGGACACAATATGACCTCTAATGACATGATTTGGTGTCTTAAGGGGTCTGATGGTTTCGTTAGGAGTCATATGTTGTCCATAGGGGTCATATGGTGTCCCATGAACCCTTATGACCTCTTAGGACACCATATGACCCCTAATGACACCATATTGGGTCACTTTGGGTCATATTATGTCCTAAGGGGTCCTATGGTCTCTCTCTCTCTCTCTCTCTCTCTCTCTCTCTCTCTCTCCTTCCTTCTCTCTCTCTCCCTCTCTCTCTCTCCCTCTACTTCCTTCTCTCTCTCTCTCTATCTCTCTCTCTCTCCTCCTCTCTCCCTCTCTCTCTCCCTCTCTCCCTCTCCTCCCTCTACCTCTCTCCCTCCCTCTCTCTCTCTCTCTCTCTCTCTCTCTCTCTCTCTCTCTCTCTCTCTCCCTCCCTCCCCTCTCTCTCTCTCTCTCTCTCTCTCTCTCTCTCCCTCTCTCTCTCTCTCTCTCTCTCTCCCTCTCTCCCTCTCTCCCTCTACTTCTCTCTCTCTCTCTAAAATATGACCGCCTTAGCCATGTGGCAGTTTACTTCATAAATGGTAGCAAAGGGAAATTCTTTGGGGACCGCAAATTTTTGTACAAAAATCGGATATTGGATAAAATTCGATATTCAATTTTATTCGATATCCGATTTTTGTACTCAAATTTTCAAATTTCAAATTTTGGCTCAGGAATGCTTTGGTATTAGGCTTGGAAGTGACAAGCTTGGAAAGTCAACTAAAAAAACGTGTTTTTCAGTATTCCTTGATTTTCCAGACTTTACACTGGTGGCTGACAACTTTTTTTGTAACCAAAATTGATAAAACAAAAAGGGTTTTTTAAGGACGTTCCTAGCTTTCCAAATATATAAAGCTTGTCTTATTTTGACTTTAGTAAATAATTATTATTCATTTTCTAATTGAATTCTGACAATAGTTCTAATTGATATACTGATTGAAAAACACTCATAACTTTCAAACGGTATAACATTTTTTGAAACCGAAACATGCATCACATCCTATGCTTCGTCTACTATAGGGAAAAAATTTTTAAAATTAAATTTCTTAAGGTTTTGACCAAGTGAAGGTTGTCAGACGTAGGAGTTTCTGAATTTCTGAAAAGCTATAGTAAAAAAATCATAAATAATTATTTAATTCATAAAAAATTAAAAAAAAATATGTGTCACATCCGGACATGAGTCTAATACTTATATTATAAAATTATAAAAAAATATTAAGATTTGATTGTGATTAGGGTGGTCAGACATACATCTACTTCTTTTTTTTTTCCTGAAATTTTAGTACCCCTGCATTGAAATTTGAAATTTTCATCAAATAGGATTTTTTTTTTCCAAAAAACAACTAGTAGCTTAGAAACTAAATTAAATTTTCTATATATTCTCTTGTTACATATTTTTAAAATAATGTTCACAACTTATTCAAATTTTCATGTCAAGTTGCATAACTTTGATTTTTCTGAAATTTCATTGCCACTTAAGGGCCTGTTTTGGCACACCATGATCCTGCACATACCCTTGTAATTATTTAAGAGTCTCCTTTATTTCATATTTTTAAAGATCAACACCAATTTTTTTATTTGATGTGGTATGTCATTATGTTTATATCTATACAATAATTAAATATCTTTCTATATAGTGCTAGTCTTATTTTATTTTGCAGTCTAGATATGAACCATTCAATCTTTTTTCCAATTCTAATAGTGGTTCTAATTTGTGGTAGAATTAAAAAAATGACACATTTTTGGAAGGATGTGATAAACCTATAGGGTACTGGTGCAGAGAAATTGGAGTAAATATTTCCAATGCAAATCATAGATAGTGGAAAAGAGGAAGGTCTTTGATAGTTATGGATACCTAAGTGGAGGCAACCTTTCTTCTTAGTGGAGGCAATCAAGTGACAGTAAGATTTTGTTCAAGGAATATTTAAAATTTTAAGAATGGTTTTGTTCATTAGAATACAGGTGGTAGAAATCTGTAAAAACCTCAATCTAGCAAAGCTATCATCATTCTAGAAAAATTATTAGACAAATGATAAAGCATATGTCAAGGTGCACATTCTTCGCTAAGTGGTGTGGGAAAGGGTTAGAGAATAATAAAACCATGAGCTTATGGTTAGATCAGTGGGGTGAGGATGCCAAGGTAAATTTTTTAAGTAGAAATTGCTTGTTTATGAAATACATCATATAAGCTCTCAAAAACACTATCTCAAGGGATAAATTGTAGTCCATAGATGGGATAGCCATTTATTGCCTCGATCGCCTTCCACATTTTGACCCTCTTTTGAATGAAATGAAAATTATTCTAGTTTGGTTTACATTACCTAATATTGGAGTTCAAAAGCCCTTTCTTTGATCAAAGAAGAGCTAGCATTAATCATTTGTTTGGATGAGATCCTCCTCTGAAGAAATAAAGGATTACATGCAAGGTTTTGTATAGAAATTAAATCAAGGGTATTCACTAGAGGGAGTTAGATAATTTAAAAAGATAGGCCTTTGGAAGACAAAAATAGAGAAGGTAACCCCAACACCATTTTGCGATAGATGAAGAGGTCTAGATAACTCAAACATTGAATGTTTTATAGAGAGGTATGGTATGTATTCTACGAGGGAGTGAAAATGGATCAAGCATGTTGAAGAATCCAAATTCTTGGATGATATAGTACCAAAGAGAGATAATGTGGTTCACAAGAAATGGTAAATCCAAACTTACAATTTGAGGATCAAGATGTAAAAGACAATGAAAGCTAATCCACTTGAAAATCCTAATAACATGGAAGACACACAATTTTGTCCCATGGTCATAGATCTAATAGAGAAGAATCAATGCTAATTTTTTAATGAGGTTGAAAATGTTATGAAAGTGGGTTGCGAGTTAATGGAGCTTCCCAAAGATCTGCATGGAGATTTCAACAATTTTATGATGTATGAAATTCTCATTCATGATATATAATTTTCCAATTAGAATTTGGGTGATTTTCAAAAAGGGAGAGAAATAGGAGGAGGAGATGGATTTCCAACTTCAAACACAGAGGAGGGAGATAATGTTAGAAAGTATCTTTCTTAACCAGTGGATAAGTTAGAAATTAAGAAAAAAGATGTAGCTTTATGGTCTCAATACTATGGAGAAGGGAAAAGAAAGGGTAAAAAGATTAATCAAGAGAAGCGAACCTTAGATGGAGAAGTTGAAGGTCAAGTAAAAATGAGCATGATGCTAAGATCAGGAAAGGTAGTCCCCCTTCCTATGAAGCCATGATGTTCCTTTCATGGAATGTTAGGGGATTAACAAACAACGCTTGGTCACGTGCTCTATGGATGTTTCTATGGATGATAATTTCATAATGGAGGAAAGTAAGTTAATTTGAAATCATAGTTAGATATTTTTGGGAGAAATAAGAAATTTTATTCTTAGAGGTTATTGAAGATGAGGATGCCTCTAGGGGGCTAATCACATTTTGGAAACCTCGATCTATTTACTTAGAGAAGGTTTTAAACAATAAGGATTTATTAGGATGTGAGGGGTGGAATCTTACTTCAATCTTACCTGAGACTGTCATCAAGCTCTTTGAAGAAGGTAGCATAGAATAAAATCAAATATTTTATGGTTGCTTCCTCAATGAGATATATATCATTGGTGGGGATTTTAAAATCATCTTACAAGTCAAGGAAAAAGTGGGGGATTTAGAAATAAGATGGAATCTCAAATAGATTTTGAAGAGTTTGTAGCAAACAACAGGTTGCTGAAATTTCAATTGGCTAATGTAGCTCACACTTGGACTAATAGAAGGTCGGGGTTCAAATTGATAGCAAAAAAAAACTAGATAGATTTTTGTTCAAAGTAAATATTATACTTTCTCTCTTTGGAAGGTTGTATTGTTCCTTAGTTCGGCTCAAAACAATATCCAATTTTGCTTGATATTCTAGGAGGAAAGAAACAAATAAAATGCCTCTTAAAGTTTGAAAAAATATGCATGTTAGATTGTAGGGTTTTGGAACTAATTGAGAAGTGGTCTGAGGGAAGAAAATAAAAGTGGTTCTAAGATGTTCTTCCTATCTAAAAATTTAAAATTAGTTAAGAAATGGTTTAAGGATTGAAATAAAAATCATTTTAAAAATATTTTTGTTACAAAAAAGGAGATGGGAGATTAATTAAACAATCTCTATGAACATGTAATGCCTGCCAAAATACCCTAAAGAAACTAAACAGTAATATCCAAATGGAGATAAACAAAATTTAATTAACATCTAATAACAACTAATTCTTGACACATAACATCTCCATCTATTTACATTCATTAACCATTTACCCAATATGAACATACATTAGTGCTCATTTCATCAAATAATGCAAGCAAAAATAACACATCATTAACCTTTCCCTAGGGTACTTCAACATCATTACTTAATTCATTACCACAATAACATACTACACACATGATAGGTATATTTCATCTTCATTTAATGCATCATATTCTAATTTCCTAACTATGAGATATGAAACCTACAACATTATTTATTCCTCATTATATGCATAATTTCCTCTCTACCAATGCATCTATATGAATCATTCATCTTTACTAGATCCAATTAATATCTTCTAACATATTCACTTATTAATCTACGAATATTCCTCTTTTAAGATTAATTTACATTCTAACTTGCTTCCTAACATTCCATGAGATAATACAACTTAATCCATAATACAAATCCATTTCTATTGCAACTATAATCCAATTATATCCATGATTCATAAGATCACATCTCTAAAATAGTATAATTACAAATATGTCTTAATTCTAATTCCAAATACAATTCCTCTTACAAATACAAATACATTAAATACATCATGAGCATAGATCTTTCTACTACAAGAATTCATCTACTATATACAAGAATGTTACATTATATGCATTTCATCTTATTCATTACATAAAATCTGCTACAAGGTGCATCCATAGTCCATCATGAAGAATAATCCACATCCACACAAGAAGAATCCAAGAGAACATCCCAATGGCTAAAAACCACCAAACTCCCCACCATGTGGAACCAAATGAACCACCTCCCATGCTAGGAGATGACACAAGGCCCCAACACACACTCTAAACCTAAGCTGACACTCTAACCAAAGAGACACAATAAAACAAGAATTAACTCCCAAAGGCATAAAACTCATCAAGACATAAATGTATCCAATAAGCATAATCGCAAATCATAAAGGGGAAAGACATGTAAGAGTGGAGTGTCATCACATGCCATTGTCAAAACAAAATAACATGACAACATAATGCACTAGCCTAATGGACATGTGGAGCCATCTCAAGCTATGAGAGACTAAGGGAGATTAGCTTATTGTCTTCACGGCTTTCTCATGCTTATCCTAAAATGTACTCCCTAGGACTAAGGCATGAGGCTCAAATCAATTTATCTTCTTATTAATTAATCTAACTACCCAACCCATCAATTATTAGGTTATCACTTATTTACAAATTATGGAAAACTTGAATGTGCTCTGGTGGTCTAGACTTCATACATCCTTACAACGAACCTCATGCAAGCTTATCTCTCGTGACCCTAGTCATCACAAGGAAACCCACTCCTCCTAACAAGGCCCAACAATAAATCACAAGAAGCTCACCCAAAATAATACATGAAAATAATACTCAATACACCCAAAAACTTCCACACATACTCTCACAACATATGCAAGACTACAACAACATCAATATAACAAAATGAACCTCTTGGCTAGAAATGAAAAAAGGAATATCAAGCCATCAAATGATGCCATCAAATAAAATATAACATCATAGCAAGGCCTTCCCACTTGCTGGTCCAAGACAACATAATAATTATCTCAAACATCCATGGTCTATCCACATGGAAGAAGGTCTAAAATATCTACAATAGCATAGAGAAGTAAAAATACTTAGACCATCAAAATACATCAAAATTGATTAAACTCAAAAATGAAAAATATTAATAGACTTCGAATAAAGCCTCTGGTACAAAAATCAATTCGGGAAAATACCTCAAAAATGACCAAAACTAGGAAAACACATAACACAGACAATTTAGCACTTTTGTCCCATCGAACAACGCTTCTATAAAAAAGAACAACGCTTTCATTTCCAGAATCGTGCATACATATCCTGACACAATGCTTTAATACCCAGATTCACGCTTATGTTGCACAGAGCAGCGCAAATGCAAAACAGAACACCGTTTTTATGCATTAAAACAATGCTTTTGCACAAGTCTTACGGGAAACTCGAAAAACGTTCGGGTAAAATAATAAAATCCAGACTTCACAAAAGGGCTTGAAAAATATATCAAAAAAGATGCCCAGAGACAAGGAATAGATAGGTATAAACACAATAAAATGACTCAAACTATAAACCAAGATTCAATCAAATTTCTTCACAGCAAAATACACACAAAACCACTGCAAAAACTCACAGAGAATCAAATGAAAATAAACCCAAACAATCACAAAGGGGAAAACACTTCTACTCCCATACAAACAAAAATTTATCAACCAGAGATCTTCACAAAAAATTTCACAGAGCCGAGAAACACCATACACAAAAAAAAACCAAATATATATTTCCTAGCAACTACATGGAAACTCTTATAACATAAAGTTTCCTTCCCAATTATTAACCTTCAACAATATTAAAAATATAAAATAAAATAATACTTCAACCCAAGCCCAAAATATTTGCAGACACAATGCATACACAGAGGAGCCATTGAAATCAAAATGCAAAGTGAAAGAACTCCAACCTGCAACTTGAAGTAATGGAATGAAGTTGAAGAAGAGCTTCCAAAAATCCAAACTGAAATCCAACCAAGCTCCAACCAAAACCAAGAGAGAAGAAAACCAAAACCAAGGAAGAAAGCTTGCTAGAAAAATTTCCAGAGAATAGCCAACCCGAAAAACATCACGGGAATGAAAATAAAAAGTAACAATAATCCAAAAAACCTAGCCTCAATCTTGGCTAATCAAAATATTCCATTTTGGAATATATATTATAATTTATTCCCCCATTTTGAATTTAACCAATGAGAGTAAAGGGTAGGTAGAGTAAATATAAACTATACTTATCCAGTTAAGTTGAAATGTTTTATTATTATTTTAATTTAATGTGATCATACACCCCACTTAGGAATAAATGCCAAACTATTAAATAAACATAAGATGTAAATAAATAATCCAAATGGGGATTAAAATCAAATAAACCAAAAGCTAATAAAATAAATTAAAGAACCAAGTAAATATATGATATCAAATAAATATTAAACCATAAAAAGTCAAATAAATAATTAAATAATCAAATACCTTTAAATATTAAATCACAAATGTAAAATAAATATTTAACAACAATAAAGCTTATCAAATATTAAATAATCATAAAATCAATAAACGTTAATTATCAAATAAATATAAATACCAAATAATTAAATATTCAAAACTAATAAATTAAATACATTAAAATAAACATTACTAAATATAAAACCACACATCAAAAGCCACATAACTACTCTAACAAAATCAAGCAAATCAACCTGCATAAACTGAACTCACAACACCAAGAAGACCAAGCTTACTAACTGACAAGGCGAATTATGCTAAGATGTTGACTACTCGTGGTGAACAACTTAGACCTAGAGTATGTGAGGGGAAACTCATGCCATCTCCAAACCACATAAGCTATTGGAACTAAAGACATGCTCAGACCTGTGAAGCCAGGTGGAGTTGATGTCTGGTACCTGCAAAATCCTGCAACCACAAAATGACAATACCACATATACATATACATATATAGAGTAAGCAAGTGATAGAGAATCATGATGACACATCCTGCTTGCAATGAGTGATGTGGACTCATCTCTAGCATGAAGACAGTCAAAAAATGGTCAAACACATCTCATAAACATCTCATCAAATGTAATCATGAAGTAGGGTTATCCTAATCATAATCGTCATCAAAACCATGATAAATCTAATCTTTCAATAATCCAGCACATACTAAGCATATAGAATCCATCGAGTACTTATATCATCAAATCACATGATCAATCATGATAGTACCAGCATCCATATAGATAATCAAAATAGCATATGTCTAATAGAATCTAACATCCATAATAAGTAACTGAAGCACATGAGTAATCATCATCCAAATCATCAAATGTAGTCTAGATAAGTCTATCAAGCATAATATAAAAGTCAACTCTAGGTAAAATAAGTCAAATCAAGGTTGGACACTACATCCTCCCCCCTTTGCCTAGGTGTACTCCTGGAAGCCTGAGAGCAAATAGGGGTATAGCTTTCTCATCCATGTTGCATCCTCCCAAGTAGATGAAGAATCATCAATCAAATCCCACTGGACCCTTACCTGCTCTATGCTTCGACCTCTGAGGGACATCTCTCTATGCTGAAGAATGTGCACAGGCTCCATAGAAAGTTGCTCATCCTCGACTTGTAAAGCATTCCAATCCAACACATGCGTAATATCAAGATGATATAACCTGAAAACTGAAATATGAAAGACATCATGGATGCGAGACAAGATAGGCGGCAAGGCAAGGCAATAAGCCATAGGACCAATCCGCTCCAAAATCTTGAAAGGTCCAACAAATCGAAGTGCCAAGTTAGAGCCTTTTCCATAACAGATCGGACTCTTTCACGAGTGAACTCTCAGAAATGTCAACAATAGAAAACTTCATGTTCACTCAATGAGCATCTGGATATTTCTTCTGTCTATCCTGAGCAGCCAACAAATGCTCTCTAATGCGAGCCAGCTGCTCCTCCATATCCTACAACATCTTTGATCCAATACGCACTCTATACTCTAAACGGTCCCAACTCAAGGGCATGTGACATGGTCTACCATATAATGCCTGATAAGAAGACATACCAATAGAGCTATGGTAACCAATATTGTATGCAAAATCAACCAAATAGAGATAATCCTCCCAATGACACTATTGATCCATCATGTACATCCTCAATATATCCTCCAAAACCTGACTCACTCTCTTTGTCTGTCCATCTATCTCAGGGTGATAAGCTGAACTAAGGTTCAACTGTGTACCCAAATCATTTTGAAGATTTGTCTGGAATGCTAATGTGACACTGGATCACAATCTGATATGATCCACCAAGGAATACCATGCAACCTCACAACTCCTCCAAGAAAACCCAAGCTACTGTCGCTGTTGTATACAAAGACCTGGTCGGAGAAAAGTGTGCTACTATGGTCAACCTATCTACAGTGACCATAATAGAATCGTGATGGCATGAAGACATGGGAAATCCAACTATAAAATCTATAGATATAATATCCCATTTCCATCTTGGAACCAAATGTGACTATAATAGTCCTGCGAGATGTTGATGCTCTGCCTTTACTCGTTGACACTCTAGGCAACATGCCACAAAATCTGCAATATCTCTCCTCATACCAGACCAATGATATATCTGTCTCAAGTATGGGTGCATCTTCTTGACACCTGGATGGGTGGAGTAAGGTGCATGATGTTCCTCCAACACAATCAAATCTCTAAGACCATTTGAAAATGGAACATAAATACATCCCAAATGCCTAAGAAGTCCATCTAAATCCACTGAGTAACCTGCATATCTGCCCTCAAGAGCTCTACCTGCGGCAACCTCTACAATAAACTCCTAATACCATATATCTGAAGGAAGGGCACTAAGAATATGGCTCCTCAAATCCACACTAAGAGACATTGCTGAAATCTCGTGCCTCCTATGACTCAATGCATCTACTACTAAATTCTCCTTACCTTGAATATATCTCACCTCAAAGTCATACTCACATAAGAACTCCATCCAACGACTCTGCCTAGAATTAAAATTTGGCTTCGTGAAGATATATTGCAAACTGCGATGATCACTATGCAACTCGAATCTATGTCTAAGAAGGAAGTGCCTCCATCTAACCAAAGCATGAACCACTACTGCCAATAGAAATCACATGACCATCCTACATCAACACTGCTCCTAGACCCTCCAAAGAAGCATCTGTGCACACCACAAAATTCTCTAAAGGATCTGGCGCTGCTAAAATAGGTGCACTGATCAAATGCTCCTTAAGGATCCAAAATGCTATCTCACACTACTCTGTCCAAACAAACTTATTTCCTTTTCTCTAAAGAGAAGTGATAGGATGAGCTATCCTGGAGAAATCTTGAACATATCTGCGATAATATCCTGCTAAACCCATGAAACTACGCACCTCTCCCACATTAGTAGGTGCTGGCCAATCGATAATCGTCTGAATCTTTGAGGGATCAACTGAGGTACCCTCTCTAGAAATCACATGACCAAGATATCTCACCTCTTTCTGGAAGAACTCACACTTTTCCGAATTGGTGTATAGTTGATTCTCCCTAAGACACTACAAAACTTGCCTCACTTGATCCTCATGCTCCTCACCTGATCTCGAATAAATCAAAATATCATCCAAAAATATCGATACAAATATATCCAAATACAACCTCAATACACCATTCATCAAGCTCATGAAAACCGATGGTGCATTCGTCAAACCAAAAGGTACCACTTTGAACTCATAATGACCATATCTAGTGCGAAAAGTTGTGTGATGAATGTCCATCTCCTGAATCCTCAACTGGTGATACCCAGACTTACGGTCAATCTTAGAGAATACCTTGGCATCCTTAATCTAATCAAATAAATCATCTATCTGAGGCAAGGGATTACGGTTCTTCACCATCACCTTATTAAGCTACCTATAAATAATGCATAATCAAAGAGATCCATCCTTCTTCTTCATAAATAACACAGGTGCACCCTAAGGGGACACACTAGGATGAATAAACCCCTTCACCAACAACTCCTCCAATTGAACCCTCAACTCATTCAACCCCTGCGTGGTCATCCAATAGGGAGCCTTAGAGATAGGCTCAGCTCCTAGCACCAAATTAATCCTGAAATCTATATCTCACCAAGAGGGCATACTTGGAATCTCACTAGGAAAAACATCTACAAACTTCTGAAGAATGGGATGTTGTTGCAATAAATCCTCTGAGCTAACTCCCTCATCCACATCCTTCACTCTAACTGCAACCCTTACATGCACACCTCTTCATCTACATAGTGGAAATCATGCAAAGAGAGATAGGTCTCTAAATACCTATAATATCCATACTCTTTCCACTATCATCCATCCACTGCACTCTCTTACCTCTACAATCTATCTGCACTTGGTGAGATCCAAGCCAATCCATACCAATAACCACATCATAAGATCCCAAAGACATAACATGAAGATCCACAGAAGTATGGCAATCTCCTAAAACCAAAGGACAACTGAGCACAAGGGCCACTACCACTTTAGACCTCGTAGCTAACTCTACCTGCTACCTATCATCTTGCTTTGACGTGGCAAGCCTGTATCGCTCTACTAGAAAAGAAGAAATAAAAGAGTCTGATGCTTCAAAATCAAATAACATTGAAGAAGAGATACCACCTATCACACCTGATGTCCCTACAATAGTGGCCTGATGCTTAGCTTGATGGTTATCAACCACCACAAAAATGTGATGAGACTTGCCTATATCTCCAACTATAGGCTTAGAAGTAGCTATCTTCTATTGCCCTGACATCTGAGAAGTACGTTGAGGATAATGAACAGAAATGTGACCTGGCTATCCACATGCGAAGCAATCTCTCCTGACAAACACTCTACTACCTGGTGTTGTATTCAACTACTGAACATTGCCTCTAATAGAAGCTAGCTAAGAACTCTGCTCTGGTTGAGAAAGAATAGGTCTCCTATCATGCTGACGACTATGACTCCTATCAACCTGAAATCTGGAACCTCATGCAAAGCTCTGCCCTTGAGAAAACCTCTTCTTGAATTGCTGACCACCAAAAAAAGAAGGATGGCTCCTAGCATATCCTGAAGACCGATGTTGTGGTCCTCTCACCATAGATCTTATAACAGATGCACTAACTATCTGTCCTCCAGTCACTCCTCCTCATGCTAATGAAAGATTATCCTCTGCTAGCCTTGCCTTCTCCATACTTGCCACCAAGGTCTTAGGTCTGTGCATTCGAGCCTCTCCACTAATACGATCACTAAGACCTCTCACAAAGTGTTGAATCAATATTAGCTCATCATCTGCATACCCAACATACTTCCTAAGCTCGAAGAATCTGCACTCATACTGCTCCACCATCATCCTCTTCTGTCTCAAATTGTGGAACTCACCGACCTTCCTTTTCCTCCAATGATCTGAAAGAAATCTAGCACGAAACCGCTCCAAGAATAACTCCCAAGATATCATTGCTATGTCCAAATGCAGTTTCTATTCCTCCATTGCCACCATGTCATCGCAAAATTGCGAAGGTGCAAAATCGCACATCTCACCTTGGTGTTACTGCTACACTGATGCATAGCAAAACACCTACCTAAGTCCAATAACCATGTCTTTTCCTCCATGCCACTGCCTAAGCCATCAAAAGTAGGAGGAAGAGTCCTATTTAGATCTCTGATGTGACTAGCTGCAAGTGCCTCCTGATCCACCTCAATTCTCCTCCTAGTAGAACACGAACACTCTCTCTCTTGATTCTCTGAATGACGAGATCCCTCTTGCAGGTTCTCCTCCTATCCCAGTCCTAGGCTACCAAGAATATCCTGAAGCACGTTCACCAACTGTGGAATCGAATCATCTCTAGGCTGCTCCTGCTCCTATTCCTCATGGTGTGACTCTTTATAAACCTCGAGACGAGGGTTCCTATGAGTACCCATGCGACCAACACAACAATGATCTCTACCCCTAATAGGCATCTTATCTAAGAAAAACACAAAGGAAACTATAAACTAAATATCTAAGCGAACTATAACATGGAAAAAAAAATAGCAAGGATAAAACTGCTAGGATACCCCATGCCAAATGGTAAAATGCACAATGGGCTCAATCAAAACCAAAGTACCTAGTGTTGAACATGGGCTCTGATACCAAGTTGTAATGCCTGCCAAAATACAGTAAAGAAACTAAACAGTAATATGCAAATGGAGATAAAAAAAAATTAATTAACATCTAATAACAACTAATGCAACACATAACATCTCCATCTATTTACATTCATTAACCATTTAACCAATATGAACATACAACATTGCTCATTTCATGAAATAATGCAAGTGGAAATAACACAACATCATTAACCTTTCCCTAGGGTACTTTAACATCATTACTTAATTCATTACCACAATAACATACTACACACATGATAGGTATATTTCATCTTCATTTAAGGCATCATATTCTAATTTCCTAACTGTGAGATATGCAACCTAAAATATTATTTATTCCTCATGATATGCATAATTTCCTCTCTACCAATGCATCTATATGAATCATTCATCTTTACTAGATCCAATTAATATCTTCTAACATATTCACTTATTAATCTACGAATATTCCTCTTTTAAGATTAATTTACATTCTAACCTGCTTCCTAACATTCCATGAGATAATACAATTGAATCCATAATACAAATCCATTTCTATTCCAACTATAATCCACTTATATCCATGATTCATAAGATCACATCTCTAAAATAGTATAATTACAAATATGTCTTAATTCTAATTCCAACTACAATTCCTCTTACAAATACAAATACATTAAATACATCATGAGCATAGATCTTTCTACTACAAGAATTCATCTACTATATACAAGAATGTTACATTATATGCATTTCATCTTATTCATTACATAAAATCTGCTACAAGGTGCATCCATAGTCCATCATGAAGAAGAATCTACATCCACACAAGAAGAATCCAAGAGAACATCCCAATGGCTAAAAACCACCAACCTCCCTACCATGTGGAACCAAAGGAACCACCCCCCATGCTAGGAGATGACACAAGGCGCCAACACACACTCTAAACCTAAGCTGACACTCTAACCAAAGAGACTAACCACACACAGACTCTCAAGAAAGAATGAACTCCCAGAGGCATAAAACTCATCAAGACATAAATGTATCCAATAAACATAATCGTAAATCATAAAGGGGAAACACATGTAGGAGTGGAGTGTCATCACATGTCATCCTCAAAACAAAATAACATGATAACATAAGGCACTAGCCTGATGGACATGTGGAGCCATCTCAAGCTATGAGAGCCTAAGGGAGATTAGCTTACCGTCTTCATGGCCTTCTCATGCTTATCCTAAAATATCCTCCCTAGGACTAACTCATGAGGCTCAAATCAATTTATCATCTTATTAATCAATCTAACTACCCAACCCATCAATTATTTACAAATCATGGAAAACTCCAATGTGCCCTGGTGGTCTAGACTGCATGCATCCTTACAAGGAAACTCATGCAAGCCTATCTCTCATGACCCCATTTCTCACAAGGAAGCCAACAATAAATCACAACAATAAATCACAAGAGGCTCTACCAACATAATTCATGAAAATAATACTCAATGTAGCCAATAACTTCCACACATACTCTCATAACATATGCAAGGCTACAACAACATCAATATAGAAAAATGAGCCTCTTAACTAGCAATAAACAAAGGCATATCAAGCCATCAAATGCTGACATCAAATAAAAGATATCATCACATTAAGGCCTACCCACTTGCTGGTCCAAGACAACATAATAATCGTCTCAAACATCCATGGCCTATCCACATGGAAGAGAGTCTAAACTATCTGCAATGGCGTAGAGAAGTAAATATACTTGAACCATCAAAATACATCAAAACTGATCAAACTAAAAACTGGAAAATATTAATAGACCTCAAATAAAGCCTCTGGTACAAAAATCAATTTGGCAAAATACCTCAAAAATGACTAAAACTGAGAAAACACAGAACACAGACAGTTTATCGCTTTTGTCTCATAGAACAACACTTCTATAAAAAAGAATAACACCTTCGTTTTGTGGAACAACGCTTTCATTTCTAGAATCGCGCATACATATCCTGAGAATTTCTTCACTGATATTATCAACAATTGGGAAGGCTTTGATATGCAATCTCAAAAAATAAATTTTGAAAGGGGTTTCTCACTTAGTTAAAGATGAGAAAAATGTTATGTTGTTAGAGAGATTTTTAGAAGCATAAATTATTAGTTAATTAAACCAACTTCATCTAGACAAAGCTCCATGTCTAGAAAAATATATGGTGGCATTGATTGAAGACTCTAGGATCTTTGGAAAATGCTAAAATAATTGAAAAACACTTTCATCTTGTTAATCTCTAAAATATAGAAACAATATTTCATGGATGAATTTCATCCCATGTCTTTGTATAACACCATCTACAAGATCCTAGCTAAAGTTGTTGTAAATGGAATCAATAAAATTTTATTTGATGTTATCTTAGATGATTAGTTTGGGCTTGTGTCAGGTAGATATATTCTTGTGGTGTCATCATTGCATAGGAAGTGATTCATTCCATAAAAGAAAATCCATGAAGCAAAGCATGTTGATTAAATTAGACATAAAAAAAAGCTTACAATCAAGTCAATTGGAATTTTCTCTTCAAAGTGTTGGAGGTTTTTGGTTTTAATAATGTGTGGGTCAATTATATTTTCAATTGCATCTGTATCTTTAAATTTTTAGTGCTTTTAAATGGACACCCAAAAGGATTTATTTCAACTTCAAGAGGTCCACAGCAAGGTGATCATCTCAAGATCCCCTTTCTCTTTATCATAATGGTAGAGGATTTAGGATGTTCAATTTCAAAGAGTGTAGATGCAGGTAGAGTAGAAGGAATCAAAATTACTAAGAATTTTCTTATCATTACACAACAATGATTTGCTAGTGATACTAGATGCTTTTTGGTGCAACATCAAGAAAAGAAGCTCTATAGATTAATGGAATTTTAGATCTATCTATTGTATCCTAAGGACAAGAGGTTAGCAAAAATAAATTAAAAAATATCTTCTTCTTCATGAATCCTAGGCAAGAATAAAAAATCAGGTGATCTCTTAGCTTCAACAAAGTATAGTTGCCTTGCAAATATCTTAGCACCTCTTTCAATTGGTTTGAGGATGATGAAACTTTGAGATCCTTCTGGGGACAAAATCAAGAGCTAATTGTCTTCTATTAAATAACCATCTAATAAATGTGTATAACATCTATCAAATAATCATCTAATAAATGTGAATATGAAAGAAATATAATCATGTTGAGATAAAGTATTGATATTAATAGAGGTAGGTGGTGGAGATGGCATAGTGGCACTAGTCCCAAAACTAAATTAGAAGCTAGAATACCAAGATGTACATATCCAAAATTTATTAGAAACATTATTCTCATAGAAAGTGCAATCAATAGCCAAAGGATCTAAAGCATCATCAAGAGAAAAATCTGTCAATATGTGTAACTAAGATTTGTGATTGAACATCCTAGTACTAATGATCTCTATGCTTTCCAAATCTCTAATAGTGAATATATCAAGAATGAACTCCATTTTCTTCCATGTACCACTATGGGTAATCTAATATATAGAAATAATGTTGTTTGACAATGATGACAAACATAAGGCACCATTAAAAGTACCCACACTAATTTCAATAGATTTCGTAACGATAATTTTTATACATGTGATTACTTAACAAAATAATTGCCATAATACAAGGCTCAAAAGTAGAAAACATTATTTGTGATGAAGCCATACGATGAGAGGCTTGACCTGATCCATGAGGTGTTCTACCACTTGAAGCACTCTACCTTTTTATTTTTCAACCCTTTTAGCTAAATCTATATGCATTTGTCTAGAAGATCTTGACTATGTGGATGAACTAGAAGACATGGTCGAAAGCAAACTTACATTATTTTTTTAAACTCATCAATTTGTTTCTTGTAGAAATTATGTTCATCATACCAAATCCTTTTGCAATATGCATATATAAAGGTCTTATTATATTTTTTCCTTTTTACTAGATAAAGATGACTCAAGGGTAGCATATGATATTGATTACTTATCTTTATTACTATTTTTTTTTTTCCTTACCACTTGAATCATTTGATCCTTGGTGATTTTATTAGCAATAAGAGACAAATATTTTGAAGAATTTATAGTACCCATCTACATTGAATTTTGTGTTCCCAAGTGAGTGATGTAGAAAAATAATGAAGTGAAGGCATTCTAAATTTAATACCAAGAGAATATTTGTAGTATAAAATGTAGATATAAAAACAAACTAGCAAGAACCGAATTCAGCAAGAATAGAAAAAAATCAACTAGTAGTCATCTTTTTCAATGCTATATTATTCTAATTACAATCTAAGAGATGTAATCTTGCTGAATAAACCTTGCATGTCGTCAAGATTAAAAGAACTAAACCCAATAAGTGCGTTTTCCAATTGAAAACATTGCATAGTATGAGGTTCTTGCCAAACTAACTCTCTAAAGCAGTGCATATCTCACTTGATGAGGTAATAGAATCAACATTGTAGTGCCCCTCAATGCCTTGCATTTGAGACATGTTACTTTAACTTGATAGACTATGTTTTGACTCTTTATGTGTGGTTTATTTTGTTGTTTTGTGCTTTTGGATACATTGATGTTATTCATGTTATTGGACTATTTCATAATGTTTATGTTTCCGAATATGATTAGATGAACATATTGATGTTTATGGATTTTATGTGTAGAATAGATCTTTGTTGAATTGTTTGCTTGGGTAGGGTGAAAGGAATGATTTTATATTACTTATTTGTGAGCTCCATACGATGTCATGATTTCCTTTCAGTAGAGGGGATTAGAGATAGATATATATGTATATGTGTATGTTTGTATACAACATGTTTTTGGTGCAAGATTATAGGTACCGGACATCGACTCCACCAAGCTCCACGGGTCTGAATGTGTCTTTATAATTCCTAATGGTAGTAAAAGGAGATAGTGCAAGGTCCAAATTATACGTAACCCTAGTCATTGTCCTAACTCAAGGACATCTAATCTTTATATTTTATCCTATCAGATTTGTCATGTGGACAATATCTAATTACCCAGTTGTCAATGGTACGTCTTGTTTTGATATTGGTGATATTTTATGGTTTATTTCAGTATGTTGGATTTTATGTTATTTTAATTATTAATGTTAATTATAACCTAAGTATTAGAAATTAAATTAATAATTAATTAATATTTTTGGTGGCTTTAATTGTAATTTTGATTTAATAATTATATATTTTTGGTATTGGATATTATTTAATTAAATGATTTATTATTTATTAAATAATTATAATTTATTTATTATTTAGTTAATTATTTATGATTTATTGAATTATTATTTATTATTTATTATTGTGCATGTGCTATTTTTATTGTGGGGATTATTTTACTGGAGATTATAATTTTACTGTGGAAATTATTTTGGAATAGAAATTCTATTTTATTTTATTATTGTGGAACTAACTGTTCTTTGAGGTGGAACTAAATGTCTTTTCTTGGCTGAACTAGTTGTCCTATATTTTATGGATAATTATATTTATTTGGAATTAGTTATTTATTATGAGAATTATTTATTAATTGTGGAAATTAATTATTATGATTTATTATTTATTATTTTAAAATGATTTATTATTTGTAGTTATTAGTCTTGAATGATTTATTATTTATTTATTTCTTATTATTTTGTTGGGTAATTATTTTATTATCTAGTTAAGTGAGTGTAACAATTAGTTCTATTTTTAGTGGATTATTATATTTTTAATTGGAATTAATTATTTATTATTTCTTGGTTGTTAAGAAAGAGTTATTTATTTTTAGGGGATTTGTAATTGGTGATTTAATATTTTATTATTATTTATATATTTGTTTAATTACTTTTATGGGGATTTTATTTTTGATTTATTAATTTAATATTATTGATATTTTTAGGATTAGGGTTTGTGATTTTAATGTGAGCTTAATTAGGAGATTGACTATTATTAATGAGTTTTACAAGAATTGATTTGGAGTCCTTTTTCTTTTATGATGTTTTGGGTGAGAGAAAATTATGTTGCAATTTTGTGAAGAAAGTTTAGAGAGTGAATTTGAGGACAGGGTTTATAGCTTTCAATTATTTCCAAGTTATTTCGAAGTGTGAATTGGATTGCTCAAGCTTGTTTGATTTCTGTTTCGAAGGTCTTTTGTGTTTAGAAATCATAGTCAACTTTCTCTTCTCTCTCTTTCTTTCATAGGGTTTCAAGTAGGTATTCAATTTCCTTGTTTGCTTTTAGTTAAATTTGGCAATTATGAATAAATATGATTATTAGGGGGAATGAGATATTGCTTGAATTTTGTTCTTAATTCCTGAATGGAAAAAAAATAATTTTTGCTCGAAATTGAGTATGGGAATTCAATGTTTTAGTTTACCAATTTTTTTTGCATTCTAAATTTGTTCTTGATTTGGCTCAATTTGATTCGATTGGTGTTCATATTCCCTTTCCTAATTTGGCTTGTGAAGACAAGCAATGTTTTGTGTAAGTGGATTATTGTTATCCTTATTGATGGTTATGTGAGCCATAGGAGATAGGATGTCTAGATGCATTAAGGGGAAGTGACTATCTATGGGGGCCAAGACCCAAAGTAGTCATTGGGTTAGCTCATATCTTATTTATTTAATTAAGCTAGTATTAATAAAACTCTGGTTTTGGGTTACACACACATGAATAAGATAATGTTTGTGCCCCTATCATGGCCTCATGTTCTTGTATAGCCAGAGGATGAGATTGGGAAGGTCTATCCACCTATAGAGGTGTTGATCTAGTTACTTTTTGACTTGTGAGGGTGTTGAGATGGAAGCTTTTCCATCCTTAGTTATGTTGATCTGGGCCTATTCACCCAAAGAGGAGTTGACCTAGCATTTGTCAATCTTGAGAGATGTTGATCTGGCATAATCATGCAATACCTTGTCTCCATGAAAGGATTGCATGGTTTCACATGTCTGGAGACTATGCAATGGCACTCTTTCCTTCATTTGTTCTAGTACATCTATCATGTGTCTTATGTGTGGAAGCCTCTGAGAAGCTTTTGATTATCTTATGATTGAGTATTTGTGGGTTGGTGTATTTTGTGTTATGATTCTCTTCTTTATTCCTAGCCCTTGTTTGTTATTGTTTGGGGCCTTGTGTCTATCTCCAACATGAGGGGTGGACTAAAAGGATCCACATGGTTGGGTGTTATTGTTTTTACCATCCATTATGTTTTGGAGTCCTTGTACGTGAGCGGCTAGATAAATTTTACATTGTACTTAGATGCAGATTATTCTACTTGTAATGTATTGTTGTGTATTTTTGGTAGAGATCTTAAGAACATGTAATTGTATCAAGGTACTTGTAATGTAAAAATGATATTTGTATTGGACATTCCTATTGGAAAAATTGTAATAGGACTTTATGGTATCTTGTATGTAAGTTAATGGATATTCTATAATGGTTATGCTCATATGGTTTTATGGATGCTTCTTATTCTTGTTGAGGTTATCATAGGAATCTTTCCTTTGGTGTATTTGAAAAAGAAGTTAGATTAGATCTTTGTGTGATGCATTTAGTGATCCATGATTAAGATTAATCGGTTAACTTAATGTATTTGTTGTATGATTTTCATGAGATTTGTTATAGAGTTATGGATTTAAGTTGAGTTTAATGCATGCTGTGTGAGTGTTACTCATGTAGCAACGTTGGGGAACCCTAGAATAGAGTTACATCGATTAAGCTATTTCTTTAATGATGTTATGACTTATACATGTTGTGTATGTGTTCTTTTAGTGTTGCATTGAATTAGGAGATGAAAGATGTTTCCTTTGAAACAAATATATATATATATATATATATATATATATATTCAATGCATTAGAGTTATTAGTTGTTGTTACTTTGGGGTTCTCTGGCGGGACATTACAAACATGAAATATAAGATCAAGATAAATTGATTGACATGATTTCTAATAGGATTCATTACACATATCAAACCATTTTCTCTTTTCTACAATACCTCCTAATTCAATATATGTACTCATCCTCACCTAATGTATTTTTAGTATCTTCAATTGAATATCAATTTGATTCTTCAACTCATGATAATTATATGAAGTGAGAGTAACAACTTGGAGCATATCCAGGATTATTACAATAAAAAATTAAAATAAAACTAGCACTATATCCCTCACAATGAAGAAAGCAACCATTCCTTAAAAAAAAACTAGTTGAATTTACTTTTTCTAGTAAATCAAGCTTTAAAAATAAAGATTTGAATTTAATTTTAAAATATAAAAACTTGATAAATATTTCTTAGAAAATATAATTTTATGGTTGTGTAAGGAACTAAACCATCTTTTTCATGCTTTTTTATATGAAATTTCATCATTGTATACCCAAGATATGACCATTCTCATGAAATCACTCTTTTAGCCAAGCCTGAAGATTGTCAAAGCACTATTCATAGCCTAAAAACATTATTCCAAGCTTAAAAACACTATTCATGACTTGAAAAAATTGTTGACTACCTTGAAACATTATTTATTTCTTAAAAGCTCTATTCATACCTAGAAGCACTATCCAAACCTAAAACACTATACAAGTTTCTTAAAATACTATTCACAACCAAGGAAAACACTATTCAAATTGAAAGTAATGCTCATGTTGGAAACATAGTTCATAAGGTTGTACAACATAAAAAAATTGTTCCAAAAGCTCTCAAGTCTAAATTTTATGTGATTTATATGGATCCATCGGTTTTCACATCTTCTATGTGCATTGGAGACATCCTTTTGCACTAGGAGATATTGTTTATATCCTTATGGCAAAAAACCTCAAAAATTAGATAAAAAACTTACATATATGGTGCAGCATTATCATGTTAGAGTAAGGATCTCTATAATATTTCTTCTATACAAGAGAGAATAAAAAAATTATTGCTACAACTAATGTGATTTCTTATTCACAAAATTTAATAATTACATAAGCTATGCATTTCACATAAACAAAGAAAAAACCTAAAAAACAATCTTATCCTAGATTATAAGATAGATAGCTAAAAATAGGAAAATAATATCCTGATTCCCTAATAAAATTAGGATTATAAACATATCTACGATGTTAACAAAGGATAAGATATTGTAGATTGGGGAACAAATTTCTCTTCTACCAGCTATACTTAGTTTAACATAGCATACTTCTATCACAAGAGGACTATACTTCAACTCCCTAAACAAGTATCGTTGCAATCCAATCTTGACCATAAGAATACAAGTAGGAACTAGATATCATCATAACCCTCTTTTTGGACCTTGATATGATATTATTATTACTACTACTACTACTAATACTACTATTATATTATTAATTTTATGAGTAATGCTAGATAAAAGAGATAAATTGAATGAGGTTGAAGTTTTTAAATAAAAAAGAAGAATTAATAAGTGGTGACTCGCACATGAGGTCATAAATTATTTGGGAAATTATTTATTCTCTCAATATTATAATTGAGCACATGGTGTAGGAGTCAAGAGAAGATTCTAGAAACGAGTTCAAATTCAGCTTTCAAATGCATGGTCAAATGTAACCACCACTATGACAAGTTGTAAGGAATATGTCTTGCATGAAAATATACCTTTTTGGGGGAAAGAATCTCAATTTTTAGTTTTTAATGCATGGTAAGTGTAATTGTGAGATTTTGCCAAGATCTAGAGGCAATGGAAAGCGCAAATAAGAAAAAACAAAATAGATGATAGGAATAAATTGTATTCCATCAAGATGAAAATATTGATCAACTGGATCATCAAACGTTGTTTTTAAATACAATGAATATGAGCCTTCTTATATAGGAAAGGCTATATGTATATGTGAGCACACAAACATGACATGTGGCTCAATAAGAAACAAGGGTAAGTAGGAAATAGTTGTGGTAGGTAGGAGAAACAATAAAATATTCCACATGAAGTGGATAACCCACTGAAGGTGGAATTATCACTCCACAATAAGTGGATATGATAGAGTAGTAACAAGATCAACACCATAAAAAGTGGAAATTCTCCTACACACACTATCCCAATGTAACACAAACACCCAAGTGTCTCATACCCAAACAACTATGAAATGCATTTCCTAAGTAAACTTAAGTAAGGTGTAATAATATCCAAGATGAATAATTATTTACACCAACACCCCCCCTTAAGTGCAACTTAGGGGAATGCACTTAAGTCTACAATGCAACTAAGCAATGCAAGATGGGTCCTAGCTACGAGGCCATGTTAGGTACCCATGTACAAATGTAAATGCATGCAAAAAAATGCAATGAAATCTCTCACAAAGTGAGGAAAGAGAGAAAAACCCAATGGGAGAAACCCCTCCCCCAAAAGAGAGATGAAAGCTATACAAGAGAACTCTCATAGAAGTATGTGAGGAACAAAACCTCATGTGAGGAAAAAGTCCACCCATATGAGAGAAGAAGAGAAGCCAGGAAGCTTCCCCTCAATGTGGAATATGCACCAATGATAGAAGCTTGATGATGTATGAAGAAATTTCTCCATGAATGTTGAACAACATTCCTCCCCTTTGGAAGAAACAAAAGAAAAGGTGTATCCATGAAGTCTCCCCAATCATGAAGAGAAGATGTATGAAAAAAGCTCATGATGAATGGAATCTCTGAAAACTACTCAAGTGTCCCCATGTCGATGCTAAAAGATACCCCCTCCAAAGGTGGTAAACTACTGAAAAAAGGCACTCCATGATCTATTGGAGATGGATGTATAACAATGTCCAAAGACTCACATGTCTCCTCTAAACATAAAGAGACCTCCTCCAACTATTGTACATAAGTATCCACAATCAAGTCAACCTTGAAAGAATGACATGTAGAGAATGAACAAGAGGGTCAGAGTGTTCCGTCACAACAATCGAAGAAGGATCATCTTCATCAAAGAGAAGATAAATATCATCAATTATGTCTCACAAATCTGCAATATAGGATTCCAAAAACAAACCTGCAATGTCTGTCAAGTACTCATCCCATGAAACTGAAGCTGGAAGACAAGATATATCCTGCTGCATTGAATCAAAAGAAGGCAAAATTGTTGCACTATCTACATCATCAGGTGCAATAGGTGATGTCATATCAATAGGAGGAGATGAAACACAAGGCTCAAGAATAGGGTCACATGTGAGAATCACCAAGTTCAAGTACCCAAATTTCTCCTCAAAATCTGAATCATCGTGCAAGAAGTATGATCATCATGTGTAGAATCATCATTTGTGAAATCATTATCATCAACAAAATCTGAAAAGGAGTATAAACGAGATGCATGATCAACCACCCCAGTCGCAATGATCTCTAGTCTCCAAGTCTCTAATGAAAACTGACTCAGGTGTGAACTCCATAATTCTCTTAGTTGTGCCATGTGTGATTTGATAGATGGAAAGGAGGTTATTTGTCAAATAGGGTACACACAACACATCATTGAAGGAGTTATCCCCAATGGAAATAGTTCCTTTCCCAATCACATCCATGTATGTATGATTTCCCATCAAAATTTGAGGCATGGTGCAAGGCTCAAATGAAGAGAACATAGACTACAAAGATGTCATGTGATGCTCAAAGCCCCTAACTCTAGAAGCCATCTCCCTAAATCATGACATGTAGTAGCACAAAGAGTTTTTCCTTTTCTTGTTCCAAAAAAGTGATTCTTCCTACTTGTAGAAGCCATGAATGCTTGCCCTTTCTCTTTTGAATGTGAGGAAGTGGAAGTTGATGAATCATCCTTCTTGTAGACATTAGGCAAATCAATGTTATGCTTTTTGAGGATATGTGTGAGCTCATCAATCTTCTTAGAATGGCAACGACGCTCCTCGTGACCATAATTTTTATAATAGGAACAAGTAGGTCTCTCTCTCTTTGGTGAATTGTCCTTCTTGGAAGAGGATGAATCTCCTTGTTGTGGAGAAGGTGGTTCTTTGTCCTTAGGCTTTGATTTCCATTTCTTCTTGTTTGAGTTGTCCTTTCCTTTATTTCCTTTGTTCCCTTGATTTGCCACTAATTCTTGAGACTTAGAAGTCTTAAGAATGCCCATGCTTATCAACTTAGTTTGTTCCATCATTAACATTTCAGAGGAAGCATCAAATGTAGGCATTGTGTAGCTTGAACCCATTGTCATCCTATGGGTTTGGAAACTAGAAACAAATGTTGCATATTCTTGTGGAGGTTTTCCCATCAAGTTAAAGATCAATTGAGTATCCTTCTTATAAATGCCACAATCTTTGAGTTGTGCCCTCAACTCTTTTTCCTTAGTGACATAATCTTGTATAGTATCAAAGTTCTTGGGATCTAACATGGTGAGATCACTATCAATATGATATCCCCTAATCTCATCAACTTGACCATACAAGTCTTGAAACTTTTGCCAAGCATCCTTGATTAGAGTACATTTCTCAATATGAAAAATGAGATCCTTTGATACATACTTTCTTAAGCTACCAATTGCCATGATATTTTTAGTGAGCCAGTCCAAGTGACGAATAAGATTATCCTTAGGATCGGTGGGAGCAACAATAATTTTATCAATATAATGAGTTAGTCCTTTTTCCATAAGTTTATTCCATGCATCAATTTTCCAAGTAGAATAATTATGAGGAGTTAAGAGGAAACTTAGGAGAACCCATAACAGAAAAAATGAAAAAAATAGAAGATAGAGAGAGGCACAATCAGAGAAAACACCCCCCCAAATTACTCAATCAAGAAACCCCCCCAAAATCATGATTTGGCACTTTATACCTAGTGCCTATACAATGGGACACTTGCAAAAAAGGCAAGGTGGACTTCTGATTTAAATTTTACAACTTCTCAAAATGAGATATAAGAGACTTCAACAAATACTGCTAGTGAACTAAACTAAGATCCAAGCAAAATACAAGTATCAAATAGGCAAAAAAATGACCAAATATTGAAAGTACAATTTCTACTCAAAATCACTACAAAAAATGGTAGATTATGAAAGTAGACAAAAAATTATGCACTTTAAAAAAGGAGACACCTGAAAAGAAGTCCATATGAGCCCAAATGAAGCCTCCAAAGTTGTAAAAATCGGGATTTCATGATTTTAGAAAAACCAGTATCCGAAAATCATAAAAATCATGCACCATTGTATAGATCAGGAAATTATACCCCAAAACAAAAAACATTGCTCGAAAAAAGGAGTCTGGATGAGTGAGATATCACTATTTGAAAATTGTCTGCAAAATTATAATTTCTGGAAAATTTTCGTCGTAGCTTCAAACTTCAAATGCCTCTAGATTTGGCCTCCGAAGTCCATTTTGGATGAAACAAAAGGTAAAACTGACTTTCTTGGACCTCCTCAATCCAATGGTGACCTCAGATTTGACCCATTAAGCTTCAATAATAACCTGCAATAGAAAGCTCCAAAATATACAACCCCAAATAGCATCAAATTTCTCTCAATTGGCATTCCAATGACACTCTAATGGCTCTGATACCATGTGAGATTTTGCCAAAATCTGAGGCAATGGAAAGCACAAATAAGAGAGAATAAAATAGATGATAGGAATAAACTGTATTCTATGAAGATGAAAATACTGATCAACTAGATCATCAAGCATTGTTATTACATACAATGAATATGAGTCTGCTTATATAGGAAAGGCTATATGGATATGTGAGCACACAAAAATGACATGTGGCTCAATAAGAAATAAGGGTAGTTAGGAAATAGGTATGGTAGGTAGGAGAAACAATAAAATATTTCATATGAGGTGGATCACCCATCGAAGGTGGAATTATCACTCCACAATAAGTGGATATGATAGAGTATTAACAAGATCAACACCATAAAAGGTGGAAATTATCCTACACACGCTATCCCAATGTGGCACAAACACCCAAGTGTCTCATACCCAAACAACTATGAAATGTATTTCCTAAGTAAGCTTAAGTAAGGTGTAATAATATCCAAGATGAATAGTTATTTACACCAACAGTAACTCCCAACAATCATTTTTGCATGAAATTAATTGTAAAATTTCTTATTTTCTCAACATGACAATTTAGCATGTGTTATAGGAGAAAATGAGAAGCTTTTAGAAGTAATTTAAAATCCCATATTATTGCATGTGACTCCTCCACTAAGTTATCAATCAATTTTGCATGAGGACAAATTGGGAAAAGAATCTCTGATTTCAATTAATTCATTCGATAGTGGAAATGTTGCATATTTTTCTATATAATGTATGTTAAACTTTCAAAAAGGGAGATCATGGTTTTGATGCGAAAAAGTAATTTTCTCAAGCTCTTGTAGATGCTTGTTAATAGTATTAGGATTTTGTAGCCACTTTTCATTGTAGAATTGTTAAGTTTGTTATTGAAGAATTTTCACCAAGCTACAACGAAGTATTGAAGAAGGCTAGTTGGGAGATTGGAGATGATTCAACAACAAGAGCTTCGTCAATCCAGGTTCCCCTCTTTGTATTCACTTAATTGCATGTATGTATCTTGTATTTCAAAAGAAATATCTTTTATCTCTCTCTTGAATTTTAATGAGAATTTTCCTTCAAGAAATCCTCATTTAATTAATTAGATAGATTAAATTAGATAAGAGTAATCTTCCTTCTTAATCTTTCCAATTTCTTGACAATGGAAATAAATTAATTAATTAATTAAAAAAAAAATCCCCGTAGAAAAGGATTTAATGAAGTAACCTTTTAATGTGCATATGCAAAACTTTACTTAATCGGTTATCATATTATTATTTTTATTTTATTTTATTTTATTATATTAAAAAAATAAAAATAAATCAAATTTTAGGAGTAAAATGATACAAATAAAATGCTTTTTAGAAAATAGAAAGAATCACATGCATTATCTCTATAAGGGAAAAATCTTTTTTTTTTTTTTCAAACATATTTACCCTCCTTGAGTAAAGATCTTCATATTCGATATTAGCTTTTATCTCAAATATGCATTCAATAACTATTGTTTTTTTAATGAAAAATCTCTTTCTCTCTGAGTAGCTTTTATATTATTATTTTTTTATGAGAAATCTCTTTCTGTGGGTGAACTAATTTTCTAGAAAACTCCTTTTCCATGAAAATATTATCTCAAAATATATATTTATTTCATATAAACTATCTCTCTTGTGAACTTTTTCTTTCCTCTAATATATATATATATATATATTGTAGCATCCTAAAATTGCGACACTTGCAATTTCGACTGCATTTCGGTCTTCACGAAGGTGACGCAACACGCAACCTGAATGGAGACCCCAAAACTCGCTCACGACACCAAAAACTGCATTTTTCAAGCACCCTGGCCTGAACCTCCTTTGCACCTCGCTGTCCTGGAGGTGGGACCAGAGCGCCCAGCGCCCTGGTCCCTGGGTCCTATTTTGGGCCCGGTCTCCTAAGTGATATCGGGTCTTTTTGATTGCAATTTGGAAAATATACTTCCCTGGTCAGCCTAAGGTCGGGAAAATCAGTCTAATAACCCTAATTGACAAGTATATAAACTACATTTTTCTCTCTCATTTGCATATAACAGATGAATGAGGAAAAGGCGTGGAAACTATACTCAAACATTCAAGCATTCAAGCATTCAAACAATTGATCATTTCAAGTCTCCATTCAAGGCTAAGTGTTGCATTCAAGTCAAGGATTCAACCATTGAAGAGGAGATCACTTACTTCATGCTACAACATACTACAACATACAACATCTAAACCTTCACACATAAGGATACCAACATCCTTAGAACAAGGTATTAGTACTTGTTTGTCATTATAGTCATTTACATTTACAACACTTGCTCATTTCTTGGTTAATTCCAAAACCAGGGTTTGACCTAAAGGCAAACCCCTAATCCCTAACCCCCCATCGTCTTCACTTTTCTGTGTGTAGGTTGCAGGTACGCAGCTGAGATTGAAGATTTGGAATCCTTGTGCAGAGACGAACCGATCCCACTTCGTTTCGTGGATTTTTCGGAGGACCGTGGCACCGGGCGCCATCGTCCCGGCAACTTTTTCTCAAATTTGCAGGACAGCGCCGTATCGACATTCTACTGCTAATTCCAGGTCCGCAGCTTCATTCTATAACCTAAACTCAGTTTATAAGTGAATCTTTATGACTTTCTATGCATTCCTAGCTTAATCAACATTCTTTACAAAAGAGGGTAGATTTGCTTTCCAAACCCTTGAAATTCATTTAGCATCCAATCCTACATTCTGTGGGATTGGATCTTATGAGTTTCAACCCCTCTTTTGAATGTAAAGTCTATCTCCCAAGTGAAAAACCCATCGAATCCTAGCGAACCTCCCTTCTCTCTCCTCAGAGTTGGAAGAGGGGAGACCAACTAGGGTTCGACCGCGATTTTTCCGCTTTACATATATATATGTATGTATATATGTACATATGCCAATAATATATCTTATTTTATCTCAATATATATATAATATAGATGCCAGATTAATATCTATGTTTTTCTTTTCATGCCAATTTAAAATCTTATTTTATATATATATATATATATAGTATATTATATTAAATTGAAAAAAGTTGCTTTGCTTTTTTTACAAAACAATCGTTATTATTTTAATAAAGAAAAAAAAGAAGAAAAAGAAAAAAAAGAAAAAAAAATAAAATATAACCTTGTTCTTATGCAGTGTTAAAATTAATTTTAAATTAGTTTATTTAAATAAATAAATAAATAACCTTGTTATTGTGTAGTGTTAAAATTAATTTTAAATTAGTTTATTTATATATAATTTAATTTAGAGTTGGTTAAATTTTATTTAAGGAGGTTGTTTTATATTAATTTATTTTAGATTACTTTTATATTAAAAGTTGTTATAAACTTAAATGAAATTTTATAAAAGGATGCTTTTAAAATTTAACAAATTGATTTATTTCGAATTGAACTCAAATATTTATAGAATAGTTATTTGTCCCTTTAATATTATTTGATTATCACAAAAATAAACTTTAATTCCAGATGGGATTTGAAACTTATTATTTAAATAATGCATTCAAATTTAACTCACTTTATCAAAAGGGGATTTACTCAAACTTAGACTATCTTTTTCAACAAATAATTAAAGGAACAGTTATCTCTTCATAATGGGAAATGATTACCTTTGAAACAAAAAATGGATCTTATCCTACTTAATTGATGCTTATAAAATTTAAATGGATAATTAAACTTTCGAGTTCATTAAATCTTGTTATTAAATAAATTAGTTGAACTAGGAAAACAAAGGAATGCAAAATAATATTTCATTGATGGTACATCTGGAAAAGATTTTGCACATGGATGATATAAAAATAAAAAAGGTTGGCTCTGCAACTACGTCTACATCTACATCACGCCCCTAGGGTTTCACATGAGGCTGTAGGGGTCGTAGCCACTAACATGGGGGAGTGCAGCGACCTCCTCCACGTAGGTAGGTTTCTCTTGCTTTCTTTTCTTTCTTGTCTTTTGAGTCTGCTTTTTTCTTGCTTGTCCTTCCCACCATCGTTTGCACTCCTCTCTACGTGTGTGGGCTAATGCGCATTTATGGAGGGCTCGTCCGAAGGTGTCTCCAATTTGAACAACAGATCAAGAGTCAAAGATGTGAAGAAGAAAACCTTCAAAGACATCGTCAAACAACCTTCCTTCGCCATTGCAGAGGGTACTAGGTTTGTGTCTCTTGATAATGGCGACCCCTGTGGAGAAGGTAAGGACCCTAACTCTATCTTGGGCTCCATCTCCATTGCTTCGAATGAATTAATGTGTAATGAAATTGCTCTGGAAAACAATAGATTAAAGGATATTTTTATTTTCTTTGCTACTGTTGATGTAGATAAATGTCCAGCCCGAAAATTTCTTGATGACTGGTTTAGAAATGTCTGGAATATTAAATTAGGATATCATGTCTCATTCTGTAGATTAATACAAAAGGTTTATTCGTAGTGTTTTTCAAGGATCACAAGGCTCAATTAGAAGTCATTAGCAAACAATATTGGATGGTGGGTAAATGTACTTTTCGAGCCCTAGGGTGGTCTCTTGAAGCGGTCAATGAAGAAATGTTAGCACTTTCGTGCCCTAGGTGGCTTCTGGTTAAGAATGTTCCTCCACTGCTATGGAGATTCATACCACAATTGCTTGAATCGATTGGCAAGACTATCCAAATGTATAACTCGACCTCTCTCATACCTCCCTTGGATGCTAGGGTTCTGGTTTTGATCAACCCTGGCCGTGACCTTCCTAATTCAGTAAACATTAACTTAAGAAATAAAATTGTGATTTTCCCTATTGAAATCCTCGGAGGGATTAATGTGCTCTTCCTCTATAGAAAAGAGGGACATATTAAAAAGAATTTCCCAATTGTTAATCGACATAAATGAATGGAGAAGCCCCGCAATGATGCTAGTGACTCTCCTCCGATACACAAAAACCATGCTCTGCTCATTGACAATCTTAACTCCCTTAGTATAAAAATCAATAGAGTTATGAATGAAGAGAGTAATAGAAGCCTTGATACTAGCAAAAATGATAATACCAGTATCTCCAATAATATCCCCGGCTCCCATTCTACAATTTTGGAAGCCCTGAAACAGATGGGTGAAGATCAGCAGGATGGTTTTCAAATTGTTGGAAAAACCCCTAGGAAAAAGAGAAACAAAAATGCCCAACAATTGGCTTTGGAGAAAATTAGAGTGAATAACCCTAATAATTTTAAGCATAAAAAGGATAAATCATCTGTGGTGTACAACCTGGCCTCGCCTATGGATGATGATGTGCAGGAGATCCCCCTAGAAATGAGATTCTCGATCTTGAAAGCAACCTCTACCAATGATAGATCCATAGATCAGGAGTTAGAAGAGAGGGACGGTGTCAGTAGTGAGTTAGGTAAGGGAGGGAGCCATAGTGGGACAGTGAACTTAAAGGCTACTCATAAGAACTTTGTAGATATGGATGTGTCCTATGAGCTTTCCTTAACATGTGTCATTGATAATGTAAAAGAAACCCCCTCTCTTACAAAATCCACTCCTGAAATGGTCGTGTCCCTTCCCCATAAGAAGTTTGTTGAAATTGAGGATAACTATGTGATTGAGGTCATTGTTGCTGACCCTAATAGTTGTGATGTCGGGTGTAGTAAACCATTACCCCTTGAGGATGAAACCCTAGACTGTTGTAATAGCTTGAAGGCACTCGGACCTTGTTCTGAGAGTGGTGAGGCCCCCAGTCAGCCTGATCCCAATAAGGAACCTGATTTCGAGGATGACTCTCAAAATGATGAATGCACTGATGAAGATGGGGAGTGGATGACGAATTCAAAAAACCCTGAGGTTATACCCAGAAGAAGAAGAGGTAGACCACTGGGTTCAAAGAACAAGGGCTCAACTAATAGAAGGAAAACTAAAGAAAAGAAAGATCCCCCCAGATGTTTTAATAGCTTCAAGGCTACTAAAGAGTAAAGAAATCACATATATTTATAATGAAGTGCATCTCATGGAATATTAGAGTTCTGGAGTCACCAGACAGGAAGCAGATAGTTAGGAAGTTTGTTAATCAACAAAAGGGTGCAAATATTGTCATGTTACAAGAACTCAAAGAAGTTAAATTTACCCTAGAGGTCAATTTAGAATTCACCTGGAAAGACTCTATTAAGATCTATTCAAGCCATGATAAAGGTAGAGGGGGAGTTGCGCTCCTCATCAACTCCAAATAAAAAGACCACATTGTTAACCAAGGGTTCTCACCGTGTAACAAAGTAGTGTGGGCTTCACTAGACATTAATAAAACTATCATTGGAGTGTGTTCAATTTGTGTTGCCAATGATTATAGGGAAAGGACTGAACTATGGGATTGGATTGCCTCCCTCCTTGATATTCTATGGATTATTGGGGGAGATTTCAACATGATTGAAAGTCATGAGGATAAATGTGGTGGTATACCTATGGAATGGAAAGGAGCGAAGAAATTACATTGGGAAAGAATGAAAAATTATAGGAAACTATTTGACCCCGTACATGGTAACAAGAAGGATGCAAAAGAAATTAGGTTCACTTGGTGCAATTACCAGAGAGGAAAACATAAAATATATTATGGACTGGACAGGTTTTATGTTGATAGAGAACAATTCACCTTTGCACCAGATAATCATGGTAACATTGTGACAGTATGGCCGGTTTCACTCTTAGACCATCACCCTGTGATTTCCCTAATTAAACTCAGAGACACTCCAGCAAAGCAAGGGAAAGTAGGAGATAAATTCATCCTCAATACCGATCTCCTCAAGGATCTGGATGTGTTGGTCACCTTAAAAATTATTAGACTTCTCAACAAAGGAAACAAGGAAATTAGATCTCATGTAACCAGATGGAACCAAAATGTTATGAGTTGGCAGACACTACTCCAAACTATTCGAGAAAACACTTTCTGATGAATTGTACCAATGCGAGTTAGATGTCCAGAATAGCCCAAGCAAAGTAAAATTTTCAGACAAAGTGTCTTAGGCGAGGGATGCTTTGAGGAAGCACCAACAAGTTAAGATTAGAGGTCCAATTCTTAGGAATCGAAGTTAGTGGATGCAATTCGGTGACAAAGGCTCTAAATTACTCTTCAACATGCTCAAGCAGAAACAATTTAAAGAAAAGATTGATAGGATAAGGATAGATAATAAAGAGGTAGTGGAATTAGAAGATATTAAAGAGGCTTTTTGCTAGTTTTACAAAGAACTCTTCTCCTCGAAAGATACCCTTAAATCTCAAGAAGCCAGAGAAAAGTGCAGAGCTATTATTCCTAGTAAGATTACAATGGAGGACGCTCAAATTTTGAGGGAAACTATCTATGTGGGTGAGCTAAAAAATGATATTAGGAACTTGAGCAATGACAAAACTCCAGGCCCAGACAGACTACCTGTCGAATTTTATAAAGCTAAAGAGGAGTGCATTTTCCAAGACCTCCATGAACTATATTCAGAGGCTTATGAGAGGGGATCTCTAGGAGAACTTATCAATAAAGGGACTATTAAGTTATTACCCAAAGAAGGGTACAAATCACTTATAAAAAATTGGAGACCCATTACTCTCCTCAATGTGTCCTATAAAATTCAAGCCAAAGCTCTTGCACTCATACTAGAGAATGTGCTACCCAAATTCATATGTCCCACTCAAACAGGGTTCATAAAGGGAAGATTCATACTGGAAAACCTAATCACCAACTAGGAGGCAATGGACTGGGCAAATGTATCAGGACATAATATGGCCATGTTTCCTTTGGATTTTGAGAAGGCCTATGACAGGGTTGAATGGGAGTTTATCTTGATGATGTTAGAAGCCTTTGAATTTCATGTGGAATTCTGCAAATGGGTGAAGATTCTCCTTAAAAATGCATCTGCTCAGGTAGAGATTAATGGATCTCTCTCGCAGATTATTAAGCTTGGTAGGTCTATTAGATAGGGTTGCCCTCTTGCCCCTACACTTTTTGTTATAGCCTTTGATGCCTTATATTATATCTTAAGGGATTATACTATATCCCCTAAAGTAGGAGGTGTTAAACTTCCTGATGGGTTTGAACTGATTAATACCCAATTTGTTGATGACACTGCACTTTTTATAGAACTCACCAAGAAAAATATGGAAGCCCTGGAGTGCAAAATTAAGTTCTTAGGTAAGATTTAAGGGGCCAAAATATCTCAGGTTAAATCCACCCTGCTTGGGTGGGAGGAGGAGCCTCCGGATTGGTTCCACCAGTTTGGAATCCAATGGGTGGGGCCTAATAAGATTGTCAAGTACTTGGGAATACCCTTTGCCATATCCCCTTCTCTCAAGGAGATGTGGCTATGGTTTAGAGGAAAATTTGATAAGAAGATCAATAAATGGAATAATAGGTATCTTTCACTTGCTGGAAGAGTGCAAGTGTGTAAAAAAATTCTATCCTCATACAACATATACTACTCCTCGGTGCGGATGTTCTCCAACTATCAAATCCTAGAAATACAAAAATTTGTTAGGAACTTCCTATGGTCTGACAGGAAAGGAAATAAAAAGATACACTTTGTTAAGTGGGGGTGGTGCCACATAGAGTAGAGTCTGGGAGGGCACGGGTTAAAAGACTTGAGAATACAAGGGGTTGCCCTTGCTACAAAATGGATCTTCTAGGCTTTTGATGGCAATGAACCTTGGAAAATTTTGGTAAGAAACAACATCTTGAGAGCTGTTCTGAAGAAGGCTAAATCCTGGAAATTTCTACCTTTTTGTGACCTAGCAGTTGGAGGTTTTGCAGTCTCAGTGCAAGGTTCGAGTGTCTTTAAGTCTATTTGGAAATCCTGGGAAACTATTAGACCTTTCATCACAAATAATAAGGCCAACAACAATGACCACATCCATGGGGAAAGGTCTATCTGGTGGAACCTTCTCCATTCGTCTAAACCTCTTGCGCTTATGCAAGGGTGCTCTACTAAAGCCTCGGTCGTTAAAGGCATTCGCTGCTTTAAAGACATTATTGAGAATGATAGGCTTCTTAGCTAGGAGTCCCTTAGAGATAGATTTGATCTGCATAATTCCCATAAGAGAACCTATAACATGATGAAACATGCTTGTTCAGACCTGCAGTTTCCCAAGAAATGCAAGATTATTAATGAAAGATGTATTGATCTTATGTGGAACAATAATATTTTTGTGTCTAATATCAAAGCTATTACTATTTATAATACCCTAACATATGATGAATCTATTATAATATATTGTAACAATCTGTGGTTTGCAGAACTCTGAGTGAAACGATGGCAAAATATATTTTCACGACTATGGATTAGTCCTATCACACCCAAGAAAAACCATTTTAAATGGTTGATGATAATTAATAGGCTACCATTTAGAAAGGATCATAGTAATAGTGATATCTGTAAAGTGTGTAGAGTACCTGAATCTGTTAGGCACATTTTCTTTGAGTGTAATATTGATAGAGAAATTTGGCTTTTATTTGGTATATCTATTCCTAAGCAGATTATTGTTCAAGATGTTCTCACTGGATATATTAAGGGATTGAAAAAGGATATTAACTTATTTTGGCATATTATTTCCACTAAAATTTTATGGTATATATGGAAAATTAGAAATGAAGATAAGTTCCAAGGTATAGCTAGGGCCCTTACTGAGTCATTTTGTGGACTCACCCTTCATCAAATTTTTCTACAGGTATCTATTACGATGAACATTGAGAAGCACAAATTCCTTAGATTCATTAAAGACAGAAATGCTAAGATGTACCTACATGAGATGGAGAATGGATACAAGTAGAGGCAAGCCACAAGAGAAAATCAATTTGTTCATTTAGCAATGGAGAGCTTTGGATTAGAGATTGGGAAAATCAGAGACCCAGCGAAGGATCACATTTAGATGCTTACTCAACTCCTTGAGGGTAAGCAGGCCATGTGGATGGCGGCCTTTCAAGAACATGAACAGACTTGATCTGGCTTCAACACTCCATTACCTCACACATGATCTAGCTTTGATAGTACTTTCTACAAATATATGCATAATTTTGTGTAAATTTTGTGTATAGTCCTATATATTTTTTTGGATCTATGATCCATATGTACACTCAGCTGTAGTTAGTTATACACTCAATATGAAATTTTTATTTTTTCCGATTTTCTCCTTATATGCAATATAACAAAAAATGATTTTGCATAAGTTAAGATAAATGAAATTATTCCAAAATATTGATTTTATTTTCATCATGTATCACTAACTAGTCTCAAATAAAACCCAGTAGTAAATAGATCCCCTCAAGATATTCAATACATTTCAATTATTTAAGTCCTTTATTCGTTGAATATCAAAAACACCCTTTCTTCAATTAGTGTAAAGTATTAAAGGATAAAGGGATTTACCTCCCAAGTAAATGTGTTTAGATATGTAATTACCCTTTTTATGTACTTCAAGTAATATGAACTAATTCAAAATTTGAATATTAGATCATTCTTTAAGCAAAGTTAGATTTAAGATATAGGGTATAAAAGGAATTTGAATAGTCAAAACTATTAGTAAAAGGAGAAGTTTCATTTACATTGCAAGTAATTAGTATAGATAAATTTAATTAAGATTTAAAACGTAGAGGTCAATTTCATAGTTAAATCTTCATACAATCTAAATGGTGTTATCTATATTGGAAGAATATTAGTATTAATTAGGATTTAAAGAAATTTTATTGAAAACAAAAATAGTTTTAGCAAATGGAGATGAAACAAAAAAAAATTGAGATCCTTTTTCATTGTTTGTAATGAAACTTAGTTTTTAAGGTGAAATAAAGTAGAATTTCATTGTTCTAGATTATTGGATCCTATTCTTATCAAGCCAAAGAGTTCAAGGAAACCTTTCCCATGATCACTTAAAGAATTAAATAATAATTCTAATTAAAGTAAATTTTAGTAGGAAACATTAGCTCTCTTCTAAGAATTTGAAATTGATAAGGAAAGTTATCTAAAGATAAAGTTAACATGAAGGAATAGTTAAGAGCTCAACTAGAAATAGATTGATTAAAAATTATTTATTAGGGAGCCTTATTATTATTTACCTTGGTTAACTAGCAAGTGTTTAGGCTCTTTTCTAATCATTAGTAATAAAAAAATAATGTGATTATTTTAAAGTTTATTGTTGAATAGTTTCGCCTTCAAGCAAGTAAGTATTAAATCCACTTCCAAAGCATTTTTTTATTGATAACTTAATTTTAGGATTCATATTTAAGTAAGGGTATCATTTGTAGATCATAATTAAAGATAAAATTTATTCTACTTCAAATGGAAAAATTAGGGCTTATTGTTAAAAGGTTTTTCCCTTAAACAAGTAAATGTTAAATTCTTTTCCAAAGTCTTCTTTTTTTGTTTTTCTTTCAAGCAATTTAGTACCTTTCAAGTATTAGAATTCATACTTAAAGTGTAATGGTCATTTTCATAGGTTATCTCCTATAAGTATCATAGTTTTTAAGCGATTAGTGCTTTCATGTATTTGATTCAAGTTTTATAAATTTAATTATTATCATAGCTTTCCTTCAAGAAATACTATTTCAAAAGTGGTTGAATTGTTTAGCATGTAATACTTATATCTTGGTTTTTAATTTCAAACAATAATTCTTTGCATGTACTAGCTTCTTTTCATAGTTGTTTTAGTGTAATGTTTGTTTATGATTTCATGAATTCATAGTTAAATTCTTAGATAGACACCTAAATAAGAGGAGTTGGAAACAAAAAACCTTAGCAGCATTTAGTATCTATGGTGCCTCTGGGTCACACTTACTGGTAATCTTGTCATGTTGAAGTACTACAATTAACGCCTAATAAAGATGCAACAACAACGTTTGTGGCATTATCCCTATAAATCATTGGGGAGAAATAAGGTTATTCAGAAGTTAAAATCCAAGGGGTGGGTAATCCCTCTTGGATCGATAATCTAAAAAGAATAATTTTAAAATGAATTTACATTCGAACAATTAAACTTTATAAAACCCCATTACGTTTTAGATGTGTGTGATGATCTTAGAAAAAAATTTTATCTTGATGAATTCAGTGGATGATAACGGATCGAGGGTGATGAATTTAATAGTAAATAGGGTGTTGTTATTTTAGGCCACAAGCGAAAGGCCACTTTGAGCCTTTTTTCTATAGAGCTACCATCGTGGGTAGCAACTATATGGGACATTAACCCTAGAAAGGGTTGTGTACCCACCAAACAGTTTACATTAAACCATAGTTAGAAACCAAAACTACATACTTTACACCTTGATCACGTGTCGAAACGGGTATGTAGGCAGCCTAGGGATGGAGTTGTCCCTTGTACTCAAGCGTTTGGGGTTTAGGTTATGGGTAAGTAGTTGGTTCTCGAAGCTCCTTGGTCTTTTAATAAAATGGCGCAAATACTAATTGAAAGGTTAAAATTAATTCAATGCATACTCAAAAGGAATCCCGTATGGATTCGCTTTACTTCCCAAGGCTTTAGGCCGAATTCCAAGGCGAAACTCAAGCTTGTTTATGTAATTATTTTTATACTCCTAAGGATGGTGACCTTGGTGCACTCCTAGTAGGGCAGTGTAGTCTTTAGAGAGTGGCTCAGGACCCAGATGGTCCTGATCAGTCTAAAGTCTCTGGCTAGAGCATATCCTATTCTTATGAATAGATGCCTACCTCGTTTAGGTAGATGCCTATCCCAGATTAGATAGATGAAACCTCCTGTATTGTATGGATAGATGCCTAACCCGTATGGTTAGATGTCTAACCCATATGGTTAGATGCCTAGTCTCGTAGATGCCCATCCCGGTTGGATGGATGCCTATCCCGTTTGGATAAATGTACCTGAGTATGCAATTGAATCAAACACAATTAATAATAAGTAAGAATAATAAATCTATATATATATATATATTAGTTGAATTTTGGGTTAAGTTAAGTGGGTTATTACAGATATACCACTTTTTTGTACTTGAACCAAGTAACTATGCCAAGAGTTTGAATAAATAGGACCTCAAGGTCTTGGAGATTGATCAAAGATCTTGACCTCACATTTCACTATTGAATGAGATGCCTTTGGAGTAGGAAATCTCAAAATTATGATGTCTTTAACTTTATTGTCAATCTGTAGGCCAAACTAATGAGTTCAATAAATTTCTTAGGTAGATTGGTGACCAGGTTATAAGTTAGAGCGAGAGGAAAATAGTTTGCAGCTCATGATAATAAAAATGAAAAACCCAAAAATTAGTGATAATTGCACAAAAGAGTGTCACTTTAGGTCCATAAGCAAGAGCTAGATAGGGAGTCTATGAGCAAATAAAAATTTATTTTGAATAGGAAGAAAAAGTAATAGAGGCAAAGAATACCACCATGTTAGTGTAAAATAGGTCAAAGAAAAAATATGCATTCCATTTAGTGGAAATAAGCATTATGCAAAATAAATAAATATTAATGAGCTACAAGCTCCACAAACAAAATGTCTATGTAGTATCTAGAATGCACCTTTGACAATATTTATTAACTAATTAAAAATAGAAAAAAAATTCTATTGTAATTTTCAATTAATTAATAAATACGGTCAAAGGTGCATCCTAAGTGATGCATATATGTTGCATTTCACAAATAACTCTTTAAAATGTTGAAAAGTGGTCGTTAGTCAAAATAAGCTAAGTTGCATGGGGACTTGTCTATAGAAACTACAAATGGAGTTTGTATCTCTTTACTTGAACTTGTATTTGTAACTTGTAAGGGTATAATAGAATTTCATGATATGTATGTTTCTAATGATGCAATAAGTGTACATTTCTAATATAAGATTTTTTTAACTTGCAAGATCTTATGGCAATTTTGTAACTTACATGGATATATTTTAGTCCTCTCTTTTTATTTGGATGTATTATTAAACCGTTTGACAACAGTGCAAATTGGCATCTATTTTGAGTTTGTTTTGTTGATTTTTTTTATTGCAAGAGCAAGTCAAAATGACCTCAAAGGCATTTCATTTAGTGCTTTGTTGAACTCTACAAATTTTCTTGTAACTTCACCAAACTATTAATGGTGATAATAAATTTACTACTTGAGTCACTTAAATTCACATAAAATCTCACAATGAGATTTTTTCAAAACCTTAGGTTGTCCTAACATTTATTGCTTTTTTTTCATTGCATGAAATCTCAAGCACTTTGTGCATCATTTTACTAGACAACTATTAGCTATTTACACACATGTGCTCTTGGAATGTTTTCTAACCCTTTACCAAATCATTAAATTGATCAACAAGGTTTGACCAAGGAAAAAGGGGAAGTCACCTCCATACCCTTATATTAGCAAAGATTCAGTGGTGTTTTTTAACACCACCAAGTTTTTCATTTACAATTGCCTTACAAGAGAACATTAATTAAGCTTATAAAGTCCTAAAGATTCAAGGTTTCAAGGTCATATAGAAGATTTAAGGTTGTACTTTTCAATACAAAGTTATAGGTTTGATGATTACAACTACAAGAACAAGCTTAATTAATTTTCCTCCATAACTCCAAAATTATTATTTTGCATTTCATTTCATTTACTTTATGATATTTCAAATCTATACTAAATACATGTTTGAAAAGTCAATTTACATACCATATCGAGTATGATTATGCAAATGAATATGCCATTTCCAAGTATTAATCTTATTGCTCACTATAAGATTAAGTGATGAACTTGGATGAACATTTTGGTTTTCTACTCTATATTGCTAAAAAAAAGTGTCTAATGTATTTAAGAAATCTTATAGAATCTTTGGAAGGAAAGAGTATTTGAATATATTTATAGATACCTTTCAGATTTTGAGAAATGTAATCCTCTTAAATATGTGTAAGAAAATAATAGATAAAATAGACCAAAATAAAAATACACTCCAAGCAATCTTCCAAAGGAAGGATATTTGAATCTAATTATAAAACATCTATCTCATAGATTTTGAGATGTGTTTAAGAAAATAAAAGAAAAGATAGACCTTAAAAAAGAGTACATCATAAAAAACATATCTAGAAAAACTTATTAAGATCCTTGAAAAGAAAGAGTATTTGCATCTAATTAAAGGATACATCTCTCATAGATTTTAATATATGTAATTCTCTTAAATATATATAAACTAATAAATTAATGAGATAGACCAAAACAAATATACATTCCAAGAAGCACTTGTTCTTTCTTCCACTCTTACAATATCTGATCTTTTGTCCATATTTTGTATTATACACTATTCCACCTTTTGTCCTGTCCTTTACTTTGTATAGAAGGCATTGCCATGTAAGAATTCTCTTTAAAATTCTCCTTAAAATAGATAACAAATCTTAAAGAGATGCTACCTGGCAGTAAAATCAACATGAAGATAGACTTGATTACCTGTAAAACATTACGATCCACATCTTTAACGTTGACAAAAAACCATTAACGGTTAAAATAATTATCTGCGTTAATATGATACTTGCCTTGAGCATACAGTATTGTTTAATTTATAAAATTTGTTTCATATTAATCTTCTTCCTTATAATAAACTAAACAAACCGTCTGAGCAATTCACTTCCGCGGAGGCGCAGTTGGAACAACTTACATGGCGTAACCCGCCAACTATGAATACAGACATTTCCTGCGCGTTTAATTAAAACCGCCACGTTCTCTACTCGCCGCTTTGATTTCTTCTAGCATTATATAGCTTTGGAAAAGACAATAAATCGTTTACCAGTTTCAGCAAATGGATTCCGAGTTTCTTGACAATTCTGAAATGGCGGATGATTTCACGCACTCTCGTGATGATAATGTTTCTGAAAAGCCGCAGTTTTATGTGGGGTTGGAGAAACGTTTTGCGGATTTGAAGGGGCTTTTGTTCCACAACCAGGTGTCGGTCATCGGTGTACATTGTATGGGAGGTGGTGGAAAGACTGCTCTCGCTTTGTCTCTCTGCAATGATCTCCAAGTTAAAGGTATGTTCTGTCTAAATTCTTTTCATGATTGTCTGAATGTTCTCAGCCTTTATTTTAAAAACCATTCTATTTTAAATCTATGGGTTTTCTTTTGTCATGTAAGGATAACACAATATCTTCCTCCCATTCATATATCAACTCCCTCTCAAATTATTTGCAAAGCACCCTCAAAGGTTTTCCATCCACAAGTAATCATGCCAACTCCTAAAGAGATTCAATATTTCTTTATTGTAGCAATTACATTCTTCTGGTTCTATGGTTTTCTTCTCTAAAAATAACTCTTGCTAACATGGTAAGTATTTATTCTTACCAATTATTTTCGCCTTCTCACATCTCTTAAATGTTTTTGTTTTAATTTTATTTTCTTTGCTTCCAATTTTCCTTTGCCTCACACTACTCCAACATCCACCATAATTCCTCCAACTCAAACTTCATTTTTTGTATCTTCCTTTGTTTGCCTTTTGTTGGCTTCTACCTCTTCTTTTACCTTGTTTCTTATTCTAGCTTTGTTATCCTCTTATTTGTGTTGTGACATAACTACATCTATGCATCCACAACTATAGTCATAGCTCTCCTATGAGTTATTCAGAAATTTTGCTATATAAAAACTAAAGCGATCTCACAAACTTTCTACTTTAGGCATATTTAGATGCTTTAATAACAAAACGATCCAAATGAACATCTCTTTCTCTAGACTAATATTGGAAAAGAATACCCTAGTCTTACAACTCATAATCAAATTGGAAGCTAAAAGACAAGCAAAAGTCAATTTGAAATAGGAAAACACTCTAAACACATGTAGCTAATAGAACCCAATGCCTTATTTTCTCAAAATTTAAAAACATTACATATAATATTTCCCCTCTTCAACCAATTGAATCAAACCTTTATTTATAAAAAAAATAATTGTTATTTCAAAATAATGTAAAAAATCATTTTATTTTTACATCTAGACAACTCAATAAAGAATTTAAAATAAACGCAACAAAAGAAAAGAAGTTATTAACAAGGAAACATAAACATATAAAAAAAACTTAAATGTGGGAGGAAAATATTTAAGACATGTTTCTATTAGCAAAGAAATATTTACAAATGACATGCTTCTTTCTTTCAAATTAACATGTAGATAATGATTGTTTTTTTGATGTAAAAAATAGAATAATTACATATAATTGTTATTATTAGAAAAAGTAATTTATGGTAATTTCTACCACTATACAAACACTTGGATAAGCTAATCTCTTCTTATAAAGTCAATATGATTGACATGTGTTCTTTGCATCCAATTTAAATTTTTTGTTCAATCTTTCTCAATTTACCTTGACATGTGTTATTTGCATTCAATTTAAAGTTTTTGTTCTATCTTTCTCAATTTACCTTGTATAAGTAATACCACTTCTTGCTTAATTGTCATCAACTTCTTTATTGAGTAAATATTAGTCTTCGTGTATTTTGATTTCCTTGAAAGTCTCTAATTATAGAAAATTAAACTTGAACATCAAATAATTCAAAAGTTGGTGTTAATTTTTTTTTTGTCATTTCATGGAAGACATTTTTTATTATTCTATGTATTGACGAGATCTGAAACTACGTTTGATTATTTGATGATTGTAATTTTTAAATCTAAATTCATATATTTAAAATTTAATAATTATTACTTTAGAATCTGTGTTATATTGAGGTCTCTATGTTGCATGCCCTAGGTTAAAATGGCATATTTTCATCCATGTCAAGGTATTTAATCTTAAACACACTTGTTTTTTTAATGGATTCCAGATTATTTTCACAACAATGTGATCTTTGCAAGAGTTTCACAATCTCCAGACCTAAATGGGATATTAGAGACTATTTGGGAGAAGATAACTAGAAGCAAAAGAACAGAGTTTAAGGATGTGGAAGATGCGCATACAGAGCTACAACAATTCATTTTACATCAATCCAAGCCAATTCTAATTATTTTGGATGATGTTTGGTCTAAGGAAATTTTGGAAAAGTTATTATTTGAAGATTCAGGATGCAAGACTCTCATAACTACCAAAGACAAGTCCACCATACCCACAAACCCCTCTACACAACTCTATCACCTACCATTGTTGGGCCCAAAGGATGCTCTCTCACTTTTCTCCTTCTGGGCTACTGGACAGACATCAATTTCAAGTGATACAGATGCAAATATAATGCAGGAGGTATGGATTTTGTAAATAATTGTTGTTTTGTATAAGATAAAACTAGTTAATTATTCATTACATAGATTTGTTATCCTTAAGGACTACTTGTAAATTTTCTATGACTTGTAGGTGGAATCAAAATGTGGTGGTCTGCCACTTGCTCTAAAGCTGTTTGGCAGTTCTTTGCAAGGGGAATCTCAAGATGCCTAGAAGAACAAGCTTTCTAATGGAGAATACATGTCGGATTATCACAAAGAGGGTTATTCAGATCATTGCAAACCAGTATTGACTCCTTAGATGATGTAACCAAGGAGTGCCTTTTAGACTTAGCAATATTTCCAAAGGACAGAAAAATATGTGTCGATGCACTATTGGACATTTGGGTTTATGTTCGAAAGCTACAGAAGCATGATGCTTTTGCTATCTTATCAGAACTTGCAAACAAAAAACTGTTAAATTTTACCAGCAAATCAAGGTAATTGTCTGTCCTTTTTAGTATATTGCATTTCTTGTTCTTATGCTTTTCAACACTAAGCTGACATGCTCTCATTTCAACAGGGGAAGCACAACAATCTCATATAAAAATGCCTCGGAGTTGAACATTTCTCAACATAATGTAATGAGAGATTTGGTATCGTATTTGGCACACAAAGACAACGCAGTCCACAGCAAGAGGTTGGTCATAACAAGGACGGAGAGTGGTTTGCTAAGTGAAGAGGAGTTGATTAATGATAGTGTTTTGGACACTCAAATCCTCTCTATTCTCACAGGTGACTTATTCAAAAACTAACACAAGCATTTTGGTTATTTCTTTGAAATACTAAACCAGTGTTTTTAATGTCACCGTTGATGTCAAATTGTAGAGTAGAATTGAATTCAAACATGATGCTCTGCTTGTTATTACCGAGTTTACATCACTAAGTAAACTCGACAGCCTATTATAGAGCTTTGATATTCAAGTCATTTGTTCAGTGCATAAACTCAACAGCCTATGTAAACTATTCAAGATATCTAGATTTTTTTGGATGCTTCAATGTCCTCCCTGATAAGTAACAATGCCAAACTATATTTTCAATCTTCATACTTTTTCATGGTGTGACATTAAGGACTCTTCTTGATTGCATCACAAATACAAGTACTCTTTTCCCCATACATTTTCCCATTCCTGGATTCAACTTCAAAATTAAGAGAATATAGCCATTATAAGTAGTAATCATAATTAATGCAAATTGGTCTAACTGGATTTCGTTCTGATTTTGATACATGCAGAACCTATGGAGGAAAATCACTGGCCTGATATTGAATTTCCCGAGACAGAGGCTCTGTTGTTAGCCTTCACTTCAAGAGAATACTTTCTTCCCTCGTTTCTGAAATCCATGAAAAAACTTAAGTTTTTTATGGTATTCAATTGCTGTACAAAGAAGGCAACAGTGAAAGGTCTAGAAGTCTTATCTTCACTCCCTCAACTCAGGAGTGTCCGTTTGGAGAGATTGATTTCACCGCTTGTTGAGAAACAGAGCATTGAAGAACTACAGAGCTAAGACAAAATATCTTTGAGCTTATGTTAAGGACTCAGAAATATATCCACATTCTACACAACCAAGGTACAATATTTTAACCTGGACCACAGCAGTGATTTGGAAGAGTTGCCTCTTGAGATCTGCAATATGCCGTCTGCCCTGTCATTGTCTATTACCAACTGCCATCTGCTTCAGAATTTACCATATGATCTTGGAAATATTAGCCAACTAAGAATATTAATGTTATCGGCATTACCAGGCCTGAAGGAGCTTCCAGTTTCAATTGGAAAACTTGAAGAGTTGGAATATCTGGACATTTCAGTATGCGAGCGCTTGAAAGAGCTTCCAAAGGAAATAGGGCAACTCAAGAAATTAAGGGAGTTTGATACGAGAGGATGCTCTCGTTTGAGAAGGTTACCCACAGCTGTTTGTGAACTAAGCTCCCTGAAGCTTGTTGTGTGTGATGAGAAGATTGGAAAGCAGTGGATGAGGGCTAAGAACATTTCTATACCGGAGCTTACAGTTGAAATTGTGGAAGCACGGTTTAGTTTGGAATGGCTTGATGATTAACGTATTGTGAGACAATCTTAACATCCTTCATACCCAAATGCATGCATAGTTTAAAAGATGAGGGTATTATCAAGGATGAAATCATGCTGCAGGCTAAGTGTCTTCGCTCAGCATGAGGGTAAGGTCTCGCCATCAGCGTGACACTTTAGCTCTGATCATACTCTCCATGCGTCTACAGCAAATGGCGGTATTACCTGATAATGCCCAGCTTGATTTGGGAGAACTGTTTCCGACGCTTGTTCAATACATCTGAAGAGGCTTGGAGTTTATTCTGGATTGACTGGGGTGCTTGAAAGATTGCCCATGCTACCTTCTTGCGTCGCTAATTTGTGTGGATTGAATAGTTTGTATCAACAATGTAACTGTTCTTGTAATTTTTGTGCCCCAAATGTCGGGGGCTCTATTATGGTTTGCCTTGCTGTTCGCTTCTTTCTTGTTTTGCTTCTGTAGCTGTTCCTTCTCGAGCTGGTCAATTCGCTGCTATGACATTGTATTTGTAATCTGATTCTCTTCTTTCAAATAATAAATAAATATATATAGAGAGAGAGAGACAGCTATATTTTCAGCTTATGAGTCGTGATTAATTATCTTGCCATTATCAATGCAGTTCTACGGTTTGCACACTCATATGATCAGATTGGATTAATTGTTGCCCTGTACTTAGCGGTTTAGACTGTACTCATTTTCGATACATATAGATTAGATTAATCCAAATGCAAATAAATTTTAATCAATTTTCAGTACTGTTTTGTATTTACTGATTTTGTGCAATATATAATTGTGAATTATTTTTTTTGTGTTTCCTTTCAGTAATGTAGACAAGTTATTGATTTACTACTAGTGAAGTTGAATGGTTCTAAATGAGATTAGGGGGGAGGACCCAGTAATTGAGCCCATTCCAATTGTTGTGACAGTAGTTATTAATTTAATATCCATACTTGTTGAATTAATGTCCGATGCTTTTTTGGCAACATTGCACCAATAGTGTGACCTTAATACCCATAATTGAATGAAATGTACCCTTAGTTTTAAAAAGCAAGCAATCATCTGATGCCACATTAGTTGTACAAGTATGGGAGCCCCTTATGCACCACTATTGGTCTCACCTTATTTTTGGGCTGTTTTGGATACCTTGACAAAAAGCATGTTAATGTGACATCATATTTGATGATGTGGCCCTAAAACCTCAATTATAAGCAAGAGAGTTGCCAAAATAAATATAAATTATAACATTTTTGTCAAAAAAATAAAATTGATTAAACTAATAAAATAATTAAACTGTATGAAAGCAATAGTATCTTGGAGGAATAGGCACGATGAGATCTAGAAAGGATGGTTTGTTCTACCCACTACCACGATGAACCCCAGGATTGGTTGCTTTAAGGAAAATACATATTTGGCTAAATGTTGTGGGATTGGCAGCAAGAGCAAAGAAATCATGGATTGGTGGACCTCATCCTTCCCAGGTATGGTCTCTATAGACTCCATCGTAGTCCCATATTTTATATTGGCATGACCTTCCACTTTATTAATATAGTATGGAAGTCTCGCTTTGACCTTGCCAACCATAGATTTCAAAAGTCTGTTGGTTGGCTTAATCTAGTTGGTCTTCCCTCGAAGTTCTGGTGCTCAGAGGTTCTTAAAAATAGGGGATGCCTTAGGTTCTCTGGTCGGTATTGAGGAATCGGATTTCCTAAATGGGCTGAACGAAGATGTGGCCAACATCTATGTAGAAATAGACTTGGGACTAGGCTTTACAATGAGCTAGAAATAGTCTCAAAGGTGGGCAGATGGAAGCATAAAGTCTAAAGGTTGGTTGAGGGAACCCCTGGCAGATGCATTCTAAGAAACCAAATAGTTAATAGTAACTCCATGGGAGGATCTAGGGGCTCACTTTTTCATTTACAGGGCCAACTTTAGTATTCTACCTCAGTTGGCAAGCCACACTAGGCTCATGACATGGTAGTTCAGGTTCAGAAAATTTTTAGCAATGGAGCTTTGGCTCAGGATTTTGAAAAAAAATTCAGGACCAGAATAATAATATAGAGCCTGAAAATTCTCCTAATAATGAGCATATTTTAGAAAGCCATAAGATAGTAGAGCAGGTGCAAATGACCCCTTTTGTACCCCACTCATATCTTACTCCCAGTAGAGTACCTAGTGAGGATAGCCAAAAATGGTCGAGGCTGGGTCATAAGACTTGTACTGTATCCCAAGTTCCTCCTGAGAGCTCTCATCTCATTTTGTCCCTGAAAGTCAAGATGAAAAACAATACTCTAACTAGAAGACTTTTTGGTCCAAAAAAATTTCCCATTCTAAATTGGGGAGCATTTAACGTTTTCATTTAAGCCTAGAAAGGCCTCTAAAAAAGGAATCGAGTAAGAAAGATGTTGGCAAGGGGGCTTCATCCTCTACCAACCCCAAATAAGGACAAAGTAACTTCTTTATTTAATCTTTTGTTGGAGGTAGAGACTCTTAAGAATGACATCATCCAAGAAATGGAAGAATCAAAGAATTCCCCATCCCTGGTTCAGGACCTGGAGGACCAACATTTGACTCCCAATAGAGTCTCTCAGAGAAGTCCAAATGGAGAGCCCAAAACCCCTCGAATATCCCCACTCATTGATCCCTATCTTTTGAAAAAGGGTATTAAGCTTTCTTTAGAATCTCCAAATCCATTCATGGATTCTCCCCCTTTGCAAGCTTCATGCTTTGATTTGAATATGGATTCAAAAACTCAGTTCCTGCTTCATGAATACATGGATGATGAAGAAGTCTCAGTACTAGATATGGAAACCCCCCTAGCAGCCATGTATTCAAAAATCAAAGAGAAAAGGAAATTGGGTCTCAAGGAAATGATAGAAGGGTGTCACGACTCGAATTAGACCTTAGTTAGATTTATTTATTATGTCAGATACCTTTTGATTAACTTTTAATAATGATAGATGATATTGTGTGGTTTAGTGACAATGATGATGGTTAGTTATTTTATGATGATAATGTTTTAATGCTACTTTACTGTTATGATTAATAATACTTAATAATGATGTTTTATTGATATGATGTCGTTATTTAATGATGATAAATAATAATGTTATGATGTTAATATTTTGCTAGATTTTTATGTAATGGGATCTGACGAATTTTTGTCAAGTATAAGTTGCAGGGTAACCGTCGAAGGCGGACATATGATTGAGGAGGGGTTTTTCTAGCTCTCCAGTAGCAACCTAAGTATTGGAACCTTGTACAAAGTACCCAATTAGATAAGCAATTAGTAAATTAAATTAGGGAGTCTAAAATATATTGATAAAATAAAAATAATAATAAGGATAAATTATTAAATATACAAGTATTTAATATCACAATCAAGCTAGAAATAATTATAAAATAATTATTTAAAAGAGAGTAAATAAATTAATTAGTTGAGTAATTAAAAATAAAATTATTTGATAATTAAATTATAAAATATAACAGATATTTAAGATATAATATCTTATAAATACTAAAATTAGAGGACTAATTAAAATAAATAATGAGATTAATTCAAGAAATTAATTAAAATATTAATTAATAAATTTAAATAAATGATCAAGGCATGCAAAAATACAATGTTGGAGTAAACTTATGTACTAAAAATATAGACGATATGTGAGAGCCTAATAATTAATTATTTTCTTAAAAACTAAATCTTTAACAAATTGTAATTTAATAAAATCAATTAACTATTTTGTGAGTTCTAATTTTAATAATTAGTTTTATTTTAAGAATTTAATCATGCAAACAATTAAATTTTATTTTTAGAGAATTCAGTGTTTATAAATATAGGAATAAACCTGTTATTTGATGATTCCAATTCTTTTTGAGCTTCTTGATTCGTGTGATTGCTGTGAAGTTGACAAGGTAGATTGAAGAGATTGTTTAAAATTTGGGAAACGCCTGCGATTCTTCTTTCTTACAGCCAGGTTCATTTATTTTACATATTTTATTGAGTCTTTATTTGATCTTTTTCTTTTAAAATTGGGTATTGTGGATTTAATGCTAGTTTGTTTGATGTGTCAGTTGTGTTGTCAACACCTTCTTCTCAATTTATCATAAAAAGTAGAAACTGGGTTTTTAGGAAATTTACTGGGTTTTTGTGTTTCCAATATTTTTAGTTATTGTGAAAATTTCAGAGAAATTGGGATCTAGGGTTTTAAGAAAATACTGAAACATTACGACTATATTTGGAGAGTCTTGATAGTGGTAAATTCTAACTTAAATAGAGATTCTTAATTTAAAATTATTGAAAATATTAAAATTTAATTTTGATTTGAGCAAATTATATTATAAAGGGAAAATTTATAAAAATCTATAAAGAAAACATATAATAATATTATTCTAACATTAATCCGCGGAGGGTTAATTATTTTTCTGTCTATGAGGGATGATTATGGAACGAGAGTGCTTGTTTATGGGCTAACCAGGGAAGGGTGATTTTCTTCACCTCCCCAATAGGGTAATGATGGCCATCATATTTATTTATTTATTTTTCTCCCTGCCATAACACATGTAGTTAGTTCAACCAGGATGGGTTGTTAGTTCTACATGATCACACATGATTCTTTTACTACCAGTTGGTACCGGCTTGCTAGGATACTCCGTCGTGACGGACGGGAGCTTATCAAGAGCACCGGGAAGCTTATGCTTCATTTGGTTGGGCGGATAAAATGCCTAGGTCATATGTCCGTCATCCGATTTGCGAGAGGAGGTTATCCAGATCAAACGGAGGCGACACATCCGGAGACAAAGAAAGTCAGAGATTCCAGATAAAATTTTATGTAATAAATAAATATGTATATTTTATTTCATTGCAAAGACCAAAATGGTCGCATGTAGAGGTTATGAAAAAGGACCTATAAAGGTCACATGATGTAAAGCGACAAGAAGTCGCCATGCAATGTAACTAACAAATAAAAAAAGAAGAAAAAGGGCTACTAACATACTAACCCACTAACATGCATGATTTACTTTCTTAGATTAGTTTTCATTTACGCATGCACGCATATTTAATTATCTGGTAGATTATTTAATTATGAGTTTTTGCATGTTAATTTAATTCGTAATAATTTCATGCATATGATTTACGCTACTCATGCGCACACGTAACTCGACATCGTAACTAATTATGGTTTGCATTCTATTGGACCTCATACGTAATTTTAGATTGTTATTGTTCACATGCACATTTAATTCCTACATGTTATTTATGAGTTGCATGGTTGTTTAGTTACTTATCTATTACTTGCATGTTAATAATTATTGCTTTTGCATGTGTAATAATGGTTAATTTAATAATTAATTAAAACAGTGAGTTTAAGTTTGGTTTAACTAGGGTTAGGACAAGCGGGTCCTTACATTGGGAAAGAGAAGTCAGACTATGGCTTAACATCTCCTAAGAGGGGTAGGAAAACACTCAATGAAAAATTAGTCATTGATAAAGAAGATAAGAATCAAGCCAAGATCATTGACCTTTGGAAAGTAGGGAAGGGTACCCCCCTTCCTGAACAACAATGAAAACATTTTTATTATAGAATGTTAGGGGCCTCAATGCCACTAACAAACAACTAGTGGTCAAGAGAAGAATGTTCTTGTTCAATGCAAATATTATTTTACTTTGGGAAACTAAGTTAGATTGTCTGCAAGCAATGACATTTGGGTCTAGTATAAGTTCCCATTTTTCAGGCTTCTCAACATGTGGTAGTGTATGCAGAAGGTGGATACGGGGGCCTTTTGATAGTTTGGAAACCTTCCTTTGTTCAAGTGGAGGGAGTTTCTTCTAATAGAAATTGGCTTCTTGCGAAGGTTACCAACCTTCAATAAAATGTCTCATTTAACTTGCTTAATGTTTATGGTCCAACATCTCCTCTCAACAAACATAGTCTTTGATTGGCCCAAGATGGTGTGATATCCCAACTTTCGGACCAATATCTCTTCATTGGAGGAGATTTAAATGTTATTAGAAACTCTTAGGATAAGAGGGGTGGCATCAATAGACTTGGAAGATCTCAGCAAGACTTCAATGACTGGATTGATAGAAATGGGCTATTAGATATTGACTCCGGGGATAACACTTTTACTTGGAACAACCAAAGAAAAGGTTTCAGTAACATAGCTAAGAAAAAAGATAGATTCTTTTGGCTGGAGGACTTCTCCTCTTTTCCTTTCTCTTTGGAATGCTTTGTTCTACCCTGCTCTAGCTCCGATCACTTTCCTCTTTTGCTCACCCTATAGGGGGATAAGGATGGTTTAAAATCGCCCTTCAGATTTGAAAACATGTGGATGAAAGATCCTAATTTTTTATCAATGATTGAGAAATGTTGGAAAGAAGGATCCTTTGAGGGATCGAGATTATCTGCTTTGTGTCCAAGCTAAAATATGTTAAGCAGAAGCTACTCCAGTGGAATGCCACACATTTTAAAACACATTTTCACTACCAAAAAGAACTTAGAAGATCAACTTGAAGCAATGAATGAAATAATCATCAAGGATGGCATGAATCAATCCACCTTTGAGCAAGAGAAACAATTATTGTTGGAGTATGAATATATTCTCTCTAAAGAAGAAATATTTTGGAAGCATAAATCTAGAGAAAATTGACTTTAAGAGGGAGACAAGAACACCAAATTCTTCCACAATGTGATGAGGATATGGAGAAGCATAAATAGAATTTCTAAGTTGGAGCTTCAACATAATTTCTTTATTGAAGACCCAAAAGAGATTAGAAAATAAATAGTTTCCTTCTTCTCAAAGTTGCTTAACAATGAAGTGGGTTCAAATCTAAATGAGCAAAAGAAACTTTTACCTTTGATTCCAAAAATAATCTCTAAGGACTAGAACAAGAAGCATAATGAGAGACTTACCCTAGAAGAGGTGACTATTGCATTGAATCAGCTCCCCTCGGGTAAGGCCCCTAGGCCAGATGGCTTTCCAACAGGTTTTTTCAAGAAATGTTGGAATATTATTGGGTTGGACTTATTGGAGGTGCTGGAATTCGCCAAAAGATTATGCAACCTTTTAAAAGAGATAAATAATACATTCACAGCACTTATTCTGAAGAAGGAGAAAGCTACTCGCTTAGAGAACTTCAGACCAATCTCCCTCTGGAACACTGTCTACAAAATCCTATCCAAGGTTATGACAAACAAATTGAAACCTCTTACGGAAATCATCATTTCAAAAGAACAGACAGACTTTGTTCCTAGGTGCTTGATCATAGATGTTGTCATTTTGTCTCAAGAAGCAATCCATACTCCGTAGAACACAAAAAGACCAAGTTTGATAGTGAAATTGGATATTTCCAAAGCATATGATAATGTGGACTGCCATTTTCTATATAAAGTCTTGCAAGCATTTGGGTTCAGTAAGCAATGGATCAATTGGATCTCTGAATGCATATCAACACCTAAGTTTTTTATTCTTGTGAATGGGAAGTCGAAGGGTTTCTTTTCCTCTTCAAATGGTATCCGATGGGGAGTTCCAATTTCTCTTTTTATCTTCATAATAATGGCAGAAGCATTGGGAAGAGCCATCAATTCTAAATGCTCTAGCAGACAACTGGAAGGAATCAAAATTACTGCCAGCTTTGTTGCTACACACCAACAGTTTGCCGATGATAGTCTCCTTCTGGGTGTAGCAAAGGTTAAGGAAGCAATCCAATTCCAAGAGCTTTTAGATTCCTATGGGAAAGCTTCAGGTTAGACAATCAACAAAGAAAAATCTGAAATCTACTTCTTCTCCACCTCAATGCATTTAGAAAATAGGATCTTAAGAATCTTTAATTGCAAAAAAGGAAACCTTCCTTGCATATACTTAGGAATTCCCAAAGACAGGGGAGTTAGAAATTCAAATCAGTGGGATCCTTTAAAAATTAAAATGGAGCAGAATGCCAATTCTTGGAAAGGGAATTGGCTCTCCTGGGCAAGAAGATTGGTTATGCTTCTAGCGGTCATTTCAACCCTCCCAATCTACTTATTGTCTTATCTATCCCTCTTGATAGGCGTGAATTCATTTATCATAAAGAAGATGAGGAACTTCTTTTGGTAGAACACTGAAGAAAAACATAAAATTGCTTTGATAGCTTGGGACAAAATTATCAAACCAAAACCATTAGGAGGCTTAGGAGTACAAAATCTTCAAATTCAAAATAAGGCTTTGGGAGCCAAGCTGGTTTGGAAAATGCTTAAAGATCCCAAAGCAAGATGGGTTAGGATGATAACCACAAAATATGTAGAAGCTAGGGAGTCTCAGAACCTCTTGAGATCTGTTACTCATCCAAAGGGATCCAGGATATGGAACTTTGTCCTCAAATGCAGAAATCTAATAGCAATTTTTTTCTCCTGGGGTGTTCATGACAAATCTTCAATCCTTTTTTGGGAAGACTCATAGGGAGGTTACCCAAGCATTGATAGTTTATTAGATATACCAACAATAAAACAGTGGTTAAAGCAACATTGGGGCATCTGGGTTAGTGACTATGTGATCTTTGAGAGGGAGAATTCCCTTCTAGAATGGAACTAGAAGAAATTGGAGGGACTGCCCCTTTCTCCTAATGTAATAAGGCAGTTGATAGAAAACATTAAGGACAGGCAGTTATTTTTTAAAGGTGTGGATGCATTGATTTGGGTCTCTTCCAAATCAGGTCACTACAATGCAAAGGATGGTTATAATGCACTAATAAATCAAGATGAATAGGAGGATCAAGGCATCCCTCAAAAGCTTTTTGGAACAACAAAATCATTCCAGAAGTAGGCATATTTGCATGGCTTGCAAAAAAAAAGAAGATTCTCACAATAGAGAGGTTTTGCTAAGATGGGCTATGAGGGCCCATCCAGATACATCGTATGTAAAGCCCAAGAAGAAATAGTAGATCGTCTACTCCTATGTTGCCCATTCACTTCAAAATGTTGGAGATGGCTATGTGCCAAACTAGGATGGACAACAACCCTTCCAAATGATATTGTCTCACTCTTTCAATGCTGGCCTACATACTCTAAGGAAAGTACCATGAGTACAATATGGGAAATCTCCCCTTAATGCCTTGTCTAGGAGATATGGAAAGAGACGAATAGAAGACTATTTGATGATAAAGAAAGAAGGTTTGAGTTAGTTCTATCCTCACTTGAAGCTTCAATTGTGGAGACTATAAATAGCAGATTAGCCCTATCTTCATATTTAAACAAAGACTTAATGGCTTGGGATAACAAAATCAAGTTCAAATGGAATGATAACAAAATTCCTCCTCATGTAGGGAAACAAAGCAATGATAGAAAGTCTGCAAAGTGGACTCCTCCCAAAGAGGGTCGGCTAAAAATGTACTTTGATGGGGCCTCAAAAGCTAACCCAGGTGCTTCTAGCATAGGATGTGTAGGAAGAGACCATAAAGGAACTATCATAGCAAAGATGGATATGCCAACCCCTTCGAACAATAACAATATGGCAGAGTTTAAGGCCCTTCTCTTAGGCCTCATAGAATGCTCTATACGAGGGTTCAGGAACATAGTCATTGAGGGAGTACTCAACTATAGCAATAAATGCTATTAAAACTATGAACTCTCCTAATTGAAGATTGCAAGCGCTATTGGAATTTTTTTTTGAAGGCTTTATCTAAGCTTGATAATTTTATCTCTAAGCATGTTTACATAGAAGCTAACATAGAAGCAAATGCCCTTTCAAAGTCTACAACAAAAGGTATCAATTTAAGATGGTGGGCAGATGATTTCAATCCTAATTAGGGTAGTTGCTGAAGCCACGAGTTCATCCTCATTTCAGTTGTTGGAGATGCTAATCTTTGAGTTCACATACATGGAATTGGAGAAAAAGTCTCGTTGGTTTCATTAACAGATACTTTTTCAATTTAAGTATAACTTACTCGCCATACGCTTCCCCTCCTCAGCTGAGTTGGCAATCTTCGCTCCCACATCAAATCAAATCCAACACTTACTCTAAACTGTTAAGCTGGCACTTCCAGCTAACTTTATAATTTTGATCTAAGATGGCGTGAAAAGGGTTGTTTAAGGATGTCATTCAAATCTAGCATTCCCCTTTTAAAGTATGAAGGACACCGCCATCCGCAACACCGTGCATGAGTTGTCAAGCGGGTAGTAGCCCAAATTCCAAGCATAATAATTTCACTCTCTTGAGAAAATATACTCTTGCCACCTTATCTCCAGGTCTCATTAACTCGAGGTGTTTTGCAATTAAATCTACTCGAAAACCACGATAGGGAAGGGAAGTTTCATCTCCTTTTCCAGATTATACGATACCATTTCTTTGCCTTCTAGTTCCTTCTCCTGATTTCCAGTTTACTTGAGCACTTCCAGCTTCCTTTGCAGAAATGGCTGGGGGAGAACCCTTTGGTTTCATCCTGAGGGCATATCTGCACCCGATTTCTTGCTTTGGTGTTGATACCCCAATCTCGCTCACCTCACCAACCTGCCAAGTCTCTTTCAGGGAAATCACAGATTTAAGGCTTAAACGGCTCCTCTGAATCCCTAAGTCGACGGTCATTCTGGCAGTAAAACTAATTCTCGAGAGTGGTCATATAAACAGGCAGGAGTTCTCGCGAGACAATACCAATATCTCCTCAAGATTCGTGCATGGCTTCCCTTCTTGACAACATGGTAGAGAAAGAGGTGGTTTGGTCGTTGGCTAAGGAACTTTTTTGATGAAAATTTCTTGGGTGGCTTGCAATTAGTTTTGAATAAAGCCCTTCCCGACTCTGGGATTCCTCGTCCATGTGATATGGTTTTATTCAATGTCCCAGGGGAGGTTATAAACTACTACCCCTTTTTGTTGGACCTAAAGGATTCTGACCTTACGCAACACAGAGCATTTGCAATAATGGCCTTCAGATTCCTCAAATGGAGGTGTTTGGGGGACGAGCCTGAAAACAGAGATCGGGAAGATGAATTTCTGGACTTTGCTAAACTGTTTGGGATACTCGTCCCCAAAATTGAACAAGAAGACCAAGAGAATGTGGGGGACAACAATGCAGGTCTACAACGGGTTCATGGTCGTGGTCGAGGCAGGGCTCCTGGCAGAAGAAGGGGTCGACCTTGTGGAAGTGGACGTGGGCGTGCCCAGGTAGCAGCTCCAGCCGAGGGCTGAATTGCAGATATCTACAAATATGATTTTTTTGAAAAATGTTTAAGTTTTGCTTAAACTCTATTTCCGTTTTTTTAAAGAATCTACTGTTGGTATGTAAACTGTGTTTATGAGATGTTCATATTATCTCAGCTTTCGGTTTTAGAGGCCTCAGATGCCTCCACTTTTATGTTCAAAAAACATTATTCTTGTTGGAACTACACTGTGGATGTAGCTAGACTCTCTAGAGCACTTTGCCCTAGTTTAAGATTTTGGATGATCCTTTTGAAAATTTGCTATCTATAAAGCTAAAAATTAATATAATCTTTCGGCAAAACCGTTTATCGATCAAAAAATATTTAATATCTTGGAGGAGCTAAAAATTGTTACAAGGAGCTGATAAAAAAAAAATCGTTACAAGAAAATTGATTCTCTTTTGTTCAAATCCCTTAGTGAAAATTTATAAAAATGATGCACAACGATTGAACATGATAGATAAATTAAGACTAGCTATAAGACGTGGTGTCACTGCATAAAAGATAGACCGTATATATATAGATCCCAGATGTCGAACACTAGGAATTATTGTCCAACCTCACAGTGCTAACCTGCTCGAGTTTAACAGGAAATATGCAAACACTTTCTTCGTTAGCGTAAATGCTTGTTTGTGTTGGTTTGAAACTAACAGAAATCCTTCTTTGCAATCCATATTCGAATCATCACAAAATCAATAGGAATTGACTGCTTTAAGATACTCGACCCAGAAGTACATGCACAGTGAATTGAGGATTCAAGGAAGAGTTAAAAGATTCAATATGCCTTTTCCTTAATATGCAGTCATTGTAAATAGTTAGTTTTAAATATCATCTAGTTCATAGTCAGCAGTAACTTTTGATTTATAAAACTAATATTGTATTCTTTTGTAAAACTAATATTGTATTCTTTTGTACAGATGAAGTATCAAATCATTCGGCAATGACTGGGACAACCGATATCTTCGAAGACAATTGTTTACATGTATTTGTCTGTTTTCGGTGATGAGTAGGTCGTAACTTTTCCATCGGCCACTTTCTTAAACCCTTGGAGAACCTTACAAAGCGGATACGATCAGATGTTTAAATCGGATATTTACAGAGAGGAAAAGGAGTAATATCAAGCTTCAAGTTTTAGATTTTACACGTGTAAAGTTGAGAGTTGTATATAGCTCTTAACTAACAGATTTGTGTTTAGCAGTCAAAGATGAGCTTCGATTTCAAGGCTCCCTGATGTAGATCCGACGAAGAGCTCAAATCTCTAACCCGAATTATAACTTCGTTTATCTGAGCTAGAATTACCCAAGGATCAGCAAAACCCCATTTTTAATGTGTTGTTCAACATCCTTATCAGGGGTGAAATGTGAGAATATTGGCCCTTATAACCCCTTTCTTAGATATAGGTATCCTTGGCAGATAGTCCGCCTAGAGGAGGAGATTCATGGCATGAATCTCATTCCTGCCCATATATTGCTAGATTCTAGAAAACTTAAGCAATAATTGCAAGATTATTAGAGCAAATGTACTGACACAAGGTATCATTTTATCAGAGTTCATAGTAATGGCGAATTTTATTTTTTAAACATTGTAGGTGTGCAGACATTTCACCAAGATATTACGAAAACAAATTTCATCTATCAAGTATCATAAATGGTTGTAATTGTGATTAAGGGGAAATCCCGACTACCCTCAGTACTGTTCACTCTGTAAGCTTCACTCTCTCCCACTGTTTGTTGTCTTCTCGATGTCACTTATACGTGCGAGATTTATTTTCTACTCATCTCTGCACCATTTTTCTTGTTTTCTCATTAAGTTTTTAAAAAAGAAAATTAATTGTCAAATCCTCGTTTTCGAATTTTCCTGGGCTCAAACAAGATGTAGAGTTAATCACATTTAATATTTTTTATTTTAAGATTTTTAGGTATAAAACAGCATCTGATTAAAAACATAAAATCTGCAAATCACAACAGAATTAAACACTATTTCTACTGGTTCAATCTTCTTAATCTGCCTTCTTAATATTATAAAAATACAAAAATTTGATAAAAAACTGATAAAAAACAATTTTGTTATACAAATTTATATTTTTGATCAAATACCATTTTATATTGTAAATAACCGTATCCAAGAAAGGCAGGGGTAGAAGGTAGCCGCTATCCAGCCATCACCATAGCATCCTTTTTTCTGTGGCAGTGCTATGATTTCTGAAACGAGTAGATGGAGAAAATCTGAACGCATGCAACTGCAATGATCCTTTCTTATGCTTAATATTGTCACTAATAATAAAAAGCCACGTTAACTAACGTTGAATTGCAGTTAAGTCTCGCTGAAGTTAAATTGTGTTAAACTAGAGTTAAGTCTCGTTGAAGATATAGGCTTCATGGAGCATTATCTAGGAAGCATTCGGCAATGACTAGGACAACCGGTATCTTCGAAGACAATTGGTTACATGTATTTGCTTGTTTTCAGCGAGAAGTAGGTCGTAACTTTTCCATCAGCTGTTTTCTTAAACCGCTCTTCGATTGCCTCACAAAGCAGATACGATCCGATGTTTAAATCAGAAATTTGCAGAGAGAGAAAGGAATAATATCGAGCTTCAAGCTTTAGATTTTATTCATTTAAACTTAGAGTTGTGTACAGCTCTTAACTAAAGTTTCTACTCATCAATCAAAGATGAGCTTCGATTTAAAGGCTCTCTGGATGAGAGCAAATGCAAAACTCAAATCCCTAATCCCAACTATTCAGCAGCTTTAATTATCTGAGCTCGAACTGCCCAAGGATCAGCAAAGTCCCATTTTTTATCAGTTGTTCAACGTCCTTATCAGGGGTGCAGAGGTGTTAAAGAAATGTGAGAACATTAGCCCTTTTAACCCCTATCTTGGATATAGGTATGCTCATCAGATCCACCGCCTGGAGCAGGATATCCAGGGTTTCATGGATCTCATGCCTGCCCATATATTGCTAGATTCCAGAAAGCTTAAGCAACAACTGCAAGATCATTACCAGGAGTTACAGCCTGAGCCTGCAGATCTGAGCACCATGCTGAATGAATCCATCTGCGAACAAGCTTCTACCCTTGCTAATAACGCCCCTCGTAATACCATGTTTCTTCAGCAAATATCTGGGTAGAGGAACTTGTGTCAGAATTGTGAAATGGAAGAGGGTTTTAATTACTCTGCTCATGACGTTGTTTCAGTGAAACCTCAGTTTTATGTGGGGTTAGAAAAATCTATTGGAGACTTGAAGAAGCTTTTGTTCCAGACACAGGTATCGGTCGTTGGTATGCAGTGTATTGGTGGTGGTCGAAAAACTACTTTGGCGCTGGCTCTATGCAATGATGGTGATATTAAAGGTAAACTGATCTTCTCCTCAATTTTGAGTTTTTAATCCTTTGCCAGAGATCCAATCTATCTCAGATTTCTGGTCATGAATGTTAAGATTTTGCCTGTTGTTCTTCTGTATGTGATTGTGAGATAAAATATCCGACAAGATTTCATGCAGTTCAGACTTAAGGAACCTCTAAATTGGTCTCAAAATTCGCTCTGTTCCGCCTCACCCTTGAGAATAAAAATTATTTTCAACAGCAGAGAATTATGAAGGCACAGATATACCCATTTAATTAACCAAATAAATGCATACTCAGTTGTTCTTATAAGATCTAAGAAATTGCAGAATAGCTACAGCATTGAAAAGCTAGTGAAATATTAACCTGATAACATTATGTTGTTAAGAGTCTCCTCTGAGCTCATCAAACTTTCTGATGCAAGCTACTAGTCTCAAGGATGATGCAGATCATCTACCTTGAATGCCGCCTGCACGTCTGTTTGTTGCTCAGCATTTTTAGGAATCGGTTTTACTAGTTTTAGTAGTTAGTCTTATTTGTTTATTTATGAAGGAATTTACAGACAAAGAATCGGATATTTCTATTTTGCGGATTAGAAAATAAATGGAGGTGGATCATCATAGGATGTAGAGGTTGTTGTAAGATATTTATAACTTGGTGTACAAAGAGTATGTTGTAGAGGTGTAGAAAGTCAATTGGAAAAAAAAAATGGTTTATTTTTTGTACAAAAATTGTGTAGTATATAAGGTCAATTGGTAAGCCATTAAAAAAATGATGTTATTTGTGCAACAAAGGTCTCAATGGAGAAGTGATAGCTTCAAATCAAGTATGCATCTACTTACAAGGATCCAATCATAACTTAAACAAATCCTTTGAATTGGAAAGATAATCAAGTTCCATTACCAATAGGCTCATGTTATGTTTGTGATATGGTGAGAGGGAGAGAGAGGTAGAGATAGCAATAGAAAGAGGGAGAGATGGATGGGAGAAGAGCCAAAGAGAGACAGGTAAAGAGATATATATGGATAAGAAGATAGAGATATAGATGGAGATGGAGATGGACAAAAATGAGAGGAATATGGAGAGAGAGAGAGAGAGAGAGAGGGAGAGTAGGGGGCAAGTGGGAGAGATAGAAAGATAAAGATAGAGATAGTAAGTGATATATAAAGTGAGGGAGAGATACAGTGGTAGAGACATAGAGATATAACTAGATAGAGATAGATGGATATATGAAAGAAGAGATATGGAGAGATAGATATAAAGAGGAAGATGGAGGTAGAGATAAAGATAGAGTGAGAGAAGAAGAGTAGAAAAATAAATAGAGCAATAAACAAAAGTTGAGGAGAGATAAAGATAGAAAGATAGGGGGATATAGAGGGAGAGGTATAGAGATATATAGATGTTGATAAAGAGTGATAGAGGGATAGAGATATATAATGAGATATAGAGAGAGGGAGAGAGTGAGAGAGATAAAGAGATAGACAAATAGAGATGGAGAGAAGGTGAGAGAAATAAGGAGAGATAAAGGGATATATAAATATATTGGAAGAGAGAGAGAGATATGGGATAGTGAGAAGAGGAAGGGAGACAAGTAGAGATAAAGAGATAGATATGGAATAGTGAGGGAATGAGAGAGGGAAATATGGAGAGATATAGAGAGGGTGAGATAGAGAGGAGAAAAGGGAGAGAGATATGTAGAGGGGAGAGAAACTGGGATAGATAGAGGGAAATATAAAGAGATGGAGAGGGATAGGGAAAGATATAGAGAGATAGGAAAGAGATATAGAGATAAGGAGATAGAGGTACAGAAAGATATGGACAGAAAGATATAGAGAGAGGAGAGAGATCAATATATAGAGAGAGGGAGGAGTGATATAGATAGAGGTAAATATAGATAGATAGATAGATAGATAGATAGATAGACGAGCAAGAGAGACATAAAGAGAAATATAGACATATAGGTAGTGTACAAGAGAGATGGAGTGAATAGCAAGGGGAGAGACAGGTGGAGATAATGATATATAGATAGAGAGGGGGGCATAGATAAATGGAGATAGAGATAGAGGGTGCAAGAGTGAGAGAGAAAGAAGTTGAAGAAGTAACAAAGAGAAATGTTTAGAGAGATGGAGATAGATAAAGTAGGTGAAAGATAAAGACATAGAGATAGGGAGGGAGAAATGGAGGGTGTGTGTTTGTATATGCATTAGAGGGAGAAGAGAAATAGAGAGATATAAAAAGACAAAGTGATGGGGAGAGAGGGAGAGATGGGGATAAAAAGAGGTAGAGATGGGATAGATAGGAGAGATAGAGTAGATGCAACTTATGAAATATAAAGGGGTTGTGAGAAAGGGAGAGATAGAAGGGGAGAGAAAGAGGGATAGAAATAAATGGAGAAAGAAAGGAGATAATAAGAGAGGGGGAAATAGATAGAAAGATAAAGATTTAAGAAGTGATATCTATATATATATATATAGATAGATAGATAGATGGATAGATAGATAGATAGATAGATAGAGAGATGGAGAAATGGAGTGTGTGTGTTTGTGTGAGTAAGAGAGGTATAGAGATAGAGATGTAGGGAGAAACAAGGAATGTGTGTGTGTGAATGAAAAAGATATGAAGATAGATACATAGAGGGAGAAAGATATATATGTTACCGCATCATTCTTCCTTCAAAATAAGAGTAAATTCCCCTTTGAAATTTCATTCAGAGTCCTTGTCTTTCTTGCAATGCCTCGGTTTGAGCCCTTAGTCCCTTTGTAAATTATCTTTAAATCAAAAATGTTGAGTTTTAGTAATTGGTTGAACTCCGTGAACACATTGAACCATCTTGAATCAGGTTCATTCAGTTCAATCAGGTTCATTCAATCCAATCAGGTTCATTCAGTTCAATCAGGTTCATTTAGTTCAAGCAGGTTCAAAAGTTCAGTCGGGTTCAAAATGGTTCAAAGTAGTTCAGCAGGTTCCAAAAGTTCAAGCAGTTCAGGAATGTTCAACATGTTCAATGAAGTTCAAAGGTTCAACGCACAACCAAAATGGAGAGGTAAAGCAATCAGTGGACAAATTTGGTCAACCAACAAAAGTTTGGAAGAGGGATAATGATTCACCATTTACTCAAGCAGCAATTGGTTATTTTTTTTAGAGGATTGAGAAAGAGTTAACACGAAGAATGTTTATAAATTTCTATGCAGCCTGTAAATACAAATTTTCTGAGATAGCAAAATTAGTCTCTATGCAGGGGGTATATCTCTCACTTCAATCGTTGGATCAAGCTGGATTTCGGATATCTTTTATGAAACCTATTTTTTCAAGTTCTCACCAAAGGAATTGTGGAAATTCAATGTGATCTGTAAGATACACTTAACAGAATACAAGTCCAAAACAGAAAACATTTTCTGATTTTTGTGACAGAAAAACCATCATGTTGCGGGGGGCATATCTTTTCATTCCACCGTTGGCTTTTTACCATTTTTTTATATGTCGTGCATAGACAAGTTACGCACGTTTCCACTAGAGTGATTAACAGAATTATGTCTCCTTCAAAAGATATGGATGACTGAGTGCGGGTCTGTCCAAAATGACCAGCAGCAATCGAGTTTCTTGTTTTCAAATATTAGCAAGGCATGACTTATATTTGTAACGAAGGAGCCCATAATTAATTCATAAAACTTATGTATTTTAAGTTATAATGTTTTCATATTAAAACATTATGATTGAATATTACTTTGAAGCCAAGTAAGTGTTGATAGAATGAAGACAGTTATTTATATCTAGCTGTCAGCATATGATATGCCAAGATTCAGTTTTTGAAACTGAAAGTGTCTCACCAAGAGGAAAAGAAGGACAAATATGCAAAGAAAGGGGGAGAGAGGGGGTTAGAATAGGGGAATTAGTTTTCTAGTTTTTAGAGGTTCTGTTTCGGGGAAGGAAGTCATCAGACTTTGAAAATCTGAAATTGGAAGGGATTTATACATGTATTGATGTGTCTTTGTTGCATAAAATACATATATATAAAATATCATACATGTTTGGGAGAAGGAAAACCTTTGAGTTTTGAATCTGTGTAGTGATATTTCTTTGCAAATATTAATTTAATCAAATGAAAGTGATTGTCTTTCTGATGGAAAATATTGTTCTTATTCTGAGACTCCTTTCTGTGTGATTTTAAAAGATAAATGTTTGAAAAGAGATTTTATTTCTTTTACCTGTTTTTATGAGGTGTTGAGTCAAAGTTATTGAACTTTGTTTCAATTATTTCTGAATCTCATGGTGAAACATCTTGAAGATTGTAAACTATTAGCCTCTCATCTAAGAATGAAGCAGGTAGCCTTACTTGCTTTCCGGTTAAAAGCAAATGTGTGGTTAGAACCAATTAATTTATTGAACATTTGACCGGAGAGTTGTACCCTGTAAAATTCAGAGGAAGATTATCAATCTCATGATAATCGATCCAACTATTAGTGCTTTTTGTCCTTCATTCTGGGCATTGGGAGTTAATTTGCATATTCATTTTTGAAAGACAAATCTGTTCACTAACAATATATAAATTGATAGAGAGTGGGGCATACAAAGAGAAATAGAGAAGTAAATAGATAAAAAGAGGGAGTGATAGGGAGAGAGACAAAGAGGGAGAGAGAGGGATATAAAGAGGGAGAAATAGAGAGATAGGTATAGTGGGAAGGATAGAGGGAGAAGATAAATAGAGATATAGGGATAGATAAACCTTACCACCAAGTATTTGAGTTAGAATACATAACATTATGTTGTCATAATGTAAAGGAGAGTTTAAAAAAAAAATGTTTCTCAATGGATATTTATTGAGAATTGTATATTCCATTTGAATTCTTTATAGTTGTGTTTGTTATCATTCAAAGAGAGTTTAACAATTCCCATATTAGAATTAGAGAAACGAGTACATCAATTTTGTATCACAAAATTTAAGATGTCGGGGATAGAGAATTTTTGTGAAGCTTTCTCTAGAAGAAGAGAAAAAAAATAATTTTTCAATAAATAAGAAAAATAATTGAAGTCATAGAAAAACAAATAAATGTGTTACTAAATCTTCAAACTCAATTAGAAGAAGGAAATAAAAATTACAAATATTGAAAGAAGAAAATAGAAAAAGTAAGAGAGTTAAGATTGTACATAGAGATATTTGACAAATAATGAGACTTTCTTGATTAGAAAGGTGAATAAGTGAATAAGGAATTAGCAATAGTTGAAGAAGAAAAGAAGAGAATATAAAAATGGCTGCAATATAAAGAAGAATTATTAAAGTAAAATAAATACAGAAAGAGAATGAATTAAAAATCAAATAGAGGCTACTCTTATTACTCTTCTTCTCTCATAGTCTCATCACACTCTATGTTGCTCTGGGATGTTTCCTTTCTCTACTAAACCTTGCCGGTTTGTTTAATTGTTGAACGTACAGTTATACCGGTACTTAATCGCTACCGGTTAAACCCTCTCACCAGTTTTCTTTCTCTCTAACTCTGCGACTTTCTTAGAATAAATTCTAAGGCTAAAATCTTCTCAGCACTTAATCTTTTTCTTCTCTTTTCCTTTTTTGCAGCATCATCTTGCTCTGTCTCGAGCTCATGTATTTATGTCATGGTTTTGTGCCAAAAGGCAATTCAAATTTAGAGTGGCTAGCATTTCCTATTCCTGACATGATCTGCATGAGATCTGATCCAATCTATCTAGGATCGATCACTTGTACTCCAGGGATGCACTTGTACACGTTTTCCATTGTCTAATGGATACTTGCTAAAGATAGCAATCACGAACTCGATTTCCTGCCTTGAAATCCGTCGACACATAAAAATGCCTTTCTTTTTCCTTTTTACGATCTTCTTGCAATTAGATTTCCTTTTCATTGATGCAAGCGCAAACTGCTCCCTGATCTTCCTTTGTCATCCTTTCTTCCTTGAGCCGCAACAATTAGATACAATCCCATGTTTTGTGGCTATTTCATTAATGGCAATTATTTGTTTCAATAACCCTTCCGATGGAGGCTTCACTGACCACAACAAGTTTGCCACCTCAGCTCCACATAGCATCACAACGATCAACACATGTCTCACCGACACACAGTCGGTTTAAACCTGATGATTTAGCAATCTCATACCAGTACATCCCTTTGCCGATAGAACCTTCTTCTTCTGCTAACCAATAGAGTACACTATACCGACATAGAAGTGATTTGGAGAACAATTTGTAAGGGCCAAAGAGAAATGTTATGTCGCACTTGGGGCTAACTAGAGTAGTTTAGTCAAACTAACTTTGGCCAAACTTTGTGTTGCCACGTGTCACTCATTAGCGTAGCCATGGCACCTAGATGAAACCAAAATTTTAATCGAACTAAGTTCATCCGAACTTTTTTTTTTATGATGCCGACTAAAACCCCTAATTTTTAGCATTTTTCAACAATAAAAAAATATCAATTTTTTTTTTTAATTTTAAAAATTACAGACATAAATTTAATTAATATTTCTACATTTTATCAGTTTACATCATTTTGAAATTCAATTTAGAAATTTCACTTTTGTGCAGTCAAAGTTAAATAATTTTAGTTGTGTTGGCCACTTCCTTTATAAATGTGTGACACAACATTTTGCTTTTACCCGTAGAATAGGTAAGAGAAGATTTATAAGTACTTTGCTAGAAAAGGATTGTATTTCAAAAAGACAAAGATAGCGAGACATAACATATCAATACAAAAAGTGAGTTGGTCTCCAAAGAAATGGAAGACTATTATCATACATGAAATAGATTGAGTTCCTAGTAGACAAATAGTGAAAGAGGTTAATGGTACAAACTTTTGTCACACTTTTACAAGGAAATGGTCAAAAAAAATAAACGAATTCACCTTCGACCACATAAAAGTGGTCTTTAGGTTTTGAATTTCAAAATGATGTAAACTAATCAAATGTATAGCTTTTGATGAAGTTTATACTTGTAAATTTATTTAAAAAATTAAAAATTGGTTTGATATTTTATATATGAATTTAAGAGTAGTATTTGATCTGCTAAAATTTTAGAAAAAGGTGAGGTCAAGTTGACATCACAAAAAAACTATATTTAAAAAGAAAATCTCATTTTCCCCAAATAAATAACTTTAACACCTAATGCTTGAGAAAAATTAATGAAAATTTTTATTGTGATAACATTTTTAAGTCAAACTTTATAAAAAACATCAGAGTATTTATATGACATCAATTTTTTTCTAATTTTTTGTACTCTTAAAAAAATAGATTATACCATTTTGGTGAGGATTCTCTTCTCTAATGCACCATATATTTTTGAATTTTTTTGAACATGTTCTAATATTTTTTTAAATTTTTTTAATCAACCTCATATTGTCTTATAAAAACTCACTTGTATTATATTTTAAAAAATTAGATTAATATTTTAAAAAATGCTTACAAAAAGATTCTATACTCAGAGGTTTTCAAAAGGGTATTTCATATTTTTATGAATGTTTCCTTAATTAAAGAAATTTAGAATTGAATTTGTTTTTTTTTTAATTTGTTCAGAATGAGAGGTGAAGTTGTCAAATAGGAAACCATATAAACAATTTTATTTAAAATGGTGTCGATTGAGACACTTATGATTGAAACTCTTGTTGGATGAAATTTGTAAGTAATGTCGAAAGGAAGTTGCCTTTGAGGGAGACTGTTAGATAGATGTCTTCTGTCGAGTTTTAGTCTTGCTACTTTCTCTTGTTGCATCTGAAAGGTTGAAGAAAATATTTTATGATGTCATATTAGAGCATCTTGAGTTGTGATAGTTCCATTGATTGATATCACTATAAAGTTGGTTGAGACATGTAGGTATTATCATGGTGTATCTATTCATGTTGATAGGAGTATTTTGGAAGTCTATCCCAAAAATTTGGATGTTTTTACCTTGATAGTATGCTTGCCGAAGTAACTTGTAGTTGTCCACATTTGCTAACACTTTGGAGTTGTAGGGCTTTATCTCATAGCTCAAACAATCAGTAAGGTTTTACAAAGGCTTTGGGTTCTTCCCATGTAGGTCCAAGGTTCAACTCTCATAGGCTAAGTTTATCCAATGACTATGTTGTTTGAGCTCGCCCATTTGTCCATTGATTTATTCTCACCTCAACTCACTCCCTCCATACCCAAAAATCAACAAAAAGTAAGACCAAGGCAAGGTGTCATTGGGTCACTAAGCTAGGTCTCATTGGGTTATCTCACGATATCAAAACACCAAACCTTTAGAGTTGTGGTTTGAAATTTGAATGGAGATTATGCTTACACATGTTCTATCTATATCCAATATTTTTAAAATTTTGGTGTGGTGGAACTCAGTGTTTTTTTCACTTGTTTTCTATTGCATTGCAAATAGACCTTATTCATGTTGTAGTGGTGTGGTAGATGTTTTTCTTATGTGTTGTTGAAAATTTAGGGTGGATGTTCCTAAAGATCAAATTGATCCTCAATAAGATCCACATAAAATCCAATTCCTTATGTGGAACCATGTGTGAATTTCTTATCCCTGACCTATTACACATTTGATGCGGTCAACTTGTGGATGAAGTGTATTGTGTGTGTTTGTTGGAGATTGTGAGTGAACAACCCATTGGAATTTCTTAAGATATCTTGTGAAGCGTGTGGTGTGGTCCATCATATCAATTTATGTATAGGTTACTTCTAGGACCTAGCCTACTACATATTTTGTGAAGAAAATTTATGTGGCCAACTTGTAAATGATCTATTATGCTTTAGGCCAACTTATATTTGTAATTGTACCTATGACACACATATATATGAGTGTCTTAGATTAATTTCAAGCGTGTCAAGTATGCAAAATGATATAATTCTAAATATACAAGTACATATCATGCATGCTAGAGAATGAGACAGAGTGTGGTTTCCTGATTCATGTGTGTTATTATCATAACATCATAATTCACAAAGGAGAGTGTGTGAATATTGCTTGAAGGTCCTAATACTATATATTTTATGTTGAGATTAAGGTTTTAGTCCCTAAGTTTGTGCTTAGACCTAGGCAGATGAGATTGGTGTCTCTAGTGAGGTGCTATGTTTTGTTCCAACTTTTCAACAATAGAGTGTTACACTTCCATTCAATGTTGATTTGCATGTTTAGGGGAATGGAGATTAGACTTCACTACACCCAAAGGAGTTGTTTTTCTATATGTAGCCAAGAATCATGTAACCTATGTAGAAGCCAATAGCTATGTATGGGGTTGAAACATGCAAAAATAATCGTTGCTAGATGAATATCTATAGGATATGATGAAAGGATATAGACACGATGGATGTAAATAATTTTGTAGGCTACATGTGTATTTTTTATTGCATTAGATTAAACCCATTCTCATTTGTATATAATTGGCAATAAGAGGAACTCATAGTAGTCTTATGTAGATGTTGTCAATGGTCTTGAAGATTTTGGTCAATCAAATTAGATTTGAACAAAGAGGTTCAAATTCGAAAGAGAAGGGGAGGATGAGGTGGAACATCTATCTTGAATGCCTCCTCCACATATGTTTTTTATTCAATTTTTTTAGGAATTGGCTATACCAATTGTAGTAGTTTTTTTAATTGTTCTACTTTATTTAATATAATTGACAATAAGAAGAATTCATAGTAGTCTTATTAGTACTTGTCCGGATGCAATACTATTGCATTCAAGTGAACTATAGTTACGTATTAATAAATTATTTGCTGACTAATTAAAAATTATTATTATTTTTAAATAAATTTGAATTTTATAAAGATAAGATGTATCTTTTTTAACTTTATTATTTGTTAAACTCATTTTTTCTTGCTATAATTGATTGCATAATTATTATTTTTTTAAGAAAATAAAAAAGTAGTTTATATTTAAAGATAAACAAAATGATATACAAGAGTTATTTCATTGTTTGTGCAACAAACATTTTGGTATTTCTTTTTTATTTGACTAACCATTGATAATCCTATCTTTTTAGTATTTGAAGGTTTGAAAGTTATTTTTTTAACTATATGTCTCGTAGTACAAAATGGATAAAAGTAAAAAATAAAAATTTGAATTATTTTACTACACAATTAATATACTATTAAATATTATTAAATTTTAATATTTTATTTAAAATTTATAATATCTTTTTATTTATTTATATTAATTTTTAATAAATGAATAATTTGAAATATATAAGTGAAAGATGCATTCTTAAAGTATATCTCTAATATGTTTATATTTTTTATCTATTAAATTAGAATTAAGATTACAATTAGTGTTAAAGTTAAGGTTAGAACAATTAAATTAAAATTATGATTGTAGTTAATTAAAATACATTGATTAATCTATGTATGATTTAATTTTATAATTAAGAATAAAATCAAGTTTAAATTCAAATAATTCTAAGCTAGAATTAGAAATAAAATTATATAATTAAAATTATAACTCTAATTAATATTTTTTTAAATTGTTTTAATTAAATAATTATTAATTACATTATAATTAATAATTTTAAGGTTACAATCACAACAATTGATTATAGTCTATTTCCAAACTATTAATTATATTATATTTATAATCAGTAATTTATTATTATTATTATAATGAAAAAATCAATATAACTATGATTAAGGTAAGAATTACGATTCAAACTATAGGAAAAATTAATGTTAAAGTTAAGCTTACTCTTAGCAAAAATTAATGTTAAAGTTAAGCTTAGGCTTACACTAATAGTTATTGCTAGAGTTAAGTGCAAATTTAGTTAGAGGAATGTATTTAATGTTAGATTTAGGGGTAGCACTGAGCTAGAGTGTAAATTAATGTTAAGGTTAGAATTAGGGAAATGGTTACAACTAGAATTTGAACTAAACTAGAATTGAGGTTAAAATTAGGGTTAGGTTTAACTTTAAATGGGGGTTAAAGTTAGAATAAGGATTGTTATTAAGGTTATAATTAGTGTTATGTTTGCGGTTACAATTAGGATTAGAATTATGATTAGCATTTGGGATACATTAGGGTTACTATTAGTGTTAGGTTGTGAATAGGATTGGAGTGAATGATATTGTTAGGGTTATAATTAAGGTTATGTTTCCTCTTAGTATTAGGTTAAGAGTTTAAACTAGGAATACATTTAAGGTTTAGAATTAGGGATAATGTTATATTTAAGATTAAAATTAAGGTTATAGATAAGATTAGGTTTAGGTTAGAGTTAGTGTTAGCATTAGAATTAAGGTTAGGATTACAATCAAGATTATGTTTAGATATACAATTAGATTTTTTATTACAATTAGGGTTAAGGTTAAAATTAAAATTAGAGTTATAGCTAGAATTATAACTAGGGTAAGAATTATGACTATAGTTAAGGTTAAACTCAGGGTTCTGCTAAAAAATATAGACTTACAAATATATACCTATATCTATATATTAAATCCTTTACAAATATATAAAGTTATTTTTATAATTTATATTATTATATGATATTGTACTATACTATATAAATTATATAAAATTATTTTAATATAGGCAATTTATTTATGTTATTCTTAAATTAAAGTATCTAGTTACATCAAGTTTGTTAACTAGTAATCAATATATTTATTAACAAATGACAAAATAATTATAGTAAACATTTCTTCTATCTATCTATAAGAAAAAAGCTCTAAAACCAGTTATGATACTAAAAAAATATGTCCTAACCACTACATAATTTAAAATCAATAGGTTTTTATAAGTTTAATGTGTTACTTTGATTGTCTCAATTTTATAATTGATAGATCTAGCATTGAATTCAACTTTAAAGTTCAATTTGATCACTGCAATATTACAAATGCATGTACTTTCTACTACATGACTACAACACATATGCCTTGCAAGAATCTACTATCTCAAACTATTATCCTACATATCTCAAAATTGGTATGACATAACTCATCTATCAACAAACCTGAAAATTGTGATTAATTAAACTACATTTGGACAAAGAAGTTCAGATTCTAAAGAGGAGGGGAGGATGATGAGGAACATCTACCTTAAATGCCTCCACGTTTGTTTGTTGTTCAGTCCTTTTAGAACTTAGTTATACTAAATTTAGTAGCTTGTTCAATTGTGCTAGTTTATTTGTGGAGAGACAACAATCAGTTCTATTACGGGGATTGAAAAAATGAAGGTCAATCATAGTGGGATATAGGATATAGAGGTTATTATGGGATATTTAGAAATACTTTTTAAGAAAAGCAGGGAGTGTATTTCTACGAAAGAGAGCTGATCGCTACATATTGACTGTTACGATCTGTTGCAACGACCTTTTTTTCATTGCATGTTTATCGAGAGTGGTACATTCCCCTTTTCAGTCTTCTCTCTGTCTTTTTTTACAATAAGTTTTAAGCCTACTACGATTGTTTTCGCTCAACGTTTGTTTCAAAATTATTTTACTATAGGCCATAAGTCAAGGGATGTAAGTTTCCTCCTATAGTTTCTAAGATTTTCTGGTTTCTCTATGATTATCAGGATATTTTCAAAACGTGGTTTTCCTTACTGTTTCACAGTCACCAAATGTGAAAGGACTTATAGAGACACTGTGGGATAAAATTATCGGAATGAAGAGTCCTGAGTTCCAGAATGAAGAAGATGCACGTATGCATCTGCAGAAGCAGCTTCAATGGCAATCTAAACCAACTCTGCTGGTATTGGATGATGTCTGGTCCAGAGTAAATTTGGAGAAATTACTATTTCAAGATGCAAGGTTCAAGACTCTTGTCACAACTAGAGATAGCTCTACGATCCCCAGAAACCAATCTACTCGATTGTATCAGTTACCATTGCTGGGCCATGAAGATGCTCTGTCTCTTTTCTGCTACTGGTCTTTCGGACAGACATCAATTCCAACTAATGCATTAGCAAGTTTGGTTAACGAGGTATGAGCTATGAATTCAGTCAACAGCTTTATTAGTTACTACCTTGAAAAAGAAAAAATGTGATTGAAGCTAGAGCTTCTTGTGATTTTACGAAAAATTTGCATTTACTAGATGTTTCGGGACTCAAAACAATTGTCATACAACCTTAGTTAGAAGTTGAAAGCAGTTAATTTATGAGCATTGTGACTTAAATTATACATGTAATTTCTTGGAACCTACACTCTATCCCACGGATATTGACAAAAATTTCCATTTGATGAATTACAGGTGCAAGCAGAATGCAAAGGCTTGCCGCTTGCCCTAAAGGTGATTGGAAGCTGTTTGAATGGAGAACCTCGTGCAGCCTGGGAAACAGCAAAGAAGAAACTTTCCAAGGGAGAATCGATATCAGATTATCAAAGGAATGGGCTAATTACGTGCTTGGAGACCAGTATTAGTTTTTTGGATGACGTAGCCAGGGAATGTTTTCTAGACTTGGGGTTATTTCCGGCAGACATAAAAATCTGTGCTGATGCGCTGTTGGATATCTGGGTTTATTTTAGGAAGATGGAATGGCAGGAAGCCTTTGCCATTTTGTGGGAACTTGCAAGTAGAAATCTGTTGAATCTAACCAGCAATTCTAGGTAATTGCTGATCCTTGAATATTTAGTTTTTCTTGTTGTTACGTATTTGAAACTGACCTGACATGGTGGCCGAATTTATCAGGAGCGCAGCAGCAATTTCTTATGGAAATGCCTCCGAGCTTTACTTTTCCCAGCATGACGTAATGCGAGATTTGGCCATACATCTGGCAAGCCAAGGCCATATAATCAACAGGGAGAGATTATTATTGTCTAGGAAGGAGCAAACTTTGCCAGGGAAATGGGAGTTGCTTAATGAAAGACCGTTTGATGCTCAAATCGTCTCCATTCACACAGGTGAGTTATAAGACAACACAGACGGATTGCTTCCAATTACTATTTTTTTTGGCTGAAATGCTAGCCATATATTTGAGAAGAAAACTAATGAAAAACTAGATTTTATCTATTACATCAAATCCACCTCTATATAACTTCTCCTAAATTATCAAATTTTCTGAACTTATTAAATGTATATTTCTTTTATCCTTGCATATGAGAATCTAACGCACCTCAGAGAGATTAATTACCCTAAATCCAGAATGTGCTAATTGGAATCCATCTCTGAATTTTCCATACAGGTCCGATGGACGAAAGCGAGTGGATCGAGATGAATTTACCAAAAGCAGAGGTAGTGATAATATTCTTCGCTGCAATTGAATTCCATCTTCCCCCATTTATAAAATCCATGAAAAACTTGAAATTTCTCGTGGTATGCAATTACAGTTCAAAAAGGGCCACGATAGAGGGTCTGGATGTCTTATCTTCTCTCCCTCATCTAAGAAGTGTTCGCTTGCAAAGGTTGGTTGCACCCAACCTTCAGAAACAGAGCAATGCACTACACAACTTGGAGAAGCTGTCTTTAAGTGTATGCGAAGGGTTTGGAAGTGCTTCCACATTCAATTACCCCAAGCTACAAGAGTGTAACCTGGATCACTGCAGTGATTTAGAGGAGTTGCCCCAAAATATCTGCTATATGCCTTACGCTCAGATGTGGTCTATTACCAACTGCCATCAGGTTCACAAGCTACCATATGACCTTGGAAATCTAAGCTCTCTAAGAGTGTTAAGGTTGTCAGCACTGCCAGACCTAAAAGAGCTGCCACCATCAATTGGAAACCTTGGGGAGCTGGAATATCTAGACATTTCAGTGTGCGAGGCCTTGAAAGAACTTCCAGAGGAGATAGGCCAACTAAAGAAATTAACTGAGCTAGATATGAGAGAGTGTTCTCGTTTGAAGAGGTTGCCTATAAGTGGTTGTGGACTGATCTCTCTGAAACATGTTATTTGTGATAAGGAGATTAAGACGCAGTGGTTGTGGGCCAAGAAAATTTCTATTCCGGAACTTAGAATTGAAATTGTGGAAGCGCAATTTAGATCTGATTGGATTGATGATTGAACTTCTGCTCCTCGCACTCTTGACCAAACACATCACATTATATGGATCTTAGTAGACGTACATATCATAGTTTACAGGTATCATGACCCCAAATTTCGTACATTTCAATTTTGATGAATACACTTGATACTTCCTAGGCATTTTGTTATAGGCAAGCCACTTGAAAAACTTGGTTAGAAAATAGGAAACCTTTTGCATGCATCTGAGTGTGAGGATTGAAAAAAGCTCTGAAACCGATCTACATTTTTCTTTACTGCATTGCAGGAGTATTTACCATCAATAAAGAATATACTACCTCCCTCCATGATGCAGGGCTTTCGAGCGCGGACATACCTAAACGAGGAAGTCAGCAGATATGATGCAACTAAGGAGGTATGCAAAGGCCATAAAATTTTGTATGTAGGATTGAAGTCCAAGTTTCTATTTAATTCTACGTATGCTCTGAAATAGAATCTACATATATGTATTGAGCGATAGAATAGAAAAATCCTATGAAACTGATCTACATTTTTCTTTACTACATTGCAGGAGGAGTATTTACTAGTGATTAGTCAACCATCCATCCAGAGCTGAAATGTAATTGCTTAGGAGCGATTGAAATGTTGAAGATACTTTATCCACCTCTTATATATATGTATACACACTTTAATAGTCAAAAAGGTTTTTTTCTTAAAAATAAAAATTCCAATACTAGTTTGTTTAAATATTTATTTATGTTTATTATAAATTAATTTTTAAGGTATACTTTTAATAACATATTAGTCATATAATTATTAATTTTTAAGATATAAATTAATTTACAACATAAGATTTATAATATTATTATAAAACGTTTCTTAATATATATGTATGATTAATTAACAAAGTTATAAAATTAACCTATCTATTTAAAAACTCTAACTCATTTTATTGTTTATAAATATCTTTCATTTAAGAAAAATCACATGTATGTGTAATGAAAATGTGGTGTTTATGATATTTTCGTGATTGTGTGAATACAAACATTTTATTCAACTTAGAAAACATTTCAATAGTCAAATATTATTCTTGAAAAAAAATTATGTCATTTAAAATATTATACTAGCATAGATATGTTAAATACATCTATCTAAAAGATGTTGAGAGATATATGTCTCAAACCACCTACATTGAAATTGCTATTGAGAATAGATAGACAACTCCAAACTAATATCTCTCAAAGTCTTTTAGATAGATGTATTTAAGATATCTATGCTAGTAGTGTTTGTAGTGCACCATGTAAAATTTTGATTTTACACTTTTTTTATGATTCTATAAATATATTATCCTCTGCAAATAACCCTCACATATTCATTGATATATATAATATAAATTATATTTATTGAACAATATTGAAGCATTTCATTTTTTTCAAAAGTTTAATAAATATTCTAAAATATAATCAATGAGATTTCATATTTATCCACAAATATAATATGATTTATATTTAAAGAGTAATTAAATTTTAATAGAAGAATTATGTTTAATGATGTATAGAGCAAATAAAATTATTGTATTTTCAATATTTGAGATAATCTTCCTCAGATTTCCTCTTCAAGAGTTGTTTTCCTATTTTCATTCATTTCATAATGATAATGTGAAAATGGTGGCAAAATTTTGATTCCATCCAAGGACTCAATATATAAAAAAATTAAGCATCCTCTTTCTCTTGGTTATATATCAATTGTTGTCATAGTCAAATGCTTGTCATTAAATCGAATCTCAAATATTATGTGACCTACAAAACCAATAGGCATGTGTTTATGTCTCACCACCTACAATCATGGTGGAATATTTAACTATTTGAGTGCACCTAATATACTGTAATTCACACAATTGTAGAATAATATAAGTCCAAGCCATATGCTTCAACAAACACCTTAAATACAAGGTCGTGCGGTATAGGTGTGCTAGCATAATCTTCCCCTAAACAAATTTATAATGTATCACTCTTTCATATCTATAATAGCGTGGATAAGCCCCCATGCAAATGGATACTACAATCATCCATTGTAACATGCATGACCAAGGTCACAATCATAACAAATCACACCAAGGAAATGGTTGTCCTCTCCTACTCCATCCATTGTAAATATTTATAGTTTGTATCATCCTCAATAAAATGTCAATGTAGTGCATACATCTACGTAACTCATACATACTTCATAGGCCTCTACTTCACCACTACTACTTATCACCCTCACAATAATAGTTAAAGGATGTTGTGCACATCTGGTAGGGTGATAATGATATCTCTCGTTGGTAGTCTAAAAAATTGCATATCTAAGTTTCATCTCTTCATCAATACAACCAAAATCCTATACTTGCATTAAATCTCTACAATTTGGTACAACCAATAGAAGCCTACTCAATAAAGCATTATCATATTAACCTATGTGATAGCTATTGAGAGATTGTTATTATCATTGACGTCAAATTTGGTGCTCCAAATTGGTCCAAGTTGATATTTGAGATGTTGTTGATTGATATACGATGTTGTATATATAGATTGATATGTAAGAGGTTATATATGTTGAGTTGCAATACAATGGAAGATAGATATGCATACTTTACAGATTGAAGGTCCTTGTTGTTGTTATTTTTGTTGTTGCTATTATTGTTGTTGATGTTGTTGTCACAGTGTTTGAGATTATTATTGTTCCAGAACCATGAGGACATGAGTATATGAATGTGAGAGTTTTTGGGGTTGGTTGTGACATTTGTTTATATGCTTCAAAATTTGTTCTTCAGATGTCATAGTTCAGTTGTATGTTTAGATATGTTGTGCTGAGTAGAGTTTTGTGCTCTGGTTTGCTCGAGTTTATTTAATTGTTGGTAATTTTCATTTGGTGTTTTGGTTTTCACTTCTTGAATCATGTGATGCTGACTTGGATCGTGATTAGTGTGCTCTAGAATCTTTGGTCTTAGCTATGATTCATTTGTTCCATTTTGTGATCCGGTAATTGTGGCACTATGGTAGCATGTTGAGATTTCATGGATATGTTCTTTTTTGATCTATCTAAATTTGAAGATCTATATTGATATTTTACTCTAGTGATTGTAGTGTCATTAAAATGTTCTTTATGTTAAATATCTCTGAGAATGACTTGTTGTATATTTCCAAATTGACACACACACACACATGATCTCTTTTGGTTGTTGAAGAATGAAGTATGAGGGTATATGTGTGAGTAAGAGTGTGTGAAAGCATGAAAACAGAATGAGGATGAGTGAAGAGTAGAAGTAGTATGCAACAAAGGTAAAGTATTGGTTCAGTATGAGCAGATTATTACAGTGAGTTGGTGAAGTGATTTGCAGAGGTTCTTAATTGGATTTATTGCAAACTATCAGAGTATTGCAGGAAGTTTGTTAAGTGATTTTTAGAGGTTCTTAACCGGATATGTTGCAAGCAAATAGTGTGTTGTCAAATATTTTACTGGAATTATTTTCATGCATATGTAGATGTAATTTTCTAAGTTCACTCTTTTTTTGTGGTAAGCCTTTTCGTCTGTAAACCGATTTTATTTGAGTAGTAAGGTCTCTGGGAAATGAGCCCTCCACCAATGAACCTGTTTTGTAACCTCATATAATTAGTTATATTATCTTGAGAGTTAACCCTCTCTGTGGTTTTTCCTTCTTTTAGTTTTCCACGTATAAAAATATTTGGTGTCCCTTTTGTGGTTTTGTGGTGAAATTCATTTCTATGTTTTCAAGGATAATTAAGATTACATTAAGATCAACATATTAACTATTTTAATTTTAGAATTTGAGTGGAATACTGATTCACTCCCCCTCTCAGTATTTTGGTTTGTTCAATAATTGGTATCAGAGCTTGGTCCCTTGCTTATAGCTTAACCACTTGAGGGAGATCTTGATTTGAATAGATGGCTCCTATGGAAATGAATGGAGAATATCAACTGGATGAAGAACTGAAGACAACCCTTAAAGATCTTGAAAGTGTGGAATCTAAGAATGAATAATTGAAATAAATTGTGAAGGTAGCAAGTGAATGCATGCAGAAGCTGAGAGAACAAACCTGAAAGTTCAAAACAATGCATAAAGAAGTTATTAAGGAATTGAAGCAAGCAAATGAGACTATTGTAAACCTGAAAAATTGTAGATAGAAGAAAGAAGGAAGGCGAAAGAAAGTATAAAGAATGCAATTAATCTAAAGTATGAAGAAAATGGGAAGTTAGAATAAGAATTGTTGAAGCTAAAATTGGAAAATCTAAAGTTTGTGAAAGTTGTGCATTATTGGACCAACTTCTGCCAATATAGAAAGAACACAAGGATAAGGAAGGATTAGGATTCACTATTGATTATTCAAAAGACAAAGGTAAAGAGAAGGAGAAGATGGAGATTGAAAAGAAAACTGAGGGTGCAAACAAAGTTCAAACTCCTAGATCTACTTCATATAGACCTCCGATTTCGCAACCTAATGCTCAAAGGTATCCATCATTTAATGGCTATTGATTTCAATGCAAGTATTTTGGACATAAAGCTATTAATTACAAAAGAAATGTGAATTGGGATATTCAATGCTTTAGATATGGAAAATCTAAACGTAAGGCTAACAACTGCAATAGTCAAGTCAATAACAAAAGCTATAGGTCATTTGTGAATAGAATAAATAGATCACAAGTGAATGCATTTTTCCAAGGTCAATGTCACACATGTCATAAATTTGGTCATAAATCTAATTAGTGAAGATTCAAAGGAAATCTAATGAATTTGAGACATGAGAAGGTAAAGAGCTTTAATTGCAACACATATGGACATTTTGCTAACAATTGCAAGAATGAAAAGGATCTGAAAAATAAAAGGAATGTCATGGTATGCAAAAATAAGGAGTCTATTGAGCCCTCTGCACCTATATCCAGTGTGGGTGCCTCTTCCTTCGAAAACTAGTCCAGTACAATTAATACTCAAGGGTGGATTTAATGAAAAATATACTTGTCCCACCTATGAGAAGGGAATGCTTGTGGCTGTAAAGCGGAAAAATCACGATCGAACCCTAGTTGCTCTCCCCTCTTCCAACTCCAAGGAGAGAGAAGGGAGGTTCGCTAGGATTCGATGGTTTTTCACTTAAGGGAGATACTTTACATTCAAAAGAGGGGTTGAAACTCATAAGATCCAATCCCACACAATGTAAGATTGGATGCTAAATGAATTTCAAGGGTTAGGAAAGCAAGGCTACCCTCTTTTGTAAAGAATGTTGATTAAGGAAATTAAGCTAGGAATGCATAGAAAGTCATAAAGATTCGCTTATAAACTGAGTTTAGGTTATAGGATGAAGCTGCGGACCTGGAATTAGCAGTAGAATGTCGATACGGCGCTGTCCTGCAAATTTGAGCAAAAGTTGTTGGGACGATGGCGCCCGGCACCACGGTGGTCCGAAAAATCCGCGAAACGAAGGGGGATCTGTTCGTCTCTACACAAGGATTCCAGATCTTCAATCTCAGCCGCGTACCTGCAACCTACACACAGAAAAGCGAAGACAATTGGGGGGTTAGGGATTAGGGGTTTGCCTTTAGGTCAAACCCCAGTTTTGGAATTAACCAAGAAATGAGCAAGTGCTGTAAATGTAAATGACTGTAATGTAAAACAAGTACTAATACCTTGTTCTAAGGATGTTTGTATCCTTATGTGCGAAGGTTTAGATGTTGTATGTTGTTGTATTGTAGCATGTAGTATGTAGTGATATGTGATCTCCTCTTCAATGGTTGAATCCTTGACTTAATGCAACACTTAGCCTTGAATGGAGACTTGAAATGATCAATTGCTTGAATGCTTGAATGCTTGAATGTTTGAATCTTGCTTTCACCTTTTTTTTCATCCATCCAAATGAGAGAGGAAAATGTAGTTTATATACTTGTCAATTAGGGCTGATAGACTGATTTTCCCGACCTTAGGCCGACCAAGAAATATAATTTCCAAATTGCAAACAAAAAGACCCGCAATCTCCTTAGGAGACCGGGCCCAAAATAGGACCCAGGGACCAGGGCACTGGGCGCGCTGGTCCCACCTCCCGGGACAGCAGGGTGCAAGGAGGTTCAGGCCAGGGTGCATGAAAAATGCAGTTTTTGGTGTCGTGAGCAAGTTTCGGGGTCTCCATTCAGGTTGCGTGTTGCGTCGCCATCGTGAAGACTGAAATGCAGTCGAAATTGCAAGTGTCACAATTTTAGGATGCTACATTTAGCCCCCACTTTAGCGGGAGTATGTGTGTTCATACTTCCGGTAAAGTACAAGGAAACAACATTGAAAGACTTTCACCACGTCAAGGAGGCAAGATACACCAAGCCCCCAGTGGACTAAGGATCTTACAACTTCGATTGACAAAGTAAAAGGGAAGATCCCGAGGGAGAACCATGACTGTCAGTAGTAAGGTTCCCTCACTATGAGTCATGCAAAAAGAAATACCAAAAATTTTCAAGGCGAAGCTAAGTTCGCCAAGAAATTTTCAAGTATCTTGAAGGGATAGACAGGGTGTATGCCCCCCTACGTTAAAGCGATCGCACACGCCTCAACGGGGGTGATTGTTTTAACGTAGTGATACACATAAGGAATGAGAAGGAAAAGGAGCACGTTATCGCAAAGATTTAGCCCCCAAGTGTGAGATAAACCCAAGGATAATAAACACAAACACAAAGCACGAGGTGACTTCGCTTTCCTCGGGGTCAGTATGCTGTATGATAAGTCATTTATATATATATCATATGTATGTATGCATAATTGTTCTTCATTCCCCAATCAAGGAAGGTCACTTAGAAGAAGGGAACACATGTGTCTTTTGAGTCAACATGAGAGAGACCAAAGAGATCTCAGTGCTTTGCATCGTCCTCAAGTAGACAACACTAAGGACGACAAATAGAAGAATGAGAATAACATATAGAAGAAGTAACAAAAGAGAAGGGGTGAGAATCCACTATGCTAATGTAACTAGTCTAGCATGTCATCTACCCCCCGATCTTGCTGATCAATGTTTCGGGAAGGCAGGGAACACGCTAGAGGAGGAACATCTAACACAGCAAATGGAGCTATCACAAGATCCAAACAAGGGCTATGTTCATGTTCCAAGCCACGTTGTTCTTGTCTAGGAGCTAGGATAAGTGCTTTAGAAAATTCATTAGATAAATGGTTATCAACATCAACAAGTTCATATTCACTATCAGAAGCAAGAGGAGTAACATTTTCATCATGAATAACATTTTCATCCATATCATCATCAAGATTTATAAAAATAGGATCTTTAACTCGCACAGGATCAAGACCATCATGCATCTTATGTTTAGGAGATTTAGGCTCAATATCCGGTTGAAGAGAAAATGGAATAATGCTTGTTGAAGGTGTTTTTGGAGATTGTAAAGTTTGAGAAGCAGCTGCTTGAGCCCTAAGACGACGCTTTCTTCGGCATTCACGTGCAGAACGATTTCGTCTAGTCTTAGTAGGAAGTGTGGAAGATTGAGGAGGAGGAATGTTCTCATCCTTATTACTTGGGTGTTTAGGTTGTGGTCTCTTAGGCTGGATAATAGGAGAAGAAGAAGGTCTCTTTTCTCTATAAAAGGCAGGAGGAGGAACTGCTCCATATAAAGGAGGAATTTTTGGTTTAGGAAGAAGACCAAGTCCATCATGACGAGGAGGGATAGGTCTACTTTTAGAAGGTTTATTCAGCATAGACATAGTCACATCCATGGGGATAGGTTGGGAATCTTCTTGAGAAAAGACATTAGTTTTATCTTTCAAAGGAAGAACTTCCTTCTCAAGAATGATAGGAATGTCAAGTTTAGGTGTTCTAGGTTCACTTAGAGATAGGATCATATCTGTTTTCCACTTTTAATAAGATTTAAAAAGATGATCACTTCGCGGAGGAAGAGACTGGAATTGTTTAGGCCAAAAGTAATCAATAGGAACACTAGAAGTTCTTTCAGCTGGTTTAAAGAAACTATGATTGACTATAACAACTTCACCATTATGGGGAAATTTCAAACACTTATGAATAGGAGAAGCAATAGCTTTCATGGAAGATAGCCAAGGATAGCCAAGCTTCACACGAAATTGTTCGGAAGATGGAATAATAGCAAAGTTCACCTCAAGGGATTTGTTATGGACCTCAATAGGCAATGTAATAGAACCAATTGCAGGAGAAGAAAATGCATCAAATAATTTCACAACCACATCTGTTTTGTCATAGATTACTTGATTCAATTGCAAAGTAAAAAGAAATTCTTCAGTAATAATATTAACCATGCACGAAGGATCAATAAGCACTCCACTGCAAGGTGTATTCTTGACTTTTGCAACTATGTATAAAGGACCATCAGGTGCTCTAATGGTTTCACTAGAATCAAATGTGATGGAAGGTTCTTTAGGGATTTCTTGCTGCTCTACAAAGTTAATCACATTCGGAGTCATAGACACAAGACCATCAGATGAGAGAGAGGAATCATTAGCCTCAATCGCATTAGAAGTATGAGAAGTATGAGAAGGTAATGGATCAGTAAAAATCTGAAGATTTTGGTTAGGAGGAGCTACAGATGTGTTGCCTTTATCATTCATTCCAGAAATAGAAATAGTATTATTATCAATCAAATCCTGAATTTTACCCTTTAAAGAAAAACATTTTTCAGTATCATGACCAGGCTGACGATGAAAGTGACAAAAAGCTTTATGATCAAAATAAGGTGAAGTAATCTTTGCAGGATCAATTTGCCTTATAGGAGGAAGAGTAAGCACATTTTGTTCCAATAACTTATTCATAATACCATGCAATGATTCATTCAAAGGAGTATACTTTCTTTCTTTCTTGAAAAATTTAGAAATAGGAGGCACACCTGATGCTGCATTCACATTGTTGTTGATGATGTTTTCATTGAATTTGATGGAATCTCTGTTCGGTCTAATCTTCCCAAATAGTTGTTGACTGCTATCACCCTTATCACTCGGAGCCATAGGATGTGATTGTTCCATTTGACTCACAATCAGTTGATAATTGTGAAGAGTGGCACACAACTGTTGGAAAGAAGTAAACTCAGAAAACAGAAGTTTGTCTCGAATATCTTTTTGCAAATTAGAAATAAAGATTCTTTGAACATCATTATCAGGCACTGGAAAAGAAATTTGAGCATACAAATGCTTATATCTACCAATGAAATCAGTCACTTTTTCTTTAACACCTTGTTTACAATGCATTAAATCAATCAAAGTAACTTTAGGACTTATATTGTTTTGAAATTGTTGAATGAAAGCATTTGCAAGTTGTTCAAAAGAAGTAATAGAATAAGAAGGCAATGAGCAATACCATTGTAGGGCTTTGTCTCTTAATGTTCTAGTAAACAGTTTCGCAAGCAACCTTGGGTCATAAGCAAAATCAGTACAAATTGTTTGAAAAGTCTTAACATGTGTTAGAGGATCTCCTTTACCATTATAAAGCTCCAAATGCAGGATTTCAACATGTTTAGGGGGAATAGCTCGAACAATGTCAAGAGAAAGTGGGCTCGCAACATCAAATGTAGGCACACTAAACTTAGATTGATTCATAGAGGCAATTTGTTGCTGTAAAGAAGAGACAGTTTGTGCAAGATTATTAATGGTAGCTTCAGTCGAAGAATTCATATTAGATGTGTTAGATTGAGATGGAGGTGTTATGTTATTGAAACAAGGTAAAGAGTAAGGTGGTGGGACCCTATGATAGTCAACCATAGGGGATGATTGGATAGGAGGAACACTACAAGGAGGAATGGAATGGTTAAATGAATTGCCCCCTTGCATCATGTTCATTTGTGAAGATGTAATAGGAACACTCATTGGAGGAATGAATGAAGTCAGATTGAATGAAGGAATAGGGTTAACTGAAGAAGGAGGATTGCCCCCATGACTAGTGATCACAGGAGGAATGTCTTGTATAGAAGTAGCCATTATGTTTGATGTAAAGGTAGATATGCTAGCAATAGGAGTTGTCAAAGGAATAGAATGATTGACTTGTGTAGGAGGTTGTGTATAACCTAAAGTTTCAGCACAACTCTTCATAGGCATCACATTCGAATCCACAATGTGTGCAATTCTGCACAAGATATCAATTCCATTCTTATCACTTTGAAGCATGCGTTTTAAACCCTCAATTAAAGGAAGAGCTTGACTATCGGGATACTCATGAGACATCCATTGGTGAAAATCGTCAAATTGGTTATCCAATTTCGAAAGTTGTTCAACAGAAACCTCATGGAGAGCTTCTTCATCATTAGGAAGATTAGAGGAATTACCCATGTCCTCGTTAAAAAGGCTATTCAAATTAGGTTCCATCTCCTCGGTAGTTAAACCTCGGAAAGACTTAATTCTACGGCTTCGTCTAACGGGAATAGTGTAAGTAGGGCTTATTGTTGTAAAACTCATGCACTAGGGAGAGAGAGAAAATTTTGAATTTAGAGATAGCAATTTTCAGTAAAATCAGCCAATCTTCCAGATTTAAGCTATTAAGTGCAATCACGACAGTCTCCCGAAATTTCAGAAAAAAAGTTCGGGACCGTGGCGCTCGGAGTGCAACACGGTCTTTGCAACTTTTTTCAAAATTTGCAGGGATGAAAGGTATGATGATTTTAGAGCTAATCTGAAAAAATTGAGGGGTTTTACGATTTGTAGATAGGCCAAATTAAAGTTGCAATCTCAAAATTGAACCCTACCCAGATTGTCGAAAAATGCAAAATTTTGAATTTTGAAAAAGAGAGGGAAATTGAAATTTTGAATTTTATGATTTTAGAGGGAATGTCAAAAGCAATGCAAATTTTAAAATTTAAAAATTGACTCAATTTCACGCAAAATTCAATTTTGAAGGCGGAAATCAAAGTTGTTGTAATTAAGCACTTAATTTCAAAAGTCACAAAATGCAAGAATTTGAATAAAGCACTGAAATTTCGAATGAATGCAAACACACTTTTAAAATTTAGGACAGTAAGTACACAATTTTGACACAAAATTTCAATTTCGATGATTTTTGAATGATTAGGAGCCCTAGACCAAGCAATCACAAGACCAACTTTGACTGTAATTTTGAAAGTGTTATAATTGATAAAATCAGCCAAAATTTTGGATTTTAGCAGGAAAATACAGTAAGATCTTGCTCCCAAAATTTCGGAAAAAATGTCGGGGACGATGGCGCTCGGAGTGCACACGGTCCTCGCAACTTTTTTCCAAATTTTCAGGGATGAAAGATATTGTGATTTTATTGCGGAATCCAAAGTTACAGCTGATTTGGAGATGTTTTGATCAGTGAAATTGTCGGACAAAGGTTGAATCAAGAAGGTTTCAAAAATTAGGGTTTTGACACTTAACCACTTAATTTTCAAAATTAAAGCACAGATATGAATTGATAATTTGTAATAGAAGGGCAGATCTGAAACAAACATTAACAATTAAGCATTTCACAAGTTCAATTTTCAAAAAGAAAATTTAGGGTTTTTATGCAATTAACCTCTAAAATTTTGCAAAAGATCAAACATGGAAATGTAATCAATTTTTAGATCTAAGCATGAAAAATCAGAAAGGATGTTCACGTCGGGTTCACCAAAATGTAAAGTGGAAAAATCGCGATCGAACCCTAGTTGCTCTCCCCTCTTCCAACTCCAAGGAGAGAGAAGGGAGGTTCGCTAGGATTCGATGGTTTTTCACTTAAGGGAGATACTTTACATTCAAAAGAGGAGTTGAAACTCATAAGATCCAATCCCACACAATGTAAGATTGGATGCTAAATGAATTTCAAGGGTTAGGAAAGCAAGGCTACCCTCTTTTGTAAAGAATGTTGATTAAGGAAATTAAGCTAGGAATGCATAGAAAGTCATAAAGATTCGCTTATAAACTGAGTTTAGGTTATAGGATGAAGCTGCGGACCTGGAATTAGCAGTAGAATGTCGATACGGCGCTGTCTTGCAAATTTGAGCAAAAGTTGTCGGGACGATGGCACCCAGCGCCACGGTCCTCCGAAAAATCCGTGAAACGAAGGGGGATCTGTTCGTCTCTGCACAAGGATTCCAGATCTTCAATCTCAGTCGCGTACCTACAACCTACACACAGAAAAGTGAAGACGATTGGGGGGTTAGGGATTAGGGGTTTGCCTTTAGGTCAAACCCCAGTTTTGGAATTAACCAAGAAATGAGCAAGTGCTGTAAATGTAAATGACTGTAATGTAAAACAAGTACTAATACCTTGTTCTAAGGATGTTTGTATCCTTATGTGCGAAGGTTTAGATGTTGTATGTTGTTGTATTGTAGCATGTAGTATGTAGTGATATGTGATCTCCTCTTCAATGGTTGAATCCTTGACTTGAATGCAACACTTAGCCTTGAATGGAGACTTGAAATGATCAATTGCTTGAATGCTTGAATGTTTGAATCTTGCTTTCACCTTTTTTTTCATCCTTCCAAATGAGAGAGGAAAATGTAGTTTATATACTTGTCAATTAGGGCTGATAGACTGATTTTCCCGACCTTAGGCCGACCAGGAAATATAATTTCCAAATTGCAAACAAAAAGACCCGCAATCTCCTTAGGAGACCGGGCCCAAAATAGGACCCAGGGACCAGGGCGCTGGGCGCCATGGTCCTGGGGACCAGGGCGCCGGGTACCCTGGTCCTGAGGGACCAGGGCGCTGGGCGCTCTGGTCCCACCTCCCGGGACAACAGGGTGCAAGGAGGTTCAGGCCAGGGTGCATGAAAAATACAGTTTTTGGTGTCGTGAGCAAGTTTCGGGGTCTCCATTCAAGTTGCGTGTTGCGTCGCCATCGTGAAGACCGAAATGCAGTCGAAATTGCAAGTGTCGCAATTTTAGGACGCTACAGTGGCAAATCAAGTTGTTGTTGATGTTGCTGGCAATGTAAGTTTTGGTAGATTGTGCATCCAAAAGAGTAAAGTTATGGCTGATGTCATTTTAATAAGATGGTTTTGGCGATGAAATCCTAGGTGTTCCAAGTGAGATAAATTTTCAATATTTCAATCATTTTAGCATCTGGATTTCATTAAATTAAAGGGTAGAGAAAGGAAAGAAGGAGATTCAGAATTTGAGTCATACATAAGGTATTTTTTACATCTCTTCTTATGGATTCTAAGATAATGACTATTTAGATAATTGATAATTTGTGTCTAGATTAATACAATCATGAGAAAATTAGGAAATTGGTAAATTCTCTATCAAATGAAAGTATCAGATATTTAGGGCATAAGGGTTTAGATCTTTGGAATGAGCTTCATTGGTTCAAAGATGAAGACATGATAAAATATATCTTGAATTGCATTGAGCATGCTCATATGATTTTGGACAAGCCATATCTGATTTTGAAAGAAGTTGTTTTTGTTGTGACTAGTTTATGTGATAATCGACCTCTTCTGGTAAAGAAATTGATCATAAATAAAGAGGTTGAAATCCTAATCGACATATCAGGTGATCAATGGGCACTCATAATTAACACTATTTCCAACCCTATAGTGAGGTAAGTTGCTTATGGAGTTTCTTATAAGATCTATTTCATAAATATCTAGAAGGTTCAACTTTGGCTATTATTGTATACATTGCGCATCAGATGATAAGAGAAGATAAAAAATTTAATTTATGTGAATTGTTGAGAGCACAATTAGTAACAGAAAATATTACTTGATGACTAAGGACTACGGTTATCCTGTCAGATTTGGCTCCTTGATTGTTTGTTTGATGCTTTATTTCACAATCACTTTGCCCCTAAAATAAAATATTACATGGAAATCAAACATTTTAGTTGGAAAATAGATTTTAAGATATTTAGCTTGTTTGGAAAGCAAAGATCTAGCATGCAGAGAATACTTCTTGGAATTTCAAAAGAAGTTGTTCTCCGATTCGGTTCCCAGTTCTATCGATACTCCTAAAGGAAGTGCCTCTGGTAGTAAGATTTCAAAGAGGAACAATGTGATGTCTCTTTGAGATTAATGAAGAAGGCAAAAAGTGAGGTTGTGCATGAGGTTATTTCTCTAGATAATCCAGAACCGTCAATTATGGTTAAGGATGAGCATGTTGTTGAAGAAAGAAAGGATGAAGAAGATGATCCATGCAGTGTTGATAATATTCTAAGTTTTTCTAAGGAAGAAGTTGGATTGAAAAAGGTTGGTGAATTGTGGATTGAGTGTCCCACTTATGATTAGGATCAAATTGAGGAAATTATGATTGCTTATCTGGTTCAAAACTATATTTCTCTAGACAGTACTGTAGACACCTTATCAAATGTCCTGTGTGATGTGCTTAGAGATTAGATGAAGTGGTCTGTTAAGGTATCAATTGCTAAAAAAATATATTCAAAATGACATGGAGAAGAAGTGCATATATGCTTAGAATATAATATCTGAAGAAATAAAGAATATGAGAGTTTGTGTGGTAAAAGCAAGCAAAGTTTACAGATGTCGTTTCCAATGGCATGTTGTTGGGGAGCATTTCAAAGAAAAAAATGACTTTGTTGAATCTAAATTGTGTTCCTTGGGTAAGGTGTTTGACATTTTTCAGTGATATTGATGGTGCAAAGAGAAGGAAGAAAAAATGTTTGCAATCAAATCTTACTTTTTATTAGAAACAGAAAGAAGATGTGGTAAGTATATTCTTGAAAGTAAAACATATTGTTGAACCTTAGTTAGAACATCTTTATTCCCAGATCATTATCAGATGTAGTTGATATAATTATGTAGAATGATAGTTTGAGCTTAAGTATCCATTTGGAAATGAACTCTTGGAAGTCTTTCTATCTGGAATTGAAGGAGAAGTATAAGAGGGTCTTTCAGAAGAGTAAATGAAGTTTTCTTTCCTTTGCAGTACAGTTTTTGTTTTGGTAACCCATTTTTGTTGTTACCCTTTGCCCTTGCCTTTTCCCTTGATGTCAAAGGGGGAGAAGTATTGTATATTGGAGAAATTTTGTGTTGAGTCTTGAATCTTGGAAGCATTATCTGAGGGGGAGTGATGGCAAGTTTTGATATATGTTCTTTTCCATCAATGACAAAAGGAGGGTTTGTTGAGAAATTTTTGTTTCCATTGATGTCAAATCTGGTGCTCTTGATTGATATATGATTGATATGCGAGATGTTTTTGATTGATATGCAATGTTGTATATGTGGATTGATATGTAAGAGGTTATAAATGCTAAGTTGCAACACAATGGAAGATAGGTATTCATGTTACAGATTGAAGATCCTTGTTGTTACTATTGTTGTTGTTGTTATTGTTGTTGTTGATGTTGGTGTTGTAGTGTTTGAGATGATTATTGTTCTAGACCGATGAGGACATGAGTATATGAATGTGAGAGTTTTTGGTGTTGGTTGTGACATTTGTTCATATACTTCGCAAGCTGTTCTCTAGATGCCATAGTTCAAATGTATGTTTGAATATGTTGTGATGAGTAGATTTGTGTGCTCTTGTTTCCTCCAATTTATTTGATTGGTGGTAACATTCATTTTGTGTTTTGGTTTTCATGTCTTGAATTGTGTGGTGTTGACTTGGATCATGATTAGTGCACTCCAGAATCTTTGGTCTTAGCTATGACTTGGTTGTTCCATTTCGTGCTCCAATAATTGTGACATTATGGCATAATGTTAATATTTCATGGATATGTTCTTTTCTGATCTAGCTAAATTTAAAAATCTATATTGATATTTTGCTCTGATGATTGTAGCATGTCATTAAAATATTTTTTTTGTTAAATATTTTTGAGGCCGACTTGTTGTGTATTTCCAAATTTATACACACACACACACATGATCTCTTTCAATTATTGAAGAATGAAGTATTAAGGTATATATGTGAGTAAGAGTGTGTGAAATCATGAAAGTGGAATGAGCATGAGAGGAGAGTAGAAGTGATAGGTGACAAAGGTAAAGTGTTGGTTTGGTATGAGAAGATTGGTGTAGTGAGTTAATGAAGTTATTTATAGAGGTTCTTAATCGGATGTATTGCAAACTATCAGAGTATTGCAAGAAGTTTGTGAAGTTATTTGCATGGTGTTCATGACAAAGGGTCCATGCTGTACCATTGGCTCATTCTGGGGTTTCCCTCCAATTTCTACAAATCTATAGGGCTTTCTATCAATATTGTTATTTCACACACTCACCCCATCACCAAACAAAGGTAAAGTGTTGGTTTGGTATGAGAAAATTGGTGTAGTGAGTTAGTGAAGTGATTTGTGGAGGTTCTTAACCGGATCTGTTGCAAACTATCAAAGTATTACAAGAAGTTTGTGAAGACTATATCATTGTTGTCCTCTTCTTTTTTCATGCATAGTTCATAATTTGGAGCTGTAGATTATTTCTCAAATTATTTTTCTTCTAGTTGCTATTTTTTTGTTTACCGCAATATGCTTGCTCATGCACACCAAAGTGGAAAAAACTTAAGGGTGAAAAGTGCATTCTTGGCAAATTTTCTTTTTATCTCTTATACCACTTTGTATGTGTATTCTAAATACTTTTACCTAACTCATTATTTAACCGATTGGACTCTTCCACTAACCTCAAACTCAAATTCATACTCTAAACATCATCTTACCTATGTTCAAAACATTCTTCTCTCAAATCATTTTTTCCTTTATCAATTCCATGATCATGGATATGACCTTGACCTAGTTCATGGTTGTAGATGGCCTTGACTTTTTTTGTCCATTTTCAAAATTAATTAAGGTTTCATGTTGACTCAATCCCAACTACCATTATTTTCAATTCCAGTGCCAAAAAAAACTAATTATTTGCCTAGGACATATATAAAAGGACGTCACTCCTAGGTCATTTCATAAAGTAAATAATTGCTTAACATCATTATTTATCACTCTAAAATTAAAAAATTTAAAATAAATCAAATATGTATAATAGCTCTATTGTGCCATCTATAATGGTCTTGTAGGAGTTCATGATACAACCATGGAAGCCAAGAATCATCTACAAGCAAAACACTTGTCACACAAAAGAGATCAAGCAAAAATAATATTCTCTATAAAAACTTGAGAATTCTATATAATTGCACACAAGAATATTGGAGATACAATTACAATGAATGAAACCCTAGATGCAAATCCCTAATGCAAGATTAAATTAGCTAGTGCCAAGTGTCACAATCATAATGAATGAGACAAATTAAGCTATTATTAGCCTAATTAAATAAAAGGAAAAAGAACCTAAGATTAGCTTAAGTGAAAAAGTAATTAAAGGACCCAATTAATTAGTAATTATATAATGTGTCATAACTATTCCAATAGATCTATTGTGCAACAATCATTTAAATTATACAAAAAACTCAAATTATGAATTTTGACAACCCTCACTTCACATTATTGTTTTTTTGTCATCATATGGAATCTCAAACACTTGGTGCATCATTGTACTACACCATTATTATCTATTTACACATATGTTGTATATGCTCTTGGATTTTCTTCTAACACTTTACAAAATCATTGAATCAATCAACAAGGTTTGATAAGGGCATAAACGGACTCATCACTTTCATACCCTTATATTAGCAAATATTCAATTTTGGGATCTTTTAAACACCACCATTTTTTTCATTTATAGTTGCATGTATAAGAGATCATTAACTATAGTTATTGAAGTCCTAAAGATTTAGGGTTCAAGGTCATACATAAGATTTAAGGTTGTACTTTTCAAGATAAGATTACAAGTATGAGGACCAAGGTTACAAGTAAAATCTTAATCAAGGTTCATGCATAATTTAAAAATTTACAGAGCACAGTTATTGCAATATGATAATTTCAATGTGACCTCATATTTCAAGTTGCAAACCTCTATCATAACTAATTTAGTATCCTCTTCAATACCAAAGTTTGTAGTGTATAATTTCAATTAATTTATTATATTTCAAATCTAGTTCAAATACATGTTTGAAAAAAATAAATTGTATAATAAATATGCCCTTTCAACCCATCGATATCATTGCTCAATATAAAATTAATTACTTGATAGATTGGAATGAACATCGTAAATTCTTCCTTATCAAAATCAAAAAAATATCTAATTTATTTAAGAAATCTTACTAAAAACTATGACAGAAAAGAATATTTAAATCTTAATAAAATACCTCTTTAAAATATTTAATCCTATTAAATATATAAAAAAAAATAATAGATAAAACAATATACCTTTCTTGCACTATTTATTCCCTTATCCACTACTTTCATTATACACCATTCCATCCTTTATCCTCACTTTATTATATCTTAGACATTTCTTGTTACAATAAATCTCCTTTAAAAATCTCCTCCTAAAATGGATAAGAACAAAAATATTTAATCCTATTAAATATATATAAAAAAATAATAGATAAAACAATATACCTTTCTTGCACTATTTATTCCCTTATCCACTACTTTCATAATACACCATTCCACCCTTTATCCTCACTTTATTATATCTAAGACATTTCTTGTTACAAAAAATCTCCTTTAAAAATCTCCTCCTAAAATGGATAAGAACAAATTATAAAAATCCTCTTTAAAGTTATTCTCCTAAAATGTACAGGAACAAATCATAAAAGGAAATAAGATAGAACATTTCTTATAAAAAATCACAATCTACATTTCTAGTATCCACTAAAAATCATTGAGAATTTTTTTATTTAAAATAAACATAAAGTAAGAAAGAATGCAAATTTCACTAGTGAGTTTTTTATTTTCAAATCATCAAGAGTATAAAATAAATATGTTAATATGATAATTACCCTGAGCAAAAGTTATTGTTTATTTTTTTATTTTTTTTATATTAATCTCTTCCATACATTGAATTAAAGAAACCGAATGAAAAGTCAGCTTCCACGGTATTGTAGATGGAATAACTTGGGCGAGTTTTCTATGGATGCGTCTATTCTGGCTCCAAAACGACAGTACGGATTGACTAACACACGTGTTAGTCAAGCGTTTTACACCGTCGATTTTGCAATTAACAACTGCGATTGACTAACCTGTCGCTAACAGGCTGTATGAAAGGTCCTTTTTGAAACCAGAATAAACACAGCCGTTTTGTATCACCTTTCTAATTTTTTATATAAAGAAGATATGTACATACAATCAATACTTTTGGAAAGACGAGATCTATCAATTAGCAGCAAGCTTCAAATTGGAAGGAAAATAAGCAATTGTAGAAATTTTAATAAATGGGTTCCAAACTTATTCACAGTTCTGAAACAGTGGATGATGCACATACTCTAATGATGATAATGTTTCTGAAAAGACTCAGTTTTATGTGGGGTTGGAGAGATGTATTGAGGATATGAAAGTGTATTTGTTCGACAGCCAGGTGTCGGTCGTTGGTGTGAATGGTATGGGAAGTGGCGGGAAGACCACTCTCGCGTTGTCTCTCTGCAATGATCTCCAAGTTGAAGGTGATATCCCCTCTAAATTCTTCATATTTTTCTGAATGTTCTAATCATTTATTTCAAAAGTCATTGTAATTTCTGGGTTTTCTTTTCTTATGTCAAGATTTTAGGTATGCATATAAAAAGAGAAAAGTTAGCAAATACCAGCCGTGTTCTTATTGTATTTTGCCTGTCATGCGGGCTAACCTCTCTATCGTAATCAAATTGGAAGCTTAAAAACAAACAAAACTTGATTCAAAAACAGGGGAACATTTTGAACACATGCAGCTCATAACCTTTCTTTCACACCACAAAAACAAACAAACAAAAAGCCATTACATACAGATTTTCCCCTCTCCAGAAAACCGAATCAAACTTTTGTTTATATATAGTGTTTTTTTTGGTCGATAATAGGTAGGGTCAGGAAAATATATTGATTTTAAAGAAAATTTACACAAAGAAATCACAAATTTTTACAATAATCCAATAGGACATAAAAACTTTGGATATAAAATTATATTCATGAACATACACAGAAGGAAAAAACCACATCCAAACCCTAAAATTATCTAAATTCAGGATGGGATTAACTGCTGATTACAAACCATTTATCTTTTTCAGATAAAATCTATAAAAGCTTTATCAAAATTTGTAAGCTTTATCAAAGTTTATATGTAATGTTTTGAAATCATGCAGAAATTCCTTTTATTTCTGCTATGCTACCTCTGTGCTACATGCAGATAACCCGATGTAGAATTTAACATAAACACAACAAACAGGGGAGAAGTTATTAGCAAAGAATCATGGAGCACAGATAATAAAGCACGCAGGAAAAAACAGAAACAAATTTCTATCAGCAAAGAAATATTTAGAAATCTTATACTTCCTCTTTCTTCCTAAGCTAAACGAATGCATTCTCAAATACAATCTAAAGGCACCATGTTTACATATTAGTGAAATGTACTCTTTAAATATCAAACATAAACCCATATATTTAAATTTAACTAATTGTCCTCTTAATTTTAAATATCATCGTATAGAAGACACCTCTAGAAACAAAACCAAGAGAACTTTGTCGCATTACCTAAAATTCAATCTTTGTGTTATATTATGGGGGTCTCGTGCTACATGGTTTAGGTTAAAGGACATATTCTCATGCATGTTAAGGTATTCGGCCTAATGCCCTATGCTCTGCCATGGTCTATTACCAACTGCCAGAGCAGTGATTTGGCAGAGTTGCCTCTTGAGATCTGCAATATGCCCTATGCTCTGTCATGGTATATTACCAACTGCCATCTGCTGCAGAATTTACCATATGATATTGGAAATATGAGCCATCTAAGAATATTAAGGCTATCGGCATTACCAGGCCTGAAAGAGCTTCCAGTATCAATTGGAAAGCTTGAAGAGTTGGAATATCTGGACATTTCAGTATGTGAGGGCTTGAAACAACTTCCAAAGGAAATAGGGCAACTCAAGAAATTAAGGGAGTTTGATATGAGGGAATGTTCTTGTTTGAGAAGGTTACCCACAACTGTTTGTGAACTCAGTTGCCTGAAGCTTGTTGTGTGTGATGAGAAGATTGGAAAGCAGTGGATGAGGACCAAGAACATTTCTATACCGGAGCTTACAGTTGAAATTGTGGAAGCACACTTTAGTTTGGATTGGCTTGATGATTAACTTATAAGAATAGTTTAAAAGATGGAGAGTATTATCAAGGATGAAATCAGGCTGCAGGCTAAATGTTTTATCTCTCAGCTTCAGGCTAAGGTCCACCATCAGCATCACACTTCAACTCTGATCATATCCTCCATGCCTCTACTGAAAATGGCGGTATTTCCTGATAATGCCGAGCTTGATTTGGAGTTTATTCTGGTTTGACAGCGGAGTTTGAAAGATTGCCCAAGCTGCCTTTTTGCGCAGCTAATTTATGTTGATTGCCCAAGCTGCCTTCTTGCCAAATTTAGGGGGCTCTTTTATGATCTGCCTCCTTGTTCGCTTCTTTATAGCTGTTCCTTTTCCAGCTGGTCAATTCGCTGCTATGACTTTGTATTTGTAATCTGATTCGCTTCTGCTATGACTTTGTATTCGTGATCTGATTCGCTTCTTTCGATTGGACAAAATATATAATGTCATCTACATTTTCAGTTTATGGGTCGTGATTCATTATTTTGTATGCTCATTGCAGCGAACATTCTAGAACGATGACATTTATTCCTTTTTTATTCATTGAATAGTAATGCTATCTTTGTTACATCTTCACTTCAAAATGAAAATGCCACAAGGGAACTATAAATTCACATTGCAACGTGTTATTTTTAAAGTATATAAAAGATTCTTGATACGTATTCTTGCTTTTGTAAATTTTAATTACAAATTTTAGCAATATTTTCTTGGGGCATGATATTCACCTTATTTACTTTTAGTTGTCTAGGTATTTAATATCTACATCATGCATTTAATGTTTGAGTCATATTAGTTGTTGATACTACATCACACATTGCCGTTATAAACAAGGCATCTTATTGTACATTTCATATTCAACTAATATTCAATTAATGCATTCTTATCATGCAAGTTCTATTTGTGAGAGATCATTTGTACATGGATACTTAACTTGGCCTTATAGTTGGGACCCATTATCATCTTGCATTCTTTTGCATAATAATTTCATCTCCCTAAGTTGCACTTAAAGGGGTGTGTTAGTGTGAATGGGGTTATTGCCTAACTAGACATTAGTGGGAGCCTATTCACATGACTTAAGTTTACATAGGCCCTACATGTGAAGTTAGTTATAATGGGGCCATGTTGCTCTCATTTATTTTTAGTTGTCTAGGCATTTAATACTTGTATCATGCATTTAATGTTTGTGTCATGTTAATTGTTGATACTACACTGCAAATTTCCTTTATAAACAAGGCAACTCATTGTACATTTCATATTCAATCAATGCATTCTTATTATATAAGTTATCTTACCATTCTTTCTTGTGGAAGCTATTTTGGTCTAGCAAGGATTGATTCTAGGAGTGTTGAGAAATCACCTACCAACTCCTCTGATTGTCTTCTCAAAAGCAATGGCCACATTCATAATATTTAAAGATTTCTAAGATTTGACATGCTATGTGAAGTTTGTTTCTCAAACTTTAATTATCAATGATCCTATTTTATTGCATTAATTATCAATGTATTGAATCTTATTCTATGAATATTCTTTTAGAATTTTTTCTTGTAGGCACTACAAGGCTCAAGAGCGAATCTTTGTCTTCGAAATTATTATAAATGCCTACTAGCAATTTTTGTATATGGACACTTAGACTTTTCCTTCACTATCCCTTAGAAACTACCGATACATAAAGGTAGAACTATATTCCTATGAGATATTCCATCAAAAATTAATTTTATTATTCAAGATGGGGGGTTATTCATTTTGCTAGATGTCTCTCTAAAGTGTTCTTACATCCACTAATTGAACCATAGGTTGGAGGAGACTTGGAATGACCATGTTTTAATAAGTCCATTGTCCTAACCCAAGAATTTATTCAAATCGAATTTATTTGTATAAATTCAACACATACCTATTTATAAGATTGACCTTTATAGTTTATCAAAGATTGCTTTGAGCAAAGAAGGGTTTGTCCTAAAATTCTATAGTTGAATTCTTTTCACAAATTTTATAAAAGAAGAGAAGTCCCATTTTTCTATATAAAAGCAAGTGTGGATTCTTTATGTAAATTATACCATCTCAAAAATTGAAGTAAGGTGTTCGGAAAATTTCATTCTCAATAAATTTTATTACACAACTATTTCTAACACTTCTGACTAAAACTACAATTAAGGAAGAAATTAGTGGATTCTTTCATTCCTCGTCACAAGATATATATTTGAATGAAAGAGATACCTAGCTTATCTAAGATTTTCCTGGCTAGAAAAATATTAGATAAGTTAAAGTAATTTAACAATGAAAGTAACATAAACTCCAATATTGGATGCATTGTCATTGTAACAAATTACTTCTTCGATTTGGTAGTTGAATCATGTATGTACATCATTTTCGCAATCCTTGCATTCCCAAGCCATGAGAAGAATAAGTTTATTAACCAAACAAATTAAAGAACCTAAGCATAATGAACCTAACGAACCATAGGGATGTTAGTATTAACAATACATTGTACCTTCCATTCCTTGTACAATCAATTCTCATGCAATTTGGTGATACATAACGTTCACTTGGTTCAACATTTTCACCTTCAATGTCAATTCCAAAATTTAATTATTATGTGGTTTGGTGAGAGAGAGTGTGGGGGGGTGAGAGGGAGAGGGAGAGGGGGTTGGCAAGGGATAGAGGGAGAGCAATAGATAGGGACATAAGGGGAAATGGAGAGGGGGAGATAGGGAGAGAAAGGGAAAGAGCTTGAGGGGGTGGGCAAGGGAGAGAAGGAGATAGATAGAGAGAGAGAGAGGGAGGGGGAGAGAGAGGGAGAGTAATTATTATTCATTTTTTATTTGAATTGTGACTAAAGTCCTGATTGATAGGCTGATCGAAAAACGTCTATAACTTTGAAATAGTATCACATTTTTTGAATCTGAAACTTGAATCATATCCTATGGTTCATATACTATAGGATTTTTTTTAAAAAGAATTTCATAAAGTTTTGACCAAGTAATGGTGGTCAGACATACGATTTTCTATATTTTCAAAAGTTGTAGTGAAAAATTCATAATTAATTATTTACCTCGAAAAAATTACCAAAAAATATGTGTCACATTCATACATGAGTCTTCTACTTATATCTAAAATATTATAAAATAATATAATGATTTGATTGTGGTTAGGGTGGTTAAACAGACTCCCTACTTTTTATCTTTTTTTTTGAAATTTAAGTACTATTGCATTGAAATTTCAAATTTTTGCTAAATAGATTTTACTTTTTAGAAAACAACTAGTAGCTTAGCAACTACATTCAGTTTGCTACAAATTCTACTCTTACATATTTTTTAAATAATGTTGATAACTTATTCAATTTTTTACCTCAAGTTTCCTAACTCTGTTTTTTTTAATTTTTATTGCCACTCAAGCACCTAGTTTGGCCCACATAATCCTGCACACACCCCATAGCAAATAATTTAGTGACCCAATATCTACATTAGGTTTATCTATGCATGCATAGATTAGTTTCATGTCTTTTTCGAATATTTGGTGGATTAGATGGCATTGATGTAGTATGTTTAATAATATCTTTTTCATCTATTTGCATCATTGGACCCACAAATACATATTCACTTGCAATAAATTATCAAACTCCATATGAATAGAGTTTAATTAATCAAAAATATTTTCATCTAAACTAGATGTAAGTTCATTAAGAGAATTTTCATCAATCTCAACATCTTTAGAAAACTTACTATGTTCTATTTTATATTTAAGTGCTTTGTATATCCTCTCTATATTGACTCTAAAATTATGATTTATTCCACATTGACTCATACTTCAAATAATAATAATTGGAAAATCTTTTGTTTAATGTGTAAATTTTTTAACTATTTCTTTTCCTTCTTATGGAAAACCTATGGTATAAATCTTGTGGAAGAGACACCCAGAGCCAATTGAAGCATCCAATAAGAGAATAATTCTTATAGTGTGTTATGCAATCCAAAACCTCCTTTCTAGAGATCACTTTCAAGACCACAAAAGAACAAGGGAATCATTTAACTAGAGGAGATGAATGCCCAGTTGGGGGTTTTCTAAGCTTCCCTATAAAGAAGCCCTTAAAGAGGGAATTAAGTAAAGCATTTACTCTAGAGGCATCAAGCAGGGTATGCGACAAGGAGGGCATGTCTGATATGTCTACTAGCAACCTAGAAATAGGGGAATCACTTTTAGGTGAACCATTATCAGGGAAACATTAGCCTAGAGTGGGAAGGAAGAGTTTGAAACTCAAGAGTTGTCATGTTATAAAGGAATAAATCACACTTATATCTCATTTCTACTCTATCTCTATCTCTCTGTATTTCTTTTTACATCTCTCCCTCTATCTCTATCGTGTCCCGTCTCAATCTTTATAGCACTATATCTCTCTACTTCTCTATATATCAATTCCTCTCTCTCTCTCTCTCTCTCTCTCTCTCTCTCTCTATATATATATATATATATATATATATATATCCCTCTCTCCTCCCTCTACTTATCTCTCCCTCTCCTTCTCCAGTTCCCTCCCCATCCCCATCTCTATCTCTATCTTCCTCTATATTTCTACCTCCTTATCCCCTTACCCGTCTCCCCCCCTCCCTCTCTTTCTCACCCTATCTCTCTCTATTTTTATCCTTGCATGTCCCTCCATCTCTATTGCAAACATAACTTGAATCTATTGATAATGAACCTTCATTTTTTTCTAATTCGAAAGTTTTTTTTTGGTTGTGTTTAGATCCCTATAAGTGGATGTATACTTGAATTGAAGCTGTCACTTTTCTATTGAAACCTTTGTAACACAAACAATATTACTTAATAAATGACCCAAAAAAATGCACCAATTTTTTCCGTAATTAACCTTGCATACATCTTCAACATACACATTCACACCAAAATGTGATTGCTAGTCATATTTGCTTACAGGAATGAATGATGGAATTAAGAAACTTGTAAAAGAATCGATTAAAGAGGGACCCACTTTGAGAGAGCCACCTAGACAGAAAATGTTTAGTGTGCTAATTAATTTCGATCATGAGAGCACAGTTTTCCCGCCACCTCGATACAACGCACAACGGTAACCGACACGTCATTGGGGAGCGAAAGCGATTGGAAATACTCAATACAAATCTTTTGTTAAATCGTCCACCATTTAAGAACTGCCAAGAAAAAAATGAAACAAAGCCACTTGTTTTAAACTTTTCACAAACCGTAATTTCTTCGCAATTTGAATCTTACTGCTGCATAATTGTAGGCGGGTTCTCCTTAAAATGTTCCTTTTATGCGATTTCTTGTCTTTTTTGCATGGATATCATACACATCTTCGACATAGCAAATGTTTGACACGTCGTATACGCAAATAAATCTGCATTGTGCTTTTCTCTTTCTTCTTTACATCGCAACGATTTTTAAAATCCTCCTTAAAATTGTTGGAATTCAATTCTAAGACTGCATATTCCTTCCGCTTTCATTACAGACTTCATGGAAACTAATACAAAAGCTTCAGGACGCATCTATTCACTCTATAAAAAAACCATTTGACAGTGTAATCTGATTCTAAGAGTAAATCCTCACTATAAATCCTTCTACTTTCTTCTCTTAATCATTAGAGAACAGATCTGTGTCGATTCTTCTTCTTGATCATCATTCGCATCATTAGTCATTGCAAAGCTATAATTATCGATTTACAACATTATGTACCAGTTTGTGAATCCGTGTTTCTTCTCCATTGGATGAGCTGTGAATATAATGGACAAATCAAGGGTTAAAAAATTGGTAATCATCCTCCTTTTGGTTATTTGTTTTGTGAATGTCTATGGCAGGCACAATCTTGATGCCCATATTGCAAATAAGAATTACCGTGTCAAGTTGATCCAAAGTGTGGAGAAGATAAAGTCACGGTGTCAAAGCATGGAGAAGATAAAGTCACGGTGTCAATCACAACGGAGTTGTGGAGGAGACATTACGGACAATGGATGCTTCTCACATAAGAAGAAGGGGGCGTATAATTCAATACCCTGATTCAGTGTCAATAGATAGTGCACGGTGTGCCTTCGATTTTCAGTTTATTGTCCATAGACTCCAATTTGTTGTGAATCAATAACAGATAGCAATCAAAATTCTTAGCACATTTATAAGAAGATTTTTGAGATATTTGTATCTTTAAATATGCAATATCGTTGATGAATAATTCAAGTCAAGTTGTACTGATGTCTCTGTCTTTAATATCCGGTTCATTTTGTTCTTATGCTTCATAATTTTCTTACTATATGCACAAATTCCTCCCACGCATGCTAGTATTTCGTTTTTGTTTTCTCTCCTTTGTTTAGGCAATATGTAAAAAGTATTTTCTTCCTTTCCTTATAGAGCCTAAGGACCACATGTTAAATATTAATTGTTCATGTTCATCAATCAAAATATTTATAACAGGGCTTACTTAAACATAGATTTTGTACTAATGGGAGGAGTAGGTAGGTCATTTTGAGGATAAGTATTAACTCATTCAAAGGGTTTAATGAATAAAGACTATGAGTTATTAGTTTATTTTGAGAGACCTTGATTCTAAAAAACACATGAATCTTTAACGCGTGGAAACATGGTGATGTTAACTTCAATACTATTATATGAACAATTGACGATTAATCTTTATCCTTATCGATGATTTGCATATATATCCTCCCTAATAAAGTTAAACTTGTAAAGGCAAGAAATTTCATAAGGTGAAACAACCTAAAAATAAGTCGTATCTGATTTTTAATTGTAAAAGAAATCAATAATCTGCAAAAAAAAGTTTCAACAGATGGCTTCGATTAATTTTAGTTATAGTTTTGAATGGTCAATAATTCCAAATATGGTATCTAAAAAATCTCATTTTTTTGTGAAATTTGATAAATGTATTGGATATTTGACTTGGCTATTGAAAATGGCAATGCTTAGAAAGATAATCTATTGTGCACACCAAAGAATCTTCTTTACCAATTCCACTATCTTGAATAACCAATCTTCTCTAACAACACTCCACTATAAAATGAAAAATATATATATTATCTTGTCCTAATCCTTATCATTTTCTTTGTCTTATCTTTTTACTACCTATTGTTTGTTGCCAACTTCCATGGATTATATTAATTAACTATAACAAATTAACTTTCTTCATCCAATGACAATGTTAATTCTATGATCTCGAACCTCAGATATCATAAAAACTCAATATAGAAATATGTATTTATAATTGATATTTATTAATAATTGTAGACGTATAAAAATGACCATATTCCTAAATGAATATTGAATGTTCATTTTATTCTCATTCCTCTATTTAGTTAAATCTAATTAAATTAAATCATCCACATTCTTCTATTTAATTAAATAAAATATTCAATTTATTTATTTAAATTCACTTAAACACCTTTATATCATTTAATTGAATAAATTATTTTATTTAATTAAATCTCTTCTCTCTACATTTTATTTAATTTACATTTAATTAAATAGTTCGCCCCAATTAAATAAATCTAATTTATTTAATCCCCCACTTGCGACTAAATTAAAATAAAAACATTTTATTTTAATTAAATCCTATTATCCCTCACCCACTTGCATTTTCCTACATCTCCCACTTGCCTCCTAACCCTCTTTCTAGATTCTTCTAGAAACCATCTAAACCTAATCAATTAGTCTAAATTCTTCAATTATCCCATTTCCCTAAATTTGAGGAGGTCACTTCTCAAATTTGGAGGAAAGTCTTCTAAAGGCATTAAAGCCTTTATGCCTTCAACAAGCTAACTTGTTGAATACCTCCAAATTTGGAAGGACTCTTACAAATTTGTCCCCAAAGTCTTTCAAACCATTAATGGTTAACTAACCCTTTGTGGCATGGTTAGAGACTTTTTGCCTAACTCAACCCTCATCTAACCCATGGGTCTCATCAAGAATTCATTGCTTTGACCATGGTTATCTCCTTAACCCTTGCACAAGAGTTTACCCCTTGGGTAAAAGCTTTATCCAATGGATAACCCTAACCTAACCTTAACCCTTACCTCCTAAGGTAACCATGAGGTCTTCTCAAGCACTTAATGCTTCTTACATCCCCTCTCAAGCAGTCTTATGTTGACAAGTGTCACCATTTCATTGGTGAGAATTGAAAACATGGATTGATAACTTTCAATCACGACCCTTGAAAATATCCTTCAATCTTGACCATCCATTGCCCTGTTTCTTCTATAAATAGAGCCCTCATCCCTCCATTTTTATCATCCAAGTCACTTTGCTCAATGATCTGAGAGAAAAGGCATTGGCTTGAGGGACCTTGTGAGATAGAGAACCATGGAACACTCCTTGGGAAGTTGAGCTATTCCTCATAGTGCCATAACTTGCACCAAGAGTCCCATGGGTGTATAGGCAACTCTTTGAATACTTTCACAATTCAAGTTTCATTGAACCGCTTTTCCCGCATACATTTCTGGCGCCCACCGTGGGGCGTAACCCCATTAATCAATTCGATTTTTGAATATGACCAAGTTTGTAGGTGTGCAAAAAATGAGAATTGGCTCATAGGGAATCTATCTTATGCATCCGATTAACACTTCAGCGCATCCAGTATACTGTTCAGTGCATCTGACTCATATCTTAGCACATGGGAAACCTTCCTTAGCGCATAAAGTTTTTAAGTCTTTCCTGTAGCTTTTAGCGTGGGAATTTAGCAGTCCAGCGCATTTAGAAAATAGCTTCACGCGTAGGGTCTATCTGATAGCGCATCAGGGGCATTCTGTAGCACATACAGTGTATTATGTAGCGCATCACAGACAGAGGGCAAGAAATAATTTGTAACAGAGACTTTGAGAGTTATACTTGTGGAAGTCCACAAAACCATTCTTTTGCTAACTGATTTAACTGTTATTTTGCAGGTTACTGATAGTTTAATTGCAGGTTTGGAGCCTATTTTTATTTAAGTTAGGTTTAAAGTATTTTGAAGATTTTACTAACTTGGCTAAGCTAGTTAAAGATTTAAATTCCTTTCATTTCTTGTTTAAACTAAAAATTGAACTCACACCTTATTTTGGGCACCTCAAAAGAACAACAACAAAAATATGTTCTTTCTTAGGAGAAAATTTTCATTTTGAGGCATCTAAAAAAATCTAACAAAATTTCTTTTTGCAAAAGAAGCTTTAAAAATAACCTCACCATCCTTTGGTGTATAAAAGGATCAACTTTAAAAATTTTGCAAAGTAAACGAACCTCATTTGTCCAATTTTATTCCAAGTTAAAGAGGGAAGTTCTTCCCCTTTGTTGATTTATTTTTGTTGACCAAAATTGAAATTTTGCTTTGTTGACCAGCTTTCTTTTCCTAGACCAGATAATCATTGATTTGAGGAAATAAAATAAACACCATGTTTTTGTGGAGCAATATCTCCATATAGATTTTATCAAAATCATTGTGATAAAAGGCTAAAAAGAACACATGTGTGCTTTGCTTTGAAAGTGGAAGGTATATGCTCTCCCCTTAACTGGGTGATCAAAAAGCCAAACCACTCTTACGCTTTTAGTGTTTTTAAGCATTAAAACCTTTAGCAGGTCTGCCCTCCCAAGGAGTCAACAAACTCTTAAATCCATTCTTTGGCCGATGTGAGGGGAATGACCTAAGTGGGGAATGACTTTGAAGCCAAGTATTTCAACCCACTATAATCAAAAGTGGAAAGTGATGAAAGTCCTTTTCAATGGTTGCGCGCAGCGATTAGCCTTCCCCTAGTATCTTTACGATACGTAAAGCCTTTCTTCTAAATGTTGGGAGGCCTCCCAAGGGGGTTTATCACTGACGACTTAATAAGAAGCCTGATTATGAACTTTAGCATTAGGAACCTTGAGCCGAGTCAGTATCCAAACATTTGCAATATCATAGTGCAAGGGTGGGGAAGAATCCGCCCCTAAGATTGCTCACCATATATCTCCCAAGATAACTACTCAATTGTGAAGCAATTCAACTTGAGTTAATTTCTGGAAAAAGGCAAAAAAATGAGTGCCCCCTAGGGGGTGACAAGGTTGTTTGAGCTAATAGAATATCAAGACTAGTGAGCTATGGTATTGTTGATGACCCTTGAATAAAGAGTCTAACTGAATTGTATTTTCTGTATCAAAACCTGTTAAAACACTGGGGATTTGAACACATCCTCGCAGAACATACACTCATTGTTTAGACTAGGCGAAATGGTTATCTCTTTTGTGTTGTGCTTTCATTCCTTACTTCAAAAAAGCATCCATCATCATTCAGACGAAGTTCAAAAATCACAGAAAACCACCAAGTCAACCTACCAGGGCAGCCTAGCGCATAAGAGAAACATCGTAGCGCTTTGGAACCATCATTTAGCATGCGAAAGCTTCAACATAGCGCATGACTTCTAAAATTTAGCGCATAATCAATCCCATCATTCAACAGTTCGAACCTTAGCGCTTTCCAGAAATAGCCTAATGCATTGAAGCAATAGCTTAGCGCATTGACTTCAAAAATTAGGGCATTAAGGCCAGCAATTACCACATTGATAGGACATATTAGCGCATAGCTTTTCAAACGAAAACAAAATCAAACAATCCAAATTAGACGTCAAAAAGGCAGCTTAGTGCGTAGAGATCATTCTCTAGTGCTTTGCAGACATTTGGTAGCACATTGGGTTCTGGCTTAGCGCATAGCCGAAAATAAGAAAACAGAGAGCAAAACAGATACTATTTTTGAAAATTTTGAAAAACAGTTTAGGAAGCATTTTTTCCTCACTTAGAATCTATCAGACAGAAAATAAAAATCAGAGTATCAAAACTACTCCGAAAGCAAGATTTCCTTAAAACAAAGTTGTCAAAAGCCAAAAACTAGTCAAAAGATAAAACACATCTCTCCTATCAGAATCAGGTAACACCATCACACGTATCAAAAGGTCCTTCAATCAAACGGATTTTTATCCCAAAACATACTTGTTTCAAACTCAAAGTTGTCATATCAAGCTTCCATATCAGGAAAGCTCTTATTCCATAACATTTGAAACACTTTGTCATGAGGGGGCATCTAAACCTTCATTTGATAAAAGTAAAACTTAAAGTTTTCAAACAAGATATCTAAATCCAAAACAAATCAAAGGAAACCATTGATCGCCTGTGCATGACTAATCCTCATATCCTGAGAAGAAAGAGTATTTATCATAATACTAAGTTGAGGAAACAACAACCTAGTTTTCTGAAACTTGCCAAAAGGAATAGATTTTTATACATCAATCGCCAACTCTTCAAATCTCATTGAACATTCCTCTGTCATATGTGCTTATATATTCAAGACAAAACAAACGAATTTGACGAGGAAGCATTGAGGAGTAGAGCATTCTGTCAAAAAGCGGCATTCAGCCAACGCTTGAATCGCGGAGGAAAAAACAACCCGACTTTCTTCCCAGAAGTTTGCATCACCTACAACACAACTCGAGTAGAGCCGCCAACACCTGAACAAGACACAATAAGAATTTGTTACCTTCATCATAGAAAGTTTTTATTAGATGCCCGTTATCACTCGCTCTCAACGAAACAAACAAAGAGAAACACAACCAGAGTCCAGTATGGGGAGACGATTATCAAATCCCTTTGACTATATAATCTAAAAGACACGGAGATCACTGAAGAACTCCTTCAAGAATGCCAAGAAAGTGCCTCATTCCAAAGACTCATGGAAAGACTCATAGAGACTGACAAAGAAAAATATCTACTCATGCTCGAAAGAAAAGGAGTTAGGATTCTAGAAGACTTTGATTCAAACACTTTTAGAACAAGGTCTCAACTCTATACTTATCAAGAACAACAAAGAGAAGAAGATGCAAGTGACCTTAAGAAAAACATCCCTGAGCAAAACATACCGTTACGTACACCATTCCAAAATAGAAACCATGAGAAGCAAGAACTCTTCCCTTGAAAAATAAATGCACCCTTGGTTGCTCTCACAAAGCAAATGCAAATGCTACAAAAGCAAATGCACGACATGCAACATGGTACCTTTTCCCCCAAATTCAGACATTCCCAAATTTGACAAGTATGATGAGAAAAGCGATCTGTGTGATCATGTCCGGGAATTTTGTACCATGAGCCTGGAATTTGCCCATGATGACACCTATTTGATGAGATTATTCCCAAGAAGCTTGGGAGGGCAAACAATGGAATGGTTATCCAAAATCACACCTCTTGTCAAATCCTTTGATGAGTTAGTCAACAAATTCATCACTCAATATTCCTACAACATTCAACATGCCATCACCATGCTAGATGTCTACAATACCAAACAGGAAAAACAATGAAATATTCATGGTCTTCCTTCAATGTTGGCAATGAATGGTCTCAAGATATCCTCGAGATGTGCCGGAAAAGGAAAAGATGGAAATTTTCATCGATAAATTGAATAGCGAGATGAGTTACATACTCAAACTCCAATGCATACCATCTTTTGCCAAATTAATTAAAAATGGCATCCAAGTCGAGGAGGCATGTGTCAAGAAAGGAAGATTGAAATTCTTCAAAGAAGGAACAAATTCATCCAACTACAATAACCAAAACAACAATAACTTAGACAAATCCAAGTTCTGGACCAGAAACAAAACCACTAAAAATGAAGGAGGAAACGAAGCTAATGATGTGAAGTCCAAACAACCAGTGTTGGCTTTATCAGGTAATCCTCAGGCTACCAAGAATCCAAAAGGTGCTAACCAAGACACTGCCACTTATGCAGCCAATAACAATCAAGATCATCTCAACACAAACAACACCAACAATGCTCAAAATAATAACACCAATCGAGGACCCAATACAAACTCACGAGGTAACACCAGCAACTTTCCTAAACACATTTACACACCATTAGGGTAATCATTGGAGTCCACATTCAGAGAGCTCTTGGCAAACAAAATTATCTCCTTACCAACAATCAACAACTTTGAACCACAAGTCAAACCACCTTGGTGGAATGACTCGCATTTTTGTGATTTTCATCGAAACAAAGGACATCAAATAAATGATTGCATGAGACTGAAAAACATTGTTCAAGACATGATTGATAGAGGCGATTTAACAGTCGATGGTTTCAAGACAAATGGTGACCATGGATCCTTTAAAAATCCTCTTCCAAACTACAACAAGGATGGAGCTTCAACCTCAAACGATACACATGGAGCTCATATCAATCACATATACAACAATGAAATCAATCATATATCAACAGGTGACAGTCAAGTAAATGTCATTACAATCAACAACAAGCATGAACATGAATCAATCAATGTAACCACCAGAGCTCAAAAATATGTTTTGAAGGGGCATACATCAGTAGCAAACACTCCCCAAAATTCAATATGATCTGATCAATCAACTATGCAAAACTCTTGCTCAAATATCTATACTTGAGTTACTGAAACTTTCACCAAAATACAAAAACATCTTGGAACAAGTGCTATTGGAAACAAATGTACCTCAGGATCTGGATACTAACAGATTCCAAGCCATGGTGGCTCACATGAGAGGGCCTCATAATCTCACCTTTTCTGAGCATGATAATATCACATTGAGCCATCCACACAATACTCCACTCCACATTGAAGTCTTGGTCTACAAACATCATGTCAAAAGAGTATTAATAGATGGAGGAGTTGGACTCAATATATGTACCTTAAAACTTATTCGTGCATTAGGCTTCTCTAAGCAGTCTATTGATCCATGCAAAAAGATCACTATCAAACCATATGATGATGAAGAAAGATCATCTGAGGGAATAGTGATGTTGCCAATTTAGGTGGGACCAATACAAAAGGACACTATGTGCCAAGTCTTAGACATAGACCTCACATATAATATCTTATTAGGTCGACCTTAGATACATGAAATGTAAGCAGTACCTTCAACCTATCACCAATGTGTTAAGTTCCCATACAATGGACAAGAGATCTCTATTTCAACGGATCATAACCCCTTTCAACATTGTAATGCTATGGGGGAAGCCCAATACAATTTGGTTCCACATAACAGAGAAAAACAAACTTCCTCAGCACCAGATCTTCAACAAGCAAAGTCTAAATCTCTATCTATGGATTTCAAACAGAAGATGAAAATCAAAGAACAAGGCATCGGAGAGTACTCTTTGGAACCTTTGTGTTTATTCAACTTACCAGCATCACCTAAATCTCATGGGCTACCTTCAGCATCCATACGTGAAACAACACAGCCCATCACCAAGTTTGATGGCAAGTTTACTCAACTAGGCACAATAGCACATGAACCAGAAGAAAAGGACATCCTTAGTTGGCTATACAAGGATGAGGAAAAAGATAGAGCAGCTACTATGGAAGTCTCTACACCAACAGAGCTGTATGGAAAAGGCTACCTAATCATGCAACAGATGGGATACAAGCCCTATCGGCAAGCATCAGGGAGGTGTCACCGAACCATTAGATCCTCCTTCATAGTTTTATAAAGACAAAAAGGGATTGCGCTATGAACACACTCCACCACCAAGGAAGACACCAAGCAAATATCAAAAACCTCAGTGAAAGGAAAAGAAGAAATACAAGGAAGACTCACGGTAGGAGACACTATTTGAATTAGTAGAAATAATACGAAGGGAACGTGAATACAAGGAAAAAGAGAAATCAGCCATTTGAAAGGAAGAAGTACCTTGTGCAGAGGTACATCATGTTCAGGAACCTGTTACAAACAAAGAAGAATCACCCCGTGACAACATCATTACTCCTCGAGGAGAGACAATATATGAACAGATGCAACGAGTCGAAGCAGGATCTACTACGGAATCTGAGAAAACTATCAAACTAGTATCAATCATCAAAGACCTGTTTTCACCCTACAACATACTAGTCCACAACACTGAAAGAATCTGGGATAATACCTCTAAGACTGATTCAAATGAGTATGAATCAGGAAGCTATTCCAATGTTACTGAACATATTGCTGAAAATACCAGTCATACACCCCTTTCTCAAGAAGAACAAGGCACAGAGCCTAGAATACTTGAACTGGGTCCACAGAATATCTATGATGCCACGGAAAATGAGCAGCAAAACTACGAGAAAGTTTACACAGAAGATGATACCATCGAAGACCTCGACAAGATCATTAACTTATTCAATATCCTGGCCAACCTTGATGATACCTCCATCCTGACACTTATAGAAGATCAACTCGACCCACCCCATTACTCTTTACCACTCATCTTTCCTGACCTCATAGATTGGGATGAACCTGAAAATCATTACATACTGATATTCCCAAATGATAAGTCCATTATCCAATACTTATGTACCGTTAACTTGGAAACAAACTCTACCAGTGAACAAAGTAATGACATCTACAATCAGGGGAGTGCCAAGTCTGTGAGTCACAAAAATGAAATAAATTATAAAGGATCTACTACTAAAAACCAGTCAATGGCAGCACTAGATCACAAAAAAGTAAAAATAAAAGACGCATCTGCAGGTGAAAATCTTTTTGAGGTACTTAAAGATGAGAAACTTGACACTCTTCCTGAATACTATTAGGAGAGATTACCTATATTGATTGAGCCCACTCAATCAATCAACATTGGTACAATAGAAGAAGCCAAAAACATACACCTACCAGAATCTCTGACAAAGGCAGAAAAATAAGTTTATCAAAATCTTTAAAGAAAAGAAGGTCAATTTTGCTTGGTCATATGCAGATATGCCTGGGATTGATCCATTTTTTAATCATGCATCACTTGTCTATTTCTCCAAGAGACAAGCCCATTAAGTAAAAATTGAGAAAGATGAATCCACATGTGACACTCATGGTCAAAGATGAGCTAAAGAAACTATTAGACATCTAATTTATTTGACCTATAGACTATGTTGAATGGATCTCCAACATTGTGCCAGATTCAAAACCAGATGGCAGTATCAGGATATGCACCAATTTTAGAGATGTCAACAAAGCCTATCCAAAAGATGACTTTCCTTTACCCAGTATCGACATAATTGTAGACCTCACCGCAGGCCATGCAATGTTATCACTAATGGATGGTTTTTTGGCTATAATCAAATCAAGATAGCTCAAGAGGATCAAGATAAAACAACATTTACTTGTTCTTGGGGAACATATTGTTGGAATGTCATATCGTTTGGCTTAAAGAATGTTGGGGCAACTTATCAACGAGCAATGACACCAATCTTTCATGACATGATGCATACCTTCATGGAAGACTATGTGGATGATTTACTCGCTAAGTCATTTACTCGAGAAAAACATCTAGGCATCTTAGAAAAGATTTTTGACAAGTTGGAGAAATTTCAAGTCAGGCTCAACCCTAAGAAGTGTGTCTTTGGGGTAACATCATGCAAGTTATTAGGCTACATCGTATCAGAAAAAGGCATTGAAGTAGATCCAGCAAAGGTACAAGTCATCGTGGAGATGCCACAACCTAAGAACATCATCCAACTCAGATCCTTTTAAGGATGGCTCCAGTCAATCAGGCACTTTATCGCTCAACTGGTAGACAAAATTCTACCATTTAATCATTTGCTACATAAAAATGTACCATTAAGAAGGGAAGCCAAATATGCAAAATCATTCTATCAAATCAAGCAATACCTAATGAACCCACCAGTTCTGGTACCGCCAATAGTAGGGAAGCTACTTATTTTCTACATATCAACAACAAACATATCACTAGGGGCACTTTTAGCACAAGAAAATCAGGACGGAAAAGAAAGAGCTATCTATTACATCGGTAGAACTTTGAATGGATATGAGCTCAATTATACATTCATTGAGAAGGCTTGTCTCACAGTGGCATTTGCTTCTCAAAAGTTCTGGAACTACATGCTAGCTCATACAATCAAGCTAGTAGCAAATATTGATCCTCGGAAATACTTGCTCAACAAAGCGACTCTCACAGACATATTGGCTAAATGGGTAATGATTCTCAGTGAATTTTATATCCACTACACAGAGCATCGATCTATCAAAGGACAAGCAATTGCAGATCAATTAGCCAATGCACCATTACCAGATAAATAACCAATGGAGATTGAATTTCTAGATAGGGATGTTCTTACTATGACCACCAAGCAATGGACCCTATACTTTGATGGATCCTACACTCAACATGGCTCAGGTGCTGGCATTTTGTTCATCACTCCTGACGGACACACCATACCAAGATCATATAGGCTTATGTTTCCATGCACAAATAACATTGCTAAATATGAGGCACTGGTTATAGGTATCAAAATGGTCGTGGAATGGAGAATCATAGAATTGAAAGTCTACGGAGATTCACAACTAGTTATAAATCAAATCAACAATGACTATTAGGCGAAAGATGACAAGTTGCTACCATAGAAACGAATGGTGGATGATTTTAAACAGTATTTTGTACACATCACCTTCGAGAAAATACAGAGATTAGACAACAAAGCAGTCGATGCAATGGCTACTATCGCTTCACTACTACAAATTCCAGAACAACAGAGTCGTTACGAGTTTCTGGTAGAGCAACTATTTTCCCCAGCCTATGACCATTCTGCATCCCATGTTATCTATGCCCTAACCGGTTCAGACTCTCCATTATATGGAACAATATACGACTATCTCAAAACCAATACCCTGCCCATTGACCTATCTTGAAACCAAAAATGCAACTTTATCCGACAAGCCGCGCGTTATACCCTCACTAGTGATACTCTTTACCGTTGAGGTCTAGATGGTACTCTTCTTCATTTCCTTGATCGTAATGAATCTGACTTGACTTTACAAGAGCTTCATGAAGGTATATGTGGCACACATTCAAGTTGTCCTACTCTTGCTAAAAAAATTCTAAGAATGGGATCTTACTGGCCGACAATGGAAAAAGATTCTTATCATTTTGCAAAGAAATGTCCTAAATGCCAAATCCATGGCAATCTTATACATATACCAGCATAGGAACTGTAGCCATTCACAACATCCTGGCCCTTTTGCCAGTAGGGACTGGACTTAGTAGGCAAAATACACCCTTCATCTTCAAATGGACACAAGTTCATTATCACTATAACAGAATATTTTACCAAGTGGATTGAAGTAGTCCCCATGACCACAGTTACTGGAAAGCAAATTACCTCTTTCATTCTTAATTATTTGATCTGTAGATATGGCATTCCAAGTTCCATCATCATAGATAATGGACGGCCTTTCAAAAACCAGGATGTGAGAGAACTATGTGAATGATTCAAAATCCAACATCGTTTCTCTACACCTTACTACCCACAGGGGAATGATCAAGTCGGGGCATCCAACAAAACAATATGAAAAATCCTCAAGAAAATAGTGAATGATGCTGGAAAAGATTGGCACGTACAACTCAATCTAGCACTTTGGGCATACAGAACTAGCATCTGCACATCTACAGGAGCTACGCCATATTCATTGGTGTATGGATCAGAAGTAATTTTACCCCTGGAGGTAGAGATCCCATCACTCAGAGTATCTTTGAAAGGCCTCATTCTGGATGAAGAGTATCAAATAATCCGACTGCAAGAGCTAGAAATTCTAGATGAGAAGTGACAACATGCCTATACTCACCTCAAAGCATATCAGCAACACATGTACCGAAGCTACAATCACAAGGTCATCCCTAGGAATTTTAAAATTGGTGACCTAGTACTCAAAGAAAATCCCAGAAATCAATAGGATTGGGAAAAGAAAGGGAAATTTGAACCTAACTGGTTAGGTCCCTATGTCATCATATCAACCTATGGATCAGGCACCTATCAGCTAACAACTTCAGAAGGAGATTTGCTCGATGAACCAACCAACAGCATCCATTTGAAGAAATACTACACTTGAGCACTCTAATGCACAAAAAAGCTAAAAAGTCAAAAACATCAAAAAAAATAAATCAAAAATAAATCAAAAGAAAACAAAAAGGTGCAATAAAAACAACTGGTGAAAACTCGGCAACAAGCGCTATTGTGAGAGGACAACTCCTTTATCTATCTATACTCTCAAGCTTTTTATATCCATAGTCAAGCACTATCGGCCATCGCCCAACATCTTTGTCAAAATAGCATTATCCAGGACATACTTAGAGTAGTCACTATCCTAGTTTATCTGAATATCATTTCATCATATCCCATCATGGCTTGGTAATCACTGTACATATCCATGTCAGGAAGTAGATATGGCTCGGGGCAACATTGATCAACATTTTGTCCTAAGTCAAAACTTGCAGTAGACTCAAAGCATCATATCCAACAAACGAATCAAAAATCAAGAGAACACAACATTGATCACTTAAACAAATTCACAACGCATGATGGATGATTTTCTGAAGTATAAAATGTTTGCATCTGGCATGGAGTTTTGACTATTTTTGCACTTGAACTTCTTTGAATTATTGGATCCTCTACATTTTCTCAACGATGCATCAAGCTAGAGAAAGTAATAAGGAATCCAATATCTTTTTAGTTTTTTGTCTATGAGGCGATCACTTGTACTATGCAAATGCTTGTCTCGAGACGTGATTTAAAGCATATCACTGAAGACATGATTCCACTTTGCGAATACAAATGGTTTAATCTTGTCTTCTTATATGCAAGCCGCACTCAGGTCATCTTGGTTCAATTATACCTCGACGCTTGTGCCATCTTGCAAAATCAAAAATCATGCAAATTTATCTCAGGTCATTATGGTTCAATTAGACCATTATGCTTGTATAAATTTTCAACATATTCCCAACAAATTAATGCTCAATGATGATAATCAAAAAGAAAGCAAAAACATGTGACTATACAGGAATGACAACACGAAAGAATGGGGATGATCAATTAGTTGCATATCATTTTACAATTAGTTGCATATCATTTTATAAACAATTGCATCTCACATCATTATCAATATCATACATCTAATTTTCAATATACATCTCACATAATTATCAATATCATACATCTCATTTTCAAGATACATCTCACAACACGTCATACATAATACATCTCATACATCATACACTATCGCATCATTATCCATCAAATATCAAATCACATAAATTACATGCATCTATCTAACCATTGCATCATCATCATAGAATCATTAAAAGCATGTATAGAAAGAATCATTCATAAAACATCACATGAGGATCAAAGAAAATGGTGTCATATATATATTTCAAAAATGATCAAGTGTACAAACGATATGTCATGTCTACCACAAATACAACAAAATGATCAAAATACAATGGAAACAATGTCTCTAAGGTATGACTATATCCTGAGGGTGATGGTCTCGTAGCAAATGTCCTCGCATCTGGATCTCCAGGTGGATCCTGACGAGTAGGCCCAATCACGCCTCTGCTCTCTGTCCTCGAACCATTCTGCCTGGATCGACTAGATCTCATCGCTGTGAAACTAGGGACTCTGCACTCCCTAGGAAACAAATCCTCATAGTGTCGTCAGTAGTACTCAGCCTCCTTGGTTGTATATTGCATCTCCCTCAAGGTGTCTCTCATCGAGCCATTAGCTGCCGCCCTCTCCAAGCTATCTGCTCGCACCTCCGCTCTACCCAAGTGCTCCAAAACTGTATCCCACTCTGTGGTCAACTCTGTAATATGACATTGATGTGCCAACAACTATGTTTGTAGACGCTGCACTGACAATTGTAAGGATCTGATATGAGCATCCTCTTGGTGAGTAAGAATCTGAATCTGGAGGGGTACCTGTGTAGTGGTACCCTCTGTCCCTCTCCCTATCCTCTGCGCTGGTGGGGATAATACATCTAACCTCCTCCTCTGGGTCGGCCATCTAAAATCATTTGTACCTCCCACTGCTTCTATCACCTCTCCTACTTGCTCCCCACCACTAGCTCCAATTGCCAACCCTCCCCTCCCTCTATCCTCTACGACTCGCCACACTACTCTCTCCACCTGTATCCCTCTATCTCCACCAACCCCACCTCTATCTTGTCTCCTCCCCCAATCTCCTCTCCCTCTATCCCCACACCAACCTCGACAACCTCCTCCACCATCTCCACCATCATCACCTCCACCATCCCCACCTCCCTCCTCCAGCTCCTCTCCCTCCTCTCCCCGTCTTCCTAGCCTCTTGGGCTACTCATCCTCATCATCATCAAAAGAGGGAATCATCTCCACTAGATCTGATATCCTGGCTATAGCATGAGATGCAAAGAGTGCTAAGAACTCCTCTATCATGCCTGCATCCACTATCTCATAGGCATAGTCCCAGATTTGTCTGGCTAGGTGCATGAACTCCTCAACCTGCCGCAATGCTATCAATAGTGGGAACCACTCTGGCACATCCTGCCTCCGTCGAGCATACAAGCATGCTCCCTATGGTATCCCCTGTTGTCATCCATACTGTCGATGAACCCGACTATGCAGAAATCTCTCAATAACAAAGGGCGTCTGCCCTATAGACATAAGGCATCTCCATCCTATCCTCTACCCACACCTCATAATGCATATACAATCTCCAGACGATCGTGTCAATATCATCAAGCACTCACCTCCAATGCTCTAGTTTGCCTAGCTTACGCTGGACAATTATCCCTCTGTATCCATAGGCATAATCGCACCCAACCGGCCTATCTCTGTCTGCAAGTGGCCTTGTTGCATGAATATGCTCCCACGCCCATACCTATAGTAGCGTAACCCCAACTGATAGACTGCTATATCCCAAGTAGACCACCGAATGCAAGTCACTGTATAAGTGGGCCAACATCACAGACCCCCATGCAAATTGGCGACCCTATGTCACCATGTCCTCGAAAAACCAATCCCCATCCCACTGCCATTCCCTTCGACCTACAGTCGGGACATAAAAAGCCACCTATAAGTCCTGCCAGCACTGATGGTAGAGGACCGTAATCCAAATCAATGAACTCCTGCCAGGGGATCTCATATCCACAAATCATATCATCCTGTAATATCCGTCGAAGAGCCTCTGTACTGTTGGTATTTTGGTATGGTTTTGTCATTGATGTCAACACCTACTAACACTTATCAACTATGGCACTTTGGAGAATCAGCAACATTCACCGGCAAGCAAATGACTCATGCACAGTCACCGGTATCTGGTACACCGGTAGGATATAATGATCATCGGCACTTGGAATGGCATGGAAAACACCTGGTTATGTCGAAGACATCATTTGGACACTTTGTCTTGAAGATTTGTTTATTGGCATATTCGTATTTGTATATTTGTTGTTACCGGCAAATAGGTCCAGGTTATACACCAATAGGCTTATCTTTTCCAAATCAGCATGGCATGCTTTGCAGATGATTTTATTATTGTTGTAAATGCATCAAGCCAACAAGTTGAATCGGTTATTGCATTGGATATTGTTTTATTTGTAAATTGATTTTATTGTAATATCCTTTAGAGCCGACCTACTAAAATTGGTCCTAGGTTATGATATAAATGTAAGGTCTTATTTGTAAGATTGGATGTGGAATGCGAAAAAGAATTGTGTGAAGGTATATGCGATAATAAGCAGAGCTATACACGTAGACATCATTTCAAGATTGAAGAAAGGTTTTTGTGAAGACAATCAGAACTACACCGGTACTGAATCCAGTATAGAAAGATGCCAATGTGAGCAGTACATCCTTATTGGATTTAACCATCCAATTGTAGTCAGTGTGACTCCTATTTTGTGTTTGAGTAGTGAGCTCTAAGCGCTTGGCCTTTCTACATGTGTAGACCCCATTTGTATACACTTACTATCTGCAGTAGTATCATCTGATTGTGGGTAAGGTTTCCCACCGTGGTTTTTCCCCTTATAGGGTTTCCACGTACAAATATTGGTGTTATGTGTTGTGGATAACTTTTCCTTTTTGTTTCATGCATTAATCTTTACAGGTATTGCAATTAACTGATAACACTGTCTACCAGTATAAAAGACTGGTTTACTGGTACTAAGCATTTAGTTGGTTAAATTGTTTTTGGTTTAAATTTATTTGACAATTGATTCATCCCCCCCCCCTCTCAGTTGTCTTCAGGACCTAACATGTACCACCCTCCTCAGTCTACTCATATGGAAAAAGTGCACCTACCACAGGAATTCGCAAAATCCGGTAGTAATCCTCAGGTGTCACTGTAATCTCACATGTCGCCAAATGAAAGGTGTTGGTGTCACTATGCCACCTCTCGGCCAAAGTTGTCAACAAACCCCGATTAATGATATACTAGGGCATCTCTAACAAGGAGGATAGTCCACATCTCTCAATAATTTCATTGTCTTCCTGTGTCAGTCGTGGTATCAAAGACCATGGTCTCAAAATTGCTCTCGTGACTGTACAACCCCAAGTCGTTTCTGTCACAAGAAAAACATGTCCAATATCAGTTCCACCATCATATCAAAATCCATATCAAATCATCAAATTCATATCAACTTGAAACAATCAAGTTCCACATCATATCAATCCATATCAACATCAGATCCTTTCAACTTGAAACAACACAAATCAAACCAAGTTATCTATTAGATCCATATCAACTTGAAAAACAACTCAAGTTTCACATCCATATCAACTTGAAAAACAACTCAAGTTTCACATCCATATCAACTTGATACACAACTCAAGTTTCACATTTATATTAACTTGAAACACTGAATATCAAATCAAGTTCATATCAAAATCCACATCGACATCAGATCAACATCAACTTGAAACATTGAAAATCAAATCAAGTTATCTATCAACAATACATATCAAAACACCATATCAAAAATCATATCGAACAATTTATCAAAACAACAATGTCAGGCACACAGACTGACTATTGACCCCATCCCGAAAAAATTGGCAGACAACTCCATACCCTCACCTATTTTCATTCATCTCAAACTCCCTCAAAAAATCCTATTTTCATCAACATTTTTTGCCCATGCACTAAAAACTTTTATCCACGCGCTAGGTTGCTCACTATACGCTTTCCAAAATACTCTACGCGCTACTACATTAACCCTATCCACTAAACTACAACTATGCACTCCCCTGATCTAGCGTTGCGCCACCTAAATCAGCCTATGCACTAAACCTTGGCTATGCGCTATCCTAGTCTATATCTTTGTTGTACTCCTGACTCGATGCCCTAGGCTACACCTACGCACTAGCCTAACCTACCCATGCGACCCCCTGTTGATCCTATGCACTACCCTTTCACCCTGTGCGCTAGCCTACTAACCTGTTGCGCTAAATACCCTCAGTACGCTATCCTAACCCCCAGCCGCGCTACCTAACCCAACCCGGAAGCTACCCTAGTTTCTAACACTAGACGAGCTACCCTTCTTATCGTATGTGCTAGGGTGTAGACCCTACATGCTAACCCATTAAATTCCGTGACAAAAATTGAAAAACATGCCCAAAAATGACAAAACAAAAAGCAAAAAGGGGCAAAACTTAATGACTTACCGGTGGTCCATACGTGGCGGGCCTTTGATACCTCCGAACGAGCTTGAATTGATGAGAATCATAGGGAACCAGCATCTTGACTTTCTCTCCAAATGTCACTTTCTCCAAAGTCAACAAGCCCAAATGATACAAAAGAAATCACTTTTTACCTTTTTATAGAGTAAACGGAAATTAGGGTTATGTGGTGGAACATGTAAATTGCTCGCGGTCTCACTTCTAGCCCTAAAAAACATCACTATCAGGAGATGAATCAAATTAACGCATTCAACATAGACAAAATTTAAATGCAATAAAACTTATCAAAATCAAATCAAATTTACAAATTTTTTATTCATCTCCCGAGGGGGCATTATCAACATCATTTATCAAATCTTGGGCAACATTTATCAAATATAGGGCACGACATGAACATCTTGATACATGACATCATACTGATCATGATCAAATTTTAATGACACATCATTTTTCTTTGAATCAACATGTGCACACACTTCACTTCAAAGAGGGGCAAAATGTAGACGTATAAAAATAACCATATTCCTAAATAAATATTTAATGTTCATTTTATTCTCATTCCTCTATTTATTTAAATCTAATTTAATTAAATCATCCACATTCTTCTATTTAATTAAATAAATTATTCAATTTATTTATTTAAATTCACTTAAACCCCTTTATATCATTTAATTGAATAAATCATTTTATTTAATTAAATCCCTTCTCTCTACTTTTAATTAAATTTACATTTAATTAAATAGTTCACCCCAATTAAATAAATCTAATTTATTTAATCCCCCACTTGCAACTAAATTAAAATAAAAATAATTTATTTTAATTAAATCCTATTATCCCTCACCCACTTGCATTTTCCTACATCTCCCACTTGCCTCCTAACCCTCTTTCTAGATTCTTCTAGAAACCATCTAAACCTAATCAATTAGTCTAAATTCTTCAATTATCCCATTTCCCTAAATTTGAGGAGGTCACTTCTCAAATTTGGAGGAAAGTCTTCTAAAGGCATTAAAGCCTTTATGCCTTCAACAAGCTAACTTGTTGAATACCCCCAAATTTGGAAGGACTCTTACAAATTTGTCCCCAAAGTCTTTCAAACCATTAATGGTTAACTAACCCCTTGTGGAATGGTTAGAGACTTTTTGCTTAACTCAACCCTCATCTAACCCAGGGGTCTCATCAAGCATTCATTGCTTTGACCATGGTTATCTCCTTAACCCTTGCACAAGAGTTTACCCCTTGGGTAAAAGCTTTATCCAATGGATAACCCTAACCTAACCTTAACCCTTACCTCCTAAGGTAACCATAAGGTCTAATCAAGCATTTAATGCTTCTTACATCCCCTCTCAAGCAGTCTTATGTTGACAAGTGTCACCATTTCACTGGTGAGAATTAAAAACATGGATTGATAACTTTCAATCCTGACCCTTGATAAGATCCTTCAATCTTGACCATCCATTGCCCTGTTTCTTCTATAAATAGAGCCCTCATCCCTCCATTTTTATCATCCAAGTCTTTAGCATCATACTTATACTTAATTTTAGCAAGCATTTAGCCTCTCTTTGTAATAGAAATAAATCTAATAAATATTTTAGAGTATTTCTATCATCTTAGATTAAATCATATAACTAGTATATCACGTTAGGATAGTCTTTTTACTAACCTTGTCATCTTATCATCTAGTTTAGTTCATTTGTTGGAATCATACATAAATAGGATGCATTCATGCTAAATTTGATCTAAAGCATCCCTCATTCTTGCATTTGCCATCCCTAAGTCATTTTGCTCAATGATCTGAGAGCAAAGGCATTGGCTTGAGGGACCTTGTGAGATAGAGAACCATGGAACACTCCTTGGGATGTTGAGCTATTCCTCATAGCTCCATAACTTGCACCAAGAGTCCCATGGGTGTGTGGGCAAATCTTTGAATATTTTCAGAATTCAAGTTTCATTGAACCACTTTTCTCACATACATTTTTGGCGCCCACCGTGGGGCATAACCACATTAATCAAATCGGTTTTTGAATATGACCAAGTTTGTAGGTATGTGGGAAACGAGAATCAACGCGTAGGGAATCTGTCTTAGCACATCTGGTTAACATTTCAGCGCATCTGGTATACTGTTCAACATGTCGGACACATATCTTAGCACGTGGGAAACCTTCCTTAGTGCATAGAGTTTTTAAGTCTTTCCTGTAGCTTTCAGCATGGGAATTTAACAGTCCAGTGCATTTAGAAAATAGCTTAGCACATAGGGTCTGTCTAATAGCGCATCAGGGGCATTTTGTAGCGCATAAAGTGTATTCTGCAGCACATCACAGATAGAGAGCAGGAAATAATTTGTAACAGAGACTTCGAGAGTTAGACTTGTGGAAGTCCACAAAATCATTCTTTTGCTAACTGATTTAACTGTTATTTTGCAGGGTACTGATAGTTTAATTGCAGGTTTGGAGCCTATTTTTATTTAAGCTAGGTTTAAAGTAGTTTGAAGATTTTACTAACTTGGCTAACTTAGTTAAAGATTTAAATTTCTTTCATTTCTTGTTTAAACTAAAAATTGAACTCACACCTTATTTTGGGCACCTAAAAAGAACAACAAAAATATTTTCTTGCTTAGGAGAAAATTTTCATTTTGAGGCATCTAAAAAGAACCAACAAAATTTTGTTTTTGCAAAAGAAGCTTTAAAAAGAACCTCACCATCCTTTGGTGTAAAAAAATTTGCAAAGTAAACGAACCTCATTTCTCCAATTTTATTCCAAGTTAAAGAGGGAAGTTCTTCCCCTTTGTCGATTTATTTTTGTTGACCAAAATCAAAATTTTGTATTGTTGACCAACTTTCTTTTCCTAGATCAGATAATCTTTGATTTGAGGAAATAAAATAAACACCATGTTTTTGTGGAGCGATATCTCCATATAGATTTTAGCAAAAACATTGTGATAAAAGGCTAAAAAGAACACTTGTGTGCTTTGCTTCGAAAGTGGAAGGTATATGCTCTCCCCTTAACTGGGTGATCAAAAAGCCAAACCACTCTAACACTTTGTGTTTTTAAGCATTAAAACCATTAGCAGGCCTGCCCTCCTGAGGAGTCAACAAACTCTTAAAGCCATTCTTTGGCCGGTGTGAGGGGAACAACGTAAGTGGGGAATGACTTTGAATCCAAGTGTTCCAACCCAATATAATCAAAAATGGAAAGTGACAAAAGTCATTTTCAACGGTTGCGTGTAGCGATTAGCCTTCCCCTAGTATCTTTACAATACGTAAATCCTTTGTTCTAAAGGTTGGGAAGCCTCCTGAGGGAGTTTATCACTGACGACTTAATAGGAACCCTGATTATAAACTTTAGCATTAGAAACCTTGAGCCGAGTCACTATCCAGACATTTGCAGTATCATAGTGCAAGGATGGGGAAGAATTCACCCCCAAGATTACTCACCATATATCTCCCAAGATAACTACTCAATTGTGAAGCAATTCACTTTGAGTTAATTTCTGGCAAAAGGCAAAAAAAAGGGGCACCCCCTAGGGGGTGACAAGGCTATTTGAGTTGACGGAGTATCGAGACTAGTGAGCTATGGTATTGTCGATGACCCTTGAATAAAGAGTCTGATTGAATTGTATTTTCTTTATCAAAACCTGTTAAAACACTGGGGATTTGAACACATCCTCGTAGAACATACACTCATTGTTTAGACTAGGCGAAATGGTTATCTCTTTTCTGTTGTACTTTCATTCCTTACTTCAGAAAATCATCCATCATCATTGAGACAAAGTTCAAAAATCACAGAAAACCACCAAGTCAACCTAACAGGGCAGTTTAGCGCGTAAGAGCAACATCTTAGCGCTTTGGAACCATCATTTAGCACGTGAAAGCTTCAACATAGCGCATGACTTCTAAAATTTAGCGCATAATCAATCCCATCATTCAACAGTTCGAACCTTAGTGCTTTACAAAAACAGCCTAGCGCGTTGAAGCAATAGCTTAGCACGTTGAGTTCAAAAATTAGTGTGTTAAGACCAGTAGTTAGCGCATTGATAGGACATATTAGCGCATAGCTTTTCAAACCAAAACAAAATCAAACAGTCCAAATTAGCGCATTAAAAAGGCAGCTTAGCGTGTAGAGATCATTCTCTTGCGTGTTGCAGACATTTGGTGGTGCATTAGGTTTCTGGCTTAGCGCATAGCCGAAACTAAGAAAACAGAGAGAAAAACAAAAACTATTTATGAAAATTCTGAAAACATTTTAGGAAGCCCTTTTTCCTCACTTAGAATCTATAAGACAGAAAATCAAAATCAGAGTATCAAAACTACTCCAAAAGTAAGATTTCCTTAAAACAAAGTTATCAAAAGCCAAAAACTAGTCAAAAGATAAAACACAACTCTCCTATCAGAATTAGGTAACACCATCACACGTATTAAAAGGTCCTTCAATCAAATGGATTTTTATCCCAAGACATACTTGTTTCAAACTCAAAGTTGTCAAATTGAGCTTCCATATCAGGAAAGCTCTTATTCCATAACATTTGACACACTTTGTCGTGAGGGGGCATCTAAACCTTCATTTGATAAAAGTAAAACTTAAAGTTTTCAAACAAGATATCTAAATCCAAAACAAATCAAAGGAAACCATTGATCGCTTGTGCATGAATGATCCTCATATTCTGGGAAAAAAGATTATTTATCATAATACTAAGTTGAAGAAACAACAACCTAGTTTTCTGAAACTTGCCAAAAGGAATAGATTTTTATACATCAATCGCCAACTCTTCAAATCTCATCAAACATTCCTCCGTCATATGCGCTTATATCTTCAAGACAAAAAAAATGAATTTGACGAGGAACCATTGAGGAGTAGAGAATTCTGTCAAAAAGCGGCATTCAACCAACGCTTGAATCACGAAGGAAAAATCAACCTGGCTTTCTTCCCAAAAGTTTGCATCACCTACAACACAACTCGAGTAGATCCACCAATACCTGAACAAGACACAGAAGAGGAATTCGTTCCCTTCATCACAAAAAGTTTTTATAAGATGCCCCCTATCACTCGCTCTCAACGAAACAAACAAAGAGAAACACAACCAGAGTCCAGTATGGGGCGACAATTATCAAATCCCTTTGACTATCCAAATCTAGAAGACACGGAGATCACTGAAGAACTCCTCCAGGAATGCCAAGAAAGTGCCTCATTCCAAAGACTCATGGAAAGACTCATAGAGGCTGATAAAGAAAAATATCTACTTGTGCTCACAAGCAAAGGAATTAGGATTCCAAAAGACTTTGATTCAAACACTTTTAGAACAAGGTCTCGAATATATACTTATCAATAATAGCTAAGAGAAGAAGACACAAGTGACCTTGAGAAAAACATCCTTGATCAAAACATCCCTGAGCAAAACACACCCGAGCAAAACACACCCGAGAAAAACATCCCTGAGAAAAACATACCGTTACATACGTCATTACAAACTAGAAACCATGAGAAGGAAGAACTCTTCCCTCGGAAAAAAAATGCACCCTTGGTTGCTCTCACACAACAAATGCAAATGCTGCAAAAACAAATGCAAGACATGCAACAAGGATGATAGTACAGTATTCCTTGAATGAAATTTGTCCTTATCCTTTTGACAGAGGGTTATAAATGGTACCTTTTCCCCCAAATTTAGATATTCCCAAATTTGACAAGTATGATGGGAAAAGCGATCCACGTGATCATGTCCAGGAATTTTTTACCTTGAGCCTGGAATTTACCCATGATGACACTTATTTGATGAGATTATTCCCAAGAAGCTTGGGAGGGAAAACAATGGAATGGTTATCCAAAATCACACCTCCTATCAGATCCTTTGATGAGTTAGTTAACAAATTCATCACTCAATATTCCTACAACATTCAACATGCCATCACCATACTAGATGTCTACAATTCCAAACAGAAAAACAATGAAACATTCATGGTATTCCTTCAATGTTGGCGACAAATGTTCTCAAGATATCCTCAAGATGTCCTTGAAAAGGAAAAGATGGAAATTTTCATCAACAACCTGAATAGCGAGATGAGTTACATACTCAAACTCCAATGCATACCATCTTTTTCCAATTTAATTGAAAATGGCATCCAAGTCGAGGAGGCGTGTGTCAAGAAAGGAACATTGAAATTCTTCAAAGAAGGAACAAATTCATCCAACTACAATAACCAAAACAACAATAACTTAGACAAATCCAGGTTTTGGACCAGATACAAAACCACTGGAAATGAAGGAGGAAACAAAGCTAATGATGTGAAGTCCAAACAACCAGTGTTGGCTTTATCAGGTAATCCTCAAGCTACCAAGAATCCAAAAGGTGCTAACCAAGACACTGCCACTTAGCCACCTAGTAACAATCAAGATCATCTCAACACAAATAACACCAACAATGCTCAAAACAATAACACCAATCGAGGATCCAATACAAACTCACGAGGTAACACCAGCAACTTTCCTAAATGCATTTACACACCATTAGGGCAATTGTTGCAGTCCGCATTCAGAGAGCTCTTGGCAAACAAAATTATCTCCTTACCAGCAAACAATAACTTTGAACCACAAGTCAAACCACCTTGGTGGAATGACTCACATTTTTGTGATTTTCATCGAAACAAAGGACATCAAACAAATGATTGCATGAGACTGAAAAAAATTGTTCAAGACATGATTGATAGAGGCAATTTAACAATCGATGGTCTCAAGGCAAATGGTAACCATGGAGCCTTTAAAAATCCTCTTCCAAACTACAACAAGAATGGAGCTTCAACCTCAAACAATACACGTGGAGCATGTATCAACCGCATATACAACAACACCATCAATCATATATCAATGGATGACAATCAAGTAAATGTCATTACAATCAATGAAAAGTGTGAACATGAATCAATCAATGTAACCACTAGAGCTCAAAAATGTGTTTTCAAGGGGCATACGTCAGCAGCAAACACTATCCCCAAAATTCAATATGATCCGATTAGTCAACTACGCAAAACTCCTGCTCAAATATATATACTTGAGATACTAAAACTTTAACCAAAACACAAAAACCTCTTGGAACAAGCGCTATTGGTAACAAATTTACCTCAGGATCTGGATACTAATAGATTCCAAGCCATGGTGGCTCACATGATAGGGCCTCATAATCTCACATTTTCTGAGCATGGTAATCTCTCATTGAGCCATCCACAAAATACTCCACTCCACATTGAAGTCTTGGTCTACAAACATCGCGTCAAAAGAGTATTAATAGATGGAGGAGCTAGACTCAATATATGTACCTTAAAACTTATCTGTGCATTAGGCTTATATGAGCAGTCTATTGATCCACACAAAATGATCACTATCAAAGCATATGATGATGAAGAAATATCATCCAAGGATACAGTCATGTTGCCAATTCAGGTGGTACCAATACAAAAGGACACTATGTGCCAAGTCTTAGACATAGACCTCACATATAATATCTTATTAGGTCGACCTTAGATACATGAAATGCAAGCAGTACCTTCAACTTATCACCAATGTGTTAATTTCCCATGCAATGGACAAGAGATCTCTATTTTGGTGGATCATAAACCCTTTCAACATTGTAATGCTATGGGGGCAGCCCAAGACAATTTGGTTCCACATAACAAAGAAAAACAAACTTCCTCAGCACCAGTCTTCAGCAAGCAAAGTCTAAATCTCTATCTATGGATTTCAAACAGAAGATGAAAATCAAAGAACAAGGCATGGGAGAGTACTCTTTGGAACCTTTGTGTCTATTCAACTTACTAGCATCACCTAAATCTCATGGGTTACCTTCGGCATCATACGTCAAACAACATAGACCATCACCAAGTTTGATGGCAATTTTATTCAACTAGGCACACTAGCACATGAATCAGAAGAAAAGGACATCCTTAGTTGGTTATACAAGGATGAGGAAGAAGACAAAGTAGCTACTATGGAAGTCGCTATACCAAAATAGTTGTATGGAAAAGGCTACCTAATCATGCAATAGATGGGATACAATGGCAAAGGCCCTATTGGCAAGCGTCAAGAAGGTGTCACAGAACCATTAGATCCTCCTTCACAGTTTTGTAAAGACAAAAAGGGATTGGGCTATGAACACACTCTGCCACCAAGGAAGACACCAAGCAAATATCAAAAACCTCAATGGAAGGCAAAGAAGAAATACAAGGAAGACTCATGGCAGAAGGCACTATTTGAATCAGCAGAAACAATACGAAGGGAATGTGAATACAAGGAAAAAGAGAAATCAGCCATTCAAAAGGAAGAAGCACCTTGTGCAGAGGTACATCATGTTCAGGGACATGTTACAAACAAAGAAGAATCACCCCCTGACAACATCATTACTCCCTAAGGAGAGATAGTATATGAACAGATGCAACGAGTCGAAGCAGGATCTGCTACGGAATCTGAGAAAACTGTCAAACTAGTATCAATCAACAAAGACATGTTTTCACCCTACAACATACCAGTCCATAGCACTGAAAGAATCTGGGATAATACCTCTGAGACTGATTCAAATGAGTATGCTGTTCCAATGTTACTTAAGATATTGCTAAAAATACCAGTCATACACCCCTTTCTCAAGAAGAACAAGGCACAGAGCCTAGAATACTTGAATTTGGTCCACAGAATATCTATGACGCCACGGAAAATGAGTAGCAACACACTGAGCAAGTTTATACAGAAGATGATACCATCGAAGACCTCGATAAGATCATTAACTTATTCAATATCCCGGCCAACCTTGATGATACCTCCATCCTGACACTTACAGCAGATGAACTCAACCCACCCCATGACTCTTTACCACTCATCTTTCCTGACCTCATAGATTGGGATGAACCTGAAAATCATGACATACCGATATTCCCAAATGATGAGTCCATTATCCACTACTTATGTATAGTTAAACTGAAAACAGACTCTGCCAGTGAACAAAGTAACGACATCTACAATCAGGGGAGTGCCAAGTCTCTCAGTTGCAAAAATGAAATAAATAAAGCATCTACTGCTGAAAACCAGTGAATGGTAGCACTAGATCACAAAAAAGTAAAAATAAAGGACGCATCTGCAGGTGAAAACCTTTTTGAGGCACCTAAAGATGAGAAACTTGACACTCTTCCTGAATACTATCAGGAGCGATCACCCATATTGATTAAGCCCACTCAATCAATCAACATTGGTACAATAGATGTAGCCAAAAACATACACCTAGAAGAATCTCTGACAGAGGCAAAAAAACAAGAGTTTATCAAATTCTTTAAAGAAAAGCAGGTTAATTTTTCTTGGTCATACGCAGGTATGCCTGGGATTGATCCATATTTAATCATACATCACTTGTCTATTTCTCCAGGAGCCAAGCCCATTAAGCAAAAATTGAGAAAGATGAATCCACATGTGGCACTCATGGTCAAAGCTAAGCTAAAGAAACTATTAGACGTTGGATTTATTCAACCTATAGACTATGTTGAATGGATTTCCAACATTGTGCCAATTTCAAAACCAGATGGCAGTATCAGGATATGCACCGATTTTAGAGGTGTCAACAAAGCCTATCCAAAAGATGACTTTCCATTACCCAGTATTGAAATAATTGTAGACCTCACAGCAAGCCATGCAATGTTATCACTAATGGATGGTTTTTCTGGCTATAATCAAATCAAGATAGCTCCAAAGGATCAAGATAAAACAACATTTACCTATCCTTCGGGAATGTATTATTGGAATGTCATGTCATTTGGCTTAAAGTATGTTGGGGCAACTTATCAATGAGCAATGACAACAATCTTTCATGACATGATGCATACCTTCATGGAAGACTATGTGGATGATTTACTCACTAATTCATTTACTCGAGAAGAACATCTAGGCATCTTAGAAAATATTTTTGACAAGTTGGAGAAATTTCAAGTCAGGATCAACCCTAAGAAGTGTGTCTTCGGGGTAACATCAGGCAAGTTATTAGGCTACATCCTATCAGAAAAAGGCATGGAAGTAGATCCAGCAAAGGTACAAGCCATCATGGAGATGCCACCACCTAAGAACATTAGCCAACTCACATCCTTGCAAGGACGTCTCTAGTCAATCAGGCGCTTCATCGCTCAACTAGCAGACAAAAGTCTACCATTTAATCATTTGCTACATAAAAATGTATCATTCAGATGGGAAGCCAAATGTGCAGAATCATTCTATCAAATCAAGCAATACCTAATGAACACACCAGTTCTGGTACCACCAATAGTAGGGAAGCCACTTATTCTCTACACAACAGACATATCACTAGGGGTACCATTAGCACAAGAAAATTAGGAAGGCAAAGAAAGAGCTATGTATTACATCAGTAGAACTTTGAATGGATACGAGCTCAATTATACATTCATTGAGAAGGCTTGTCTCATAGTGGTATTTGCTTCTCAAAAGTTTCGGCACTACATGCTAGCTCATACAATCAAGCTAGTAGCAAAAATTGATCCTCGGAAATACTTGCTCAGCAAAGCAGCTCTCACAGGCATATTAGCTAAATGGGTAATGATTCTCAATGAATTTAATATCCACTACACAAAGAGTCGAGCTATAAAAGGACAAGCGATTGTAGATCAATTAGCCAATGCACCATTACCAAATAAACAACCAATGGAGATTGAATTTCTAGATAGGGATGTTCTTACTATGACCACCAAGAAATGGACCCTATACTTTGATGGATCCTACACTCAACATGGCTTAGGTGCTGGCATTCTGTTCATCACTCCTGATGGACACACCATACCAAGATCATATAGGCTCATGTTTCCATGCGCAAATAACATTGTTGAATATGAGGCACTGGTTACAGGGATCAAAATGGTCATGGAATGGAGAATCATAGAATTGAAAGTCTACGAAGATTCACAACTAGTCATAAATCAAATCAACAATGACTATCAAATGAAAGATGACAAGTTGCTACAATACAAACAAATGGTGGATGATTTCAAATAGTATTTTGTACACATCACCTTCGAGAAAATACAGAGATTAGACAACAGAGCAGTCGATGCAATGGCTACTATCGCTTCACTACTACAAATTCCAGAACAACAGAGTCGTTACGAGTTTCTGGTAGAGCAACTGTTTTCCCCAGCCTATGACCATTCTGCATCCCATGTTGTCTATGCCCTAACCGGTTCAGACTCTCCATTATACGGAACAATATACGACTATCTCAAAACCAATACCCTACCCATTGACCTATCTCGAAACCAAAATCGCAACTTTATCTGACAAGCCGCTCATTATACCCTCACTACTGATACTCTTTACTGTCGAGTTCTAGATGGTACTCTTCTTCGTTGCCTTGATCGTAATGAATCTGACTCGGCTTTACAAGAGCTTCATGAAGGTATCTATGGCACACATTCAAGTGGTCCTAGTCTTGCTAAAAAACTTCTAAGAATGGGATATCACTGGCTGACAATTGAAAAAGATTCTTATCATTTTGCAAAGAAATGTCCTAAATGCCAAATCTATGGCAACCTTATACATGCACCAGCATAGGAACTACAACCATTCACAACATCCTGGACCTTTTGCTGTGGGGACTGGACTTAGTAGGCAAAATACACCCTTCATCTTCAAATGGACACAAGTTCATCATCACTATAACAAAATATTTGGGTATGTGCACCAAGTTGTGGTACCAAAAGGGGGTCTTAAGATGCCACTTTTTTCTGAAATTAACAAAGTTTGAACTTCAACAACAAATTGAAGATAGTTAGACTCCAAATTTGAAGATGAAACAAGAACAAGAGTCAGAGTGCTTCGAGTCTACTTTCTAAACTACTAATTTTTTTCAAAAATGGTGGAGATTAAGGGCTTCAAATAGGGGGGCCACAAAAAGTGGTCCTGTTTTTATGCAAAAAACATAACATAGCATCTGTTGTGGCACCCCTAAAATTTTAACTTTTTTTTTGAATTTTTAAAATTGCTTCAGTGAGAAATTAGCTAACACCTTGTAGTTTATGCTAGATTTTTCAACTAATTTTTCAATGAGTATAATTTTTTTTACTAATTTGTGAAGTGGACACATCCTGAAAAACAGAAATTTGAGCATGCTCCCCCTAAAATCATTGATAACTAATCAAAAATCAAAACTTTTTTTTAAAAATTGTGTAGAATGGAGTCTAGTTTCTAAAAATGTAAGTTTCTTCAAAATCCGATGAACGTGTAAAAAACTATACCCAAAATATTGCATGTTGGTTTTTGACCAAAAATGAACACACTAACAAAAGAAATTCTAGATGAAAGCTTTAACGAAATCAAAATGTGAAAAGAATTACATGCTTGGATAGCTAAGAGAGAGAGCAAGGTCTCTATGGTATTTTTTTTAGTTTTATTGAAACACGTGCAAACCTGATGGAGAGCACGGCCAAAAATATGTGAAATTTTCTAATCCTCTGTTAAAAACATGTCTCGGGCCTGAAATGGTCGTCCAACCCTTTGCGTTGGATGCCCAAGTACAATCCAACCCAAAGGGTTGGTAGTTCCAAATGAGAAAAGTCAACTTTTTTCATTTGGCGAGCGCCAAATTTGGCGCATGCCAAATGTCCCGTATTGTCCAATTTGAAGGTTTTGTGATGCAAATTTTTCAACTTGGGCACAAGTTATACCCATCATGAGAGGAGAATATATACATGAAATATAATATTTAAGTATAAGTCACTTTAAGTTATATTTCAAGTGTATATATAGGTAGGATGTTTGAGAGTGGTTTCAACTCTAGAGGAGTTATAATGTAGATTCTTGTATTTAGAGGATCATATGACTTTCATACTTAGTCAAATTTCAGTAATCAACATTCTCCTATTAGCATTCTTTAGATCCGTATCTCACTATCTTTATCTTCCCTAAACTCTCCACCTATCTCTCTCCCTCTCTTGTCTCTCTCACTTCTCTCTCCCCTCTCTAGGTATATCCCACCCTCTCTAACTTTCATCCCTTCCTTGTACCCTAATTTATATCCTTGACTCCCTTCCTCTCTCTTCTCTCTCACTCTCTTATTATTTCTCTCTCCTCCCACTTGTTTCTCTTGTTCACTACCAATCCCTTCTATCCTCTCTCTCCCCATATCTAGGGCTCTCCTTCCCTCCCTATTCCCCAAACTACCTCTCCCTCCCTATATTATTACCCACCTCTCTCTCTCCCTCTAGGTTTCTCACTTATCTAATTGTCCACCCTCTAGTTATCTCCCTCCCTCTCCACCTTTCTCTCCCTTTCCCTTGCCGCTATCTATTTATGAACACTCTCCCTCTCTTCTCTCTCTCCAAACCTAAATCCATCTCCTCATTCTCTAGGTCTCTCGCTCCCTCCATTTCTACCTCTCCATCCATCCCCTCTTACTCATCTCTTTGTTCTTCTATCTCTTCTCTTGTCTCTCCCTTCCCTCTCTATATCTCTCCCTTCCTTTCTTCCCCTCTCCATTTATATATCCTTCCCCCACTCTCTCATTATCTCTCTTACTCTCTCTCTTCATTGTCTAGTTCATTAACTCTCCAACCCACCCTCTCTCCCCTCTCTAGGTTTCTCCCTCCCTTCCTCTCCACCTATCTACCTTTGCATATAGGTCTCATTACCCACCTCTCTTTATCCCCCTCTATCTATCTGACTCCTCTCCCAATATCTAGGTCTCTTGTGTATCTATATGTCCCCTCTATAGTTCTCTCTCTCCCTCTCTATCTCTCTCCCCCTCCTCCTTAACATACAACCCACAACAACACCAATTGGTGTCCTAAGGGGTCACAAGACACCATATGACCCATTAGGATATAATATGACCCCTGACAACACCTAAGGAATCATATGGTGCCCTAAGACACCATATGACACCTTAGGACATAATACAACCCATAACGACACCATATGATGTCCTCAGGGGTCATATGGTGTCCTAAATGGTCATAGGACACCATATGACCCCTTAGGATACAATATGACACCTAAGGGGTCATATGGTGTGACCCCTTAGGACATAGTATGACCCTTAACGATATCTAAGGGGTCATATGGTGTCCTAAGGGGTCATAAGACACCATATGACCTCTTAGGACACCATACAACCCATAACGATACCATATGGTGTCCTAAGGTGTCATAGGACACCACATCACCCCTTAGGACACCATATGACCCATAAAAACACCATATGGTGTCCTAAGGGGTCACAGAACACTAGATGACCCTTGAGAACACCATATGACCCATATTGACACCATATGGTGTGAAGGGGTCATATGGTGTCCTAAGGGGTCATAGCACACCATATGACCCTTTAGAACACAATATGACACCTAACGACACCTAAGGGGTCATATGGTGTCCTAAGAGATCATAGGACACCATATGACCCCTTAGGACACAATATGAACCCTAACAAAACATAAGGGGTTATATGGTGTCCTAACAGGTCATAGAACACTATATGACCCCTTAGGACACCATATAACCTAGAACGACACTATATGGTGTCCTAAGGGGTCACATAGTGTCCTAAAGGATCATAGGACACCATATGACCCCTTAGGACACCATACAACCCATAACGACACCATATGGTGTCCTAAGGGGTCATAGAATACCATATGACCCATTATTACACAATATGATCCCTAATGACATCTAAGGGGTCATATGGTGTCCTATGGGGTCATAGGGCACCATATGACCCCTTAGGACACAATATGATGCATAACAACACCATATTGTGTCGTAAGGGGTCATATGGTGTCCTAAAGGGTCATAGGACACAATATGACTCCTTAGGACACAATATGACCCCTAAAAACCCCTTATGGGGTTATATGACACCATATGACCCCTTAGCACACTATAGAACCTATAATCACACCATTTGGTGTACTAAGGGGTCATATGGTGTCCTAATGGGTCACATAACACCATATGACCCCTTAGCACACCATAAGACCCATAATGACACCATATGGTGTCCTAAGGGGTAATAGAACACCATATGACCCTTTAGGACACCATACAACCCATAACAACACCATATGAGGGCTCATATGGTGTCCTACACCATATGACCCCTTAGTACACCATATGACCCATAATGACACCATATTGTATCCTAAGGGGTCATATGATTCCCTAAGGGGTCATCGGACAACATATGACCCCTCAGGACACCATACAACTCATAACGACACCATATTGTATCCTAAGGGGTCATATGGTGTCCTAAAGGGTCATAGGACACAATATGACCTCTAACGACCCCTTAGGGGGTCATAGGACACCATATGACCCCTTAAAACACCTTATAGCCCATAACAACATAATATGGTGTCCTAAGGGGTCATACAACACCATATGACCCCTTAGCACACCTAACAACCCATAAAGGACACAATATGGTATCCTTCATCTGACACCATATGACTCCTTAGGACACCATATGACCCATAAAGACACCATATGGTGTCCTATGGGATCATATGGTGTCCTAAGGGGTCATAGGACACCCTGTGACCCCTTAGGACACAATATTATCCCTAACAACACCTAAGGGGTCATATGGTGTCCTAGGGGTTCATAGGACACCATATAACCCCTTAGGACACAATGTGACCCCTAACAACACCTAAGGGGTCATATGGTGTCCTAAGGGGTCATAAGACACCTAATGACCACTTAGGACACCATACAACCCATAATGACACCATATGGTGTCCTAAGGGGTCATATGACACCATATGACCCCTTCAGAATAGAGAGAGAGATGGTGACCTTGAGAATGGAGAGAGACAATAAGAGAGTAAGGAATATATATGAAAGAGTCATATGGTGTTTTATGACCCCTTAGAACACCATATGACCTCTAACAACACCATATGGTGTCCAAAGGGGTCATATGGTTTCCTAAGGGGTCATATGATGTCCTAAGGGGTCATATGGTGTTATATGACCCCTTAGGACACCACATGACCCCACATGACACCATATGACCCCTAATGACACCATATGGTTTCCTTAGGGATCATATGGTGTCGTTAGAGGTTATATGGTGTCCCATGGGGTCATATGGTGTTCTATAACCCCTTATGACACCATATGACCCCTAACAACACCAAATGGTGTCCTAAGGGGTCAGATGATGTTCTATAGGGTCATATGGTGTTCTATGACCCCTTAAGACACCATATAACCCCTAACATCACCATATGGTGTCCTAAGGGGTCATATGGTTTCCTAAGGGGTCATATGGTGTTCTATGACCCCTTAGGACACAATATGACCCCATACAATACCATATAAACCCTAACAACAACATATGGTTTCCTAAGGGGTCATATGATGTTTTTGTAGCGTCCTAAAATTGTGACACTTGCAATTTCGACTGCATTTCGGTCTTCATGATGGCGACGCAACACGCAACCTGAATGGAGACCCCGAAGCTTGCTCACGACACCAAAAACTGCATTTTTCAAGTACCCTGGCCTGAACCTCCTTGCACCCTGATGTCCCGGGAGGTGGGACCAGAGCGCCCAGCGCCCTGGTCCCTCAGGACCAGGGCACCCAGCGCCCTAGTCCCTGGGTCCTATTTTGGGCCCGGTCTCCTAAGGGGTCTCGGGTCTTTTTGTTTGCAATTTGGAAATTAACTTTCCTGGTCGGCCTAAGGTCGGGAAAATCAGTCTATCAGCCCTAATTGACAAGTATATAAACTACATTTTTCTCTCTCATTTGGGATATGAAAGAGACATACATGATGAAAAAGGCGTGGAAACTATACTCAAGCATTCAAGCATTCAAGCATTCATTCCAAGTCTCCATTCAAGGCTAAGTGTTGCATTCAAGACAAGGATTCAACCATTGAAGAGGAGATCACTTACTACATACTACTACAACATACAACATACAACATCTAAACCTTCGCACATAAGGATACAAACATCCTTAGAACAAGGTATTAGTACTTGTTTTACAGTCACTTACATTTACAGCTCTTGCTCATTTCTTGGTTAATTCCAAAACCGGGGTTTGACCTAAAGGCAAACCCCTAATCCCTAACCCCCCAATCATCTTCGCTTTTCTGTGTGTAGGTTGCAGGTATGTGGCTGAGATTGAAGATCTGGAATCCTTGTACAAAGACGAACAGATCCCCCTTCGTTTCGCGGATTTTTCGGAGGACCGTGGCGCCGGGCGCCATCGTCCCGACAACTTTTGCTCAAATTTGCAGGACAGCGCCGTATCGACATTTTACTGCTAATTCCAGGTCCGTAGCTTCATACTGTATTCCTATCTCAGTTTATAAGCGAATCTTTGTCACTTTCTATGCATTCCTAGCTCAATTCTTCTATGCACATTCTTTACAAAAGAGGGTAGCCTTGCTGTCTTAACCCTTGAAACTCATTTAGCATCCAATCTTGCATTGCGTGGGATTGGATCTTGTGGGTTTCAACCCCTCTTTTGAATGTAAAGTCTCCCCCCTAAGTGAAAACCATCGAATCCTAGCAAACCTCCCTTCTCTCTCCTTGGAGTTGGAAGAGGGGAGAGCAACTAGGGTTCGATCGCGATTTTTCCGCTTTACATTTTGGTGAACCCGACGTGAACATCCTTTCTGATTTTTCATGCTTAGATCTAAAAAGATTGATTACATTTCCATGTTTGATCTTTTGCAAAATTTTAGAGGTGATTGCATAAAAACCCTAAAATTTCTTTTTAGTAATTAAGCTTGTGAAATTTTTAATTGTTAATGCTTGTTTCAGATCTGTCCTTCTATTAAAAATTATCAATTCATATGTATGTTTTAATTTTGAAAATTAAGTGGTTAAGTGTCAAAACCCTAATTTTTGAAACCCTCTTGATTCAACCTTTGTTCGACAATTTCACCGATCAAAACATCTCCAAATCAGCTGTAACTTTGGATTCCGCAATAAAATCACAATATCTTTCATCCCTGAAAATTTGGAAAAAAGTTACGAGGACCGTGGCACCGAGCGCCATCGTCCCCGACATTTTTTCCAAAATTTCGGGAGCGAGATCTTACTGTATTTTTCTGCTAAAATCCAGAATTTTGGCTGATTTTATCAATTTTAAAACCTTCAAAATTACAGTCAAAGTTGGTCTTGTGATTGCTTGGATTAAGGCTTTTAAACATTCAAAAATCATTGAAACTGAAATTTTGTGTCAAAATTGTGTTCTTACTATCCTAAATCTGAAAAGTGGGTTTGCATTCATTAAAAATTTCAGTGCTTTATTCAAATTCTTGCATTTTGTGACTTTTGAAATTAAGTGCTTAATTACAACAACTTTGATTTCCGCTTTCAAAATTGAATTTTACGTGAAATTGAGTCAATTTTTTAAATTTCAAAATTTGCATTGCTCTTGACATTCCCTCTAAAATCATAAAATTCAAAATTTCAGTTTCCCTCTCTTTTTCAAAATTCAAATTTTGCATTTTTCGACAATCTGGGTAGGGTTCAATTTTGAGATTGCGACTTTAATTTGGCCTATCTACAGATCGTAAAATCACTCAATTTTTTCAGATTAGCTTTAAAATCATCATACCTTTCATCCCTACAAATTTCGAAAAAAGTTGCAAGGACCGTGTTGCACTCCGAGCGCCACGGTCCCGGACATTTTTTCTGAAATTTTGGGAGACTGTCGTGATTGCATTTAACAGATTAAATCCAGAAGATTGGCTGATTTTACTGAAAATTGCTACCTCTAAAATCAAAATTTTCTCTCCTTCTCTAGTGCATGAGTTTTACAACAATAAGCCCTACTTACACTATTCCCGTTAGACGAAGCTATAGAATTAAGTCTTTCCGAGGTTTAACTACTAAGGAGATGGAACCTAATTTGAATAGCCTTTTTAACGAGGACATGGGTAATTCCTCTAATCCTCCTAATGATGAAGAAGCTCTCCATGAGGTTTCTGAAGAACAAATTTCAAAATTGGATAACCAATTTGACGATTTTCACCAATGGATGTCTCATGAGTACCCTGATAGTCAAGCTCTTCCTTTAATTGAGGGTCTAAAACGTATGCTTCAAAGTGATAAGAATGGAATTGATATTTTGCGTGGTATTTCACACATTGTGAATTCGAACGTGATGCCTATGAAGAGTTGTGCCGAAACTTTAGGTTATACACAACCTCCTACACAAGTCAATCATTCTATTCCTTTGATGACTTCTATTGCTATCATACCTACCTTTACATCAAACATAATGGCTACTTCTACACAAGACATTCCTCCTGTGATCACTAGTCATGGGGGCAATCCTTCCTTTTCAATTAACCCTCTTCCTTCATTCAATCCGACTTCTTCATTCACTCCTTCAATGAGTGTTCCTATTACATCTTCACAAATGAACATGACGCAAGGGGGCAATTCATTTAATCATTCCATTCCTCCTTGTAGTGTTCCTCCTATCCAATCATCTCCTATGACTAATTATCATAGAGTCCCACCACCTTACTCTTTACCTTCTTTTAATAACATAACACCTCCATCTCAATCTAACACATCTAATATGAACCCTTCGACCGAAGCGACCATTAACAATCTTGCACAAACTGTCTCTTCTTTACAGCAACAAATTGCCTCTATGAATCAATCTAAGTTTAGTGTGCCCACATTTGATGTTGCGAGCCCACTTTCTCTTGACATTGTTCGAGCTATTCCCCCTAAACATGTTGAAATTCCACATTTGGAACTTTATAATGGTAAAGGTGATCCTCTAATACATGTTAAGACTTTTCAAACAATATGTACTGATTTTGCTTATGACCAAAGGTTGCTTGCAAAACTATTCACGAGAACATTAAGAGACAAAGCCCTACAATGGTATTGCTCGTTGCCTTCCTATTCTATTACTTCTTTCGAACAACTTGCAAATGCTTTCATTCAACAATTTCAAAACAATATAAGTCCTAAAGTTACTTTGATTGATTTAATGCATTGTAAACAAGTTGTTAAAGAAAAAGTGACTGATTTCATTGGTAGATATAAGCATTTGTATGCTCAAATTTCTTTTCCAGTGCCTGACAATGATATTCAAAGAATCTTTATTTCTAATTTACAAAAAGATATTCGAGACAAACTTCTGTTTTCTGAGTTTACTTCTTTCCAACAGTTGTGTGCCACTCTTCACAATTATCAACTGACTATGAGTCAAATGGAACAATCACATCCTATGGCTCTAAGTGATAAGGGTGATAGCAGTCAACAACCATTTGGGAAGTTTAAACTGAACAGAGACTCCATCAAATTCAATGAAAACATCATCAACAACAATGTGAATGCAGCATCAGGTGTGCCTCCTATTTCTAAATTTTTCAAGAAAGAAAGAAAGTATACTCCTTTGAATGAATCATTGCATAGTATTATGAATAAGTTATTGGAACAAAATGTGCTTACTCTTCCTCCTATAAGACAAATTGATCCTGCAAAGATTACTTCACCTTATTTTGATAACAAAGCCTTTTGTCAATTTCATCGTCAGCCTGGGCATGATACTGAAAAATGTTTTTCTTTAAAGGGTAAAATTCAAGATTTGATTGATAATAATACTATCTCTGTTTCTGGAGTGAATGATAAAGGCAATACATCTGTAGCTCCTCCTAATCAAAATCTTCAGATTTTCACTGATCCATTACCTTCTCATACCTCTAATGCGGTTGAGACTAATGATTCCTCTCTTTCATCTGATGGTCTTGTGTCTATGACTCCAAATGTGATTAACTTTGTAGAGCAGCAAGAAAACCCTAAAGAACCTTCCATCACATTTGATTCCAATGAAACCATTAGGGCACCTGATGGTCCTTTATACATAGTTGCAAAAGTCAAGAATACACCTTGCCGTGGAGTGCTTATTGATCCTTCATGCATGGTTAATGTTATTACTGAAGAATTTCTTTTTACTTTGCAATTGAATCAAGTGATTTATGACAAAACAGATGTGATTGTGAAACTATTTGATGCATTTTCTTCTCCTGCAATTGGTTCTATTACATTGCCTATTGAGGTCTATAACAAATCCCTTGATGTGAACTTTGCTATTATTCCTTCATCCGAACAATTTCGTGTGAAGCTTGGCTATCCTTGGCTATCTTCCATGAAAGCTATTGCTTCTCCTATTCATAAGTGTTTGAAATTTCCCCATAATGGTGAAATTGTTACTGTCAATCATAGCCTCTTTAAACCAGCTGAAAGAACCTCTAGTGTTCCTCTTGATTACTTTTGGCCTAAACAATTACAATCTCTTCCTCCGCGAAGTGATCATCTTTTCAAATCTTATCAAAAGTGGAAAACAGATATGATCCTATCTTTAAGTGAACCTAGAACACCTAAACTTGACATTCCTATCATTCTTGAGAAGGAAATTCTTCCTTTGAAAGATAAAACTAATGTCTTTCCTCAAGAAGATTCCCAACCCATCCCTATGGATGTGACTATGTCTATGTCTAATAAACTTCCTTCAAGTAGACCTATACCTCCTCGTCATGATGGACTTGGTCTCCTTCCTAAACCAAAAATTCCTCCTTTATATGGAGTAGTTCCTCCTCCTTCCTTTTATAGAGAGAAGAGACCTTCTTCTTCTCCTATTATTCAGCCTAAGAGACCACAACCTAAACACCCAAGTGATAGGGATGAGAACATTCCTCCTCCTCAATCTTCTTCACTTCCTACTAATACTAGACGAAATCGTTCTGCACGTGAACGCCGACGAAAGCATCGTCTTAGAGCTCAAGCAGCTGCTTCTCAAACTTTGCCATCTCCAAAAACACCTTCAACATTTTCTCCTCAGCCGGACATTGAGCCTAAATCTCCTAAACATAAGATGCATGATGGTCTTGATCCTGTGCGAGTTAAAGATCCTATTTTTATAAATCTTGATGATGATATAGATGAAAATGTTATTCATGATGAAAATATTACTTCCCTTGCTTCTGATAGTGAATATGAACTTGTTGATGTTGATAACCATTTATCTAATGAATTTTCTAAAGCACTTATCCTAGCTCCTAGACAAGAACAATGTGGCTCGGAACATGAACATAGCCCTTGTTTGGATCTTGTGATAGCTCCATCTGCTGTGTTGAATGTTCCTCCTCTAGCGTGTTCCCTGCCTTCCCGAAACATTGATCAGCAAGATCGGGGGGTAGATGACGTGCTAGACTAGTTACATTAGCATAGCAGATTCTCTCCTCCTCTCTTGTGTTACTTCTTCTATATGTTATTCTCATTCTTCTATTTGTTGTCCTTAGTGTTGTCTACTTGAGGACGATGCAAAGCATTGAGATCTCTCGATCTCTCTCATGTTGACTCAAAAGACACATGTGTTCCCTTCTTCTAGGTGACCTTCCTTGATTGGGGAATGAAGAACAATTATGCATACATACATATGATATATACATGACTTATCATACAGCATACTGACCCCAAGGAAAGCGAAGTCACCTCGTGCTTTGTGTTTTGTGTCTATTATCCTCGGGCTTATCTCACACTTGGGGGCTAAATCCTTGCGATAACATGCTCCTTTCCTTTCTCATTCTTATGTGTATCACTACGTTAAAACAATCACCCCCGGTGAGGCGTGTGCGATCGCTTCAACGTAGGGGGGCATACATCCCGTTCATATCTTTTCAAGATACTTGATAATTTCTTGGCAAATTTAGCTTTGCCTTGAAAATTCTTGATATCTTTCTTGCATGACTCATGGTGAGGGAACCTTACTACTGACAGTCATGGTTCTCCTTCATGATCTTCCCTTTTACTTTGTCAATCGAAGTCGTAAGATCCTTAGTCCACTGGGGGCTTGGTGTGTCTTGCCTCCTTGACGTGGTGAAAGTTTTTCAATGTTGTTTCCTTGTACTTTACCGAAAGTATGAGCATACATACTCCCGCTAAAGTGGGGGCTAAATGTAGCATCCTAAAATTGTGACACTTGCAATTTCGACTGCATTTCGGTCTTCATGATGGCAACGCAACACGCAACCTGAATGGAGACCCCGAAGCTTGCTCACGACACCAAAAACTGCATTTTTCAAGTACCTTGGCCTGAACCTCCTTGCACCCTGATGTCCCGAGAGGTGGGACCAGAGCGCCCAGCGCCCTGGTCCCTCAGGACCAGGGCGCCCAGCGCCCTGGTCCCTGGGTCCTATTTTGGGCCCGGTCTCCTAACGGGTCTCGGGTCTTTTTGTTTGCAATTTGGAAATTAACTTTCCTGGTCGGCCTAAGGTCGGGAAAATCAGTCTATCAGCCCTAATTGACAAGTATATAAACTACATTTTTCTCTCTCATTTGGGATATGAAAGAGACATACATGATGAAAAAGGCATGGAAACTATACTCAAGCATTCAAGCATTCAAGCATTCATTCCAAGTCTCCATTCAAGGCTAAGTGTTGCATTCAAGACAAGGATTCAACCATTGAAGAGGAGATCACTTACTACATACTACTACAACATACAACATACAACATCTAAACCTTTGCACATAAGGATACAAACATCCTTAGAACAAGGTATTAGTACTTGTTTTACAGTCACTTACATTTACAGCTCTTGCTCATTTCTTGGTTAATTCCAAAACCGGGGTTTGACCTAAAGGAAAACCCCTAATCCCTAACCCCCCAATTGTCTTCGCTTTTCTATGTGTAGGTTGCAGGTACGCGGCTGAGATTGAAGATCTGGAATCCTTGTGCAGAGACGAACAGATCCCCCTTCGTTTCACGGATTTTTCGGAGGACCGTGGCATCGGGCGCCATCGTCCCGACAACTTTTGCTCAAATTTGCAGGACAGCGCCGTATCAACATTTTACTGCTAATTCCAGGTCCGCAGCTTCATACTGTATTCCTATCTCAGTTTATAAGCGAATCTTTGTCACTTTCTATGCATTCCTAGCTCAATTCTTCTATGCACATTCTTTACAAAAGAGGGTAGCCTTGCTGTCTTAACCCTTGAAACTCATTTAGCATCCAATCTTGCTTTGCGTGGGATTGTATCTTGTGGGTTTCAACCCCTCTTTTGAATGTAAAGTCTCCCCCCTAAGTGAAAACCATCGAATCCTAGTGAACCTCCCTTCTCTCTCCTTGGAGTTGGAAGAGGGGAGAGCAACTAGGGTTCGATCGTGATTTTTCCGCTTTACAGTTCTATGACCCCTTAGGACACCATATGACCCCTAATGACAACATATGGTGTCCTAAGGGGTCATATGGTGTCGTTAGGGGTCATATGGTGTCATAAGGGATCATATGGTGTCCTAATGGGTAATAGAATATCATATGACCCCTTAGGACACCATATGAGCCCTAACAATACCATATTGTGTCTTGAGGGGTCATATGGTGTCACAAGTGGTCATGTCATGTACTAGGATGTTAAAATGTGTTATATATTGTCTTAGGACGTGATAGAACACCATATGACCCCTCAGGACACCATATGACCCTTTAGGACACCATATGGTGTCGTTAGGGATCATATGGTATCCTAAGGGGTCATATGCTATCATTAGGGGTCATATGGTGTTCTAAGCGGTCATATGGTATTCTATGACCCATTAGGATGCCCTATGACCCCTTAGGACACCATATGTCCCCTAAGACCACTATATAGTGTCTTAAGGCATCATATGGTGTCGTTAGGGGTCATATGGTGTGATTAGGGGTCATATTGTGTCCTAAGGGGTCATATGGAAATCAATGACCCCTTAGGACACCATATGACCCCTAACGACACCATATGGTGTCCTAAGGGGTCATATGGTTTCCTTAGGGGTCATATGGTGTTCTATGACCCCTAAAACCACCATATGGTGTCCTAAGGGGTCATATGGTGTTCTATGTCCCCTTAGGACACCATATGACCCCATACGAAACCATATGACCCCTCATGACACCATATGGTGTCATACGGGGTCATAGAACACCATATGACCCCTAACAATATCAGATGACCCCTTAGGACACCATATGGTGTTGTTAGGGGTCATATGGTGTTCTTAGGGGTCATATAACACCATATGACCCCTTAGGACACCATATGACCCCTAATGACACCATATGGTGTCATTAGGGGTCATATGGTATCCTAATGGGTAATAGAATATCAAATGACCCCTTAGGACACCATATGATTCTTAACGACATCATATGACCCCTTAGGACATCATATTACCCCTAACAACACCATATTGTGTCTTGAGGGGTCATATGGTGTCACAAGTGGTCATGTCATGTATTAGGATGTTAAAAGGGATTATATAGTGTCCTAGAGTGTGATAGAACACCATATTACCCCTCAGGACACCATATGACCCTTTAGGACACCATATGGTGTCTTTAGGGGTCATATGGTGTCCTAAGGGGTCATATGGTGTCCTAAGGGGTCATATGGTGTCATTAGGGGTCATATGGTGTCTTAAGCATTCATATGGTATTCTATGACCCATTAGGATGCCATATTACCCCTTAGGACACCATATGACCCCTAACGATGCCATATGGTGTCGTTAGAGGTCATATGGTGTCTTAAGGGATCATATGGTGTCATAAGGGGTCATATGGTGTTCTATGACCCCTTAGGACACCATATGTCCCCTAAGACCACCATATAGTTTCCTAAGGGGTCATATGGTGTTGTTAGGGGTCATATGTTGTCACTAGGGGTCATATTGTGTCAGTAGGGGTCATATGGTATTCAATGACCCCTTAGGACACTATATGACCCCTAACGACACCATATGGTCTCCTAAGGGATCATATGGTGTCCCTAGGGGTCATATGGTGTTGGATGACCCCTTAAGACACCATATGACCCCTTAGAACACCATATGACCCCTTAGGATACCATGTGACCCCTAACAACACCATATGACCCCTTAAGACACCATATAGTGTTCTTAGAGATCATATAGTGTCCTAAGAGGTCATATGGTGTCCTAAGGGGTCATATGGTGTTCTATCACGCTCTAGGATACTATATAATCCCTTTTAACATCCTAGTACATGACATGACCACTTGTGACACCATATGACCCCTCAAGACACAATATGGTATTTTTAGGGGTCATATGGTGTCCTAAGGGGTCATATGATGTTGTTAAGAATCATATGGTGTCCTAAGGGGTCATTTGATATTCTATTACCCATTAGGATACCATATGACCCCTTAGGACACCATATGACCCCTAATGACACCATATGGTGTCATTAGGAGTCATATGGTGTCCTAAGGGGTCATATGGTGTCGTTAGGGGTCATACGGTGTTATATGACTCCTAAGGACACCATATGACCCCTAACAACACCATATGGTGTCCTAAGGGGTCATCTGATGTCGTTAGGGGTCATATGGTGTTCTATGACCCCTTAGGACACCATATGACCCCTTAGGACACCATATGGTGTCATGAGGGGTCATATGGTTTCGTATGGGGACATATGGTGTCCTAAGGGGACATAGAACACCATATGACCCCTTAGGACACCATATGGTGGTTTTGGGGGTCATAGAACACCATATGACCCCTAAGTACACCATATGACCCCTTAGGACACCATATGGTGTCGTTAGGGGTCATATGGTGTCCTAAGGGGTCATTAAATGCCATATGACCCCCCTTAGGACACAATATGACTCCTAATGACACCATATGACCCCTAACGACACCATATGACCCCTTAAGACACTATATGGTGGTCTTAGGGGATATATGGTGTCCTAAGGGGTCATATGGCATCCTAATGGGTCATAGAATACCATATGATCGCTTAGGACACCATATGACCCCTAATGACATCATATGACCCCTTAGGATACCATATGATCCCTAACAACACCATATGGTGTCCTAAAGGGTCATATGGTGTCCTGAGGGGTCATATGGTGTTCTATCATGTCCTAAGACAATATATAACCCATTTTAACATCCTAGTACATGGCATGACTACTTGTGACACCATATGACCCCTCAAGACACAATATGGTATTGTTAGGGGTCATATGGTATCCTAAGGGGTCATATAGTGTCGTTAGGAATCATATGGTGTCCTAAGGGGTCATATGATATTCTATTACCCATTAGGACACCATATGATCCTTTATGACATCATATGTCATTAGGGGTCATATGGTGTCCTAAGGGGTCATATGGTGTCGTTAGGGGTTATATGGTGTTATATGACCCCTTAGGACACCATATGACCCCTAACAACACCTTATGGTGTCCTAAGGGGTCATCTGATGTCGTGAGGGATCATATGGTGTTCTATGACCCCTTAGGACACTATATGACCCCTTAAGACACCATGTGGTGTCATGAGGGGTCAGATGGTGTCCTAATGTTGTCATTAGGGGTCATATGGTGTCCTAAGGGGTCATAGAACATCATATGACCCCTTAGGACACCATATGTTGTTTTTAGGGATTATATGGTGTTGTATGGGGTCATATGGTGTCCTAAGGGGTCATAGAACACCATATGATATGACCCCCTAGGAAACCATATGCCCCCTTAGGAAACCATATGCCCCCTTAGGACACCACATGGTGATGTTAGGGGTCATATGGTGTCTTAAGGGGTCATAGAACACCATATGACCCTATAGGACATCATCTGACCCCTTAGGACACCATTTGGTGTTGTTAGGGGTCATATGGTGTCCTAAGGGGTTATAGAACACCATATGACCCCATGGGACACCATATAACCTCTAACCACACCATATGACCCCTTAGGACACCATATGGTGTCATTAAGGGTCATATGGTGTCATGTGGGGTCATGTGGTGTCCTAACGGGTCATATAACACCATATGACCCCTTAGGACATCATATGACCCCTTAGGAAACCATATGACCCCTTTGGACACCATATGGTGCTGTTAGAGGTCATATGGTGTTCTAAGGGGTCATAAAACACCATATGATTTTCTCATATATATTCCTTACTCTCTTATTGTCTCTCTCCATTCTCAAGGTCACCATCTCTCTCTATTCTTAAGGGGTCATATGGTGTCATATGACCCCTAGGACATGATATGACCCCTTAGGACACCATATGGTGTCATTATGGGTCGTATGGTGTCCTAAGTGGTCATTAGGTGTCTTATGATCCCTTAGGACACCATATGACCCCTTAGGTGTTGTTAAGGGTCACACTATGTCCTAAGGGGTTATATGGTGTCCTATGAACCCCTAGGACACCATATGACCCCTTAGGTGTTGTTAGGGATCATATTGTGTCCTAAGGGGTCATAGGACACCCTATGACCCCTTAGGACACAATATGATCCTATACGACACCATATGGTGTCTTTATGGGTCATATGGTGTCCTAAGGAGTCATATGGTGTCAGATGAAGGATACCATATCGTGTTCTTTATGGGTCGTATGGTGTGCTAAGGGGTCATATGGTGTTGTATGACCCCTTAAGACACCATATTATGTTGTTATGGGCTATATTGTGTTTTAAGGGGTCATATGGTGTCCTATGACCCCCTAAGGGGTCGTTAGAGGTCACATTGTGTCCTATGACCCTTTAGGACACCATATGACCCCTTAGGATACAATATGGTGTCGTTATGAGTTGTATGGTGTCTCGAGGGGTCATATGGTGTCTGATGACCCCTTAGGGCACCATATGACCCCTTAGGATAAAATATGGTGTCGTTATAGGTCATATGGTGTACTAAGGGGTCATATGGTGTAGGATGCCATATGAGCCCTCATATGGTGTTGTTATGGGTCATATGGTGTCCTAAAGGGTCATATGGTGTCATTATGGGACTTATGGTGTGCTAAGGGGTCATATGGTGTTATATGACCCATTAGGACACCATATGACCCCTTAGGACACCAAATGGTGTGATTATAGGTTCTATAGTGTGCTAAGGTGTCATATGGTGTCATATAACCCCCTAAGGGGTTTTTAGGGGTCATATTGTGTCCTAAGGGGTCATATTGTGTCCTATGACCCTTTAGGACACCATATGACCCCTTATGACACAATATGGTGTTGTTATGCATTGTATTGTGTCCTAAGGGGTCATATGGTGCCCAATGACCCCATAGGACACCATATGACCCCTTAGGTGTCATTAGGGATCATATTGTGTATTAATGGGTCATATGGTATCCTATGAACCCTTAAGAAACCATATGGTGTCGTTATGGGTTGTATGGTGTCTTAAGGGGTCATATGGTGTCATATAATCCTTTAAGACACTATGTGACCCCTTAGGACACCATATAGTGTCGTTTTGGGTTATATGGTGTCCTAAGGGATCATATAGTGTTCTATGACCCCTTAGGACACCATATAACCCCTTACATTTTGTTAGGGTTCATATTGTGTTCTAAGGGGTCATATGGTGTCCTATGATCCCTTAGGACACCATATGACCCCTTAGGTGTCGTTAGGGGTCATATTGTGTTCTAAAGGGTCATATGGTGTGCTATGACCCCTTAGGACACCATATGACCCCTTAGCACACCATATAGTGTCAATATGGGTCATATGGTGTTCTCAAGGGTCATCTGGTGTCTTGTGACCCCTTAGGACACCATATGGTGTTTTTATGGGTCATATGGTGTCATAAGGGGTCATGTGGTATCCTATGACACCTTTGGACACCATATGGTATCGTTATGGGTTGTATGGTGTCCTAAGAGGTCATATGGTGTCCTATGACCCCTTAGGACACCATATGACCCCTTAGATATCATTAAGGATCATATTATGTCCTAAGGGGTCACACCATATGACCCCTTAGGTGTCATATTGTATCCTAAGGGTTCATATGGTGTCCTATGACCATTTAGGACACCATATGACCCCTAAGGACATCATATGGTGTCTCTATTGGTCGTATTGTATCCTAAGGTGTCATATGGTGTGCCCTTAGGGCACCATATGACTCCTTAGGTGTTGTTAGGGGTCATATTATATCCTAAGGGGTCATATGGTGTCTTGTGACCCCTTAGGACACCACTTGGTGTTGTTGTGGGTCGTATGTTAAGAGGAGGGGGAGAGAGATAGAGAGGGAGATAGAGAACTATAGAGGGGACATATAGATACGCAAGAGACCTAGATTTTGAGAGAGGAGTCAGATAGATAGAGGGGGATAAAGAGAGGTGGGTAATGAGACCTATATGCAAAGGAGTCATCTGACATCATTAGGGGTCATATGGTGTCCTAAGGAGTCATATGGTGTTCTATGACCCTTTAGGACACCATATGACCCCTTAGGACACAATATGGTGTCGTGAGGGGTCATATGGTGTCGTATGGGGTCATATGGTGTCTTGAGGGCTCATATGGCATCCCAAGGGGTTATAGAACACCATATGACCCCTTAGGACACCATATGTTGTCATTAGGGGTCATATGGTGTCCCAAGGGGTTATAGAACACCATATGACCTCTTAGGACACTATATGGGGGCGTTAGGAATTGTATGGTGTATGGGGTCATATGGTGTCCTAAGGGGTCATAGAATACCATATGATCCCTTAGGACACCATATGACCCCTTAGGAAATCATATGACCCCTTAGGACACCATATGGTGACGTTAGGGGTTATATGGTGTCCTAAGGGGTCATAAAATATCATATGACCCCTTAGGACACTATATGACCCCTTCAGACACCATATGACATATCCTAAGGGTTGATATAGTGTCTCCAGGGGTCATAGAACACCATATGACCCCTAAGGACACCATATGACCCATTAGGACACCATATGGTGTTTTTAGAGGTCATATGGTGTCCTAAGGGGTCATAGAACATCATATGACCCCTTAGGACACAATATGACCCATAATGACACCATATGACCCCTAACGACACCATATGACCCCTCAAGACACCATATGGTGGTCTTAGGGGTCATATGGTGTCCTAAGGGGTCATAGAACACCATATGATCCCTTATGACACCATATGACCCCTAACGACACCATACGGTGTCATATGGTGTCCTAAGGGGTCATATGGCATCCTAATGGGTCATAGAATACCATATGACCCCTTAGGACACCATATGACCCCTAACGACACCATATGGTGTCTTAAGAGGTCATATGGTGTCCTGGGGGGTCATATGGTGTTCTATGACCCCCTAGGACACCATATGACCCCTTTTAACATCCTAGTACATGACATGACCACTTGTGACACCATATGACCCCTCAAGACACAATATGGTGTCGTTAATGGTCATATGGTGTCCTAAGGGGTCATATGGTGTTGTTAGGGATCATATGGTGTCTTAAGGGGTCATATGGTATTCTATGACCCATTTGGGCACCATATGACCCCTTAGGTCATCATATGACCCCTAATGACACCATGTGACCCCTTAGGCACCATATGACCCCTAATGACACCATATGGTGTCATTATGGGGCATATGGTGTCATAAGGGGTCATAGAATACCATATGACCCCTTAGGACACTATATGGTGTTGTGAGGGGTCATATGGTGTCCTAATGGGTCATATGATGTCCTTAGGGGTCATAAAACACTAAATGACCCCTTAGGACACCATATGACCCCTTAGGACACCATATGGTGTTGTTAGGGCTCATATGGTGTTCTAAGAGATCATATGGTATCCTAAGGGGTCATAGAACACCATATGACCCCTTAGGACACCATATGACCTGTAGTGACACCATATGACCCCTTAGGACACCATATGACTCGTAACAACACCATATGTTGTCCTAAGAGGTCATATGGTTTCCTAAGATAGATAGTAATGGTTTCCTAAGGGGTTATATGGCCCACCATGCTCCTGCACATACCCAGCTAGATTATATAGAGATATAAGATACCTAGAGGGGGACAAAGGCATGAGAGACCTAGATAGGGTGAGAGAGAGAGGGTTGAGATATATGGAAAGGGATAGAGAGAGGGTGGTAATGAGATATGGATGGAGATGTAGAGAGGTGGATAGGGAATGAGGGAGAAACCTAGAGAGGGTTAGAGAGGGTGTGATGGAAAGCTGATGATGTAGATGGTAAAGAGAGAATAAGAATTAGTAGGGAAGGGAGAGAGAGATGGGGATAAGGAGGGAGAGGGAGATAGAGAAGGAGAGGGGAAGAAAATAATGGAGATTCCTTTAAATGGGAGGAAGGGATAAGAGGAGAGATGAAAGAATAAAGAGAGAGAAGAGTATGAGGGGATTGAGGGAGAGGTAGACATGGAGGGACTACAAGACCTAGGGAAGGAGATGATGCAAAGGTGGGGGGAAAGCGAGAAGAGGAGGAGAGAGTTCAAAAATAAATAGGGGTAAAGGGAGAGGGAGATATAGGGGAAGAGAGAGGGAGAGAACTAGAGAGGGGACAAAAAGATAGGTGAGACAACTATATTGGGAAAGAGAGATGAGAGACCTAGATGACAAGAGAGAGGAATGAGATAGATAGAGGGGGGAGAGAGAGGTGAGTAATGAGACATGATACAGAGGTAGATAGGTGGAGAAGAAGGAAGTGGTAAAACTAGAGAGGTGAGAGAGAGAATAAAAGAGGAAGAGAGAATAAAAAAGTGGGGGAGTTAGATATATATGGGGGTATGTATGGAAGGGGAGGTAGAGTGGGAGAGGGGAAGAAATGAAGGGAGAGACCTAGAGAAGGGAGGGAGGGAGAAGAGATAGAAGAACAAAGAGAGGAGTAAGAGGGGATGGATGGAGAGGTAGACATGGAAAGAGTGAGAGACCTATGGAAGGAGGAGATAAAGAGGCTAGGGGAGGAAGAGAAAAGGAGGGAGTTCATAAAGGGATAGGGTTAAGGAGGAGGGAGAGAGAGGTAGAGAGGGACATAGAGAACTATAGAGGGGGTATATAGATAGGTAAGAGACCTATATGGCCAGAGAGGAGTGAGATAGATAGAGGGGGATAAAGAGAGGTGGGTAATGAGACCTATATGCAGAGGTAGATAGGTGGAGATGAAGGAAGGGAGAAACATAGAGAGGGGAGATAGGGTGGGATGGAGAAGTAATGACCTAGACAATGAAGATAGAGAATAAGAGAGGAAGAGAGAAGAGGAGAGAGTGGGAGAGGGAGATAGAGAGGGAGAGAGGAAGAAAGGAAGGTAGAGACCTGGAGAGGGGAGGGAGGGAGAATATAAGAGATATAAGAACAAAGAGATGAGTAAGAGGAGATGGATAGAGAGGTTGACATGGAGGGACTGTGATACCTAGAGAATGAGGAGATAGAAAGGTTTGGAGAGAGAGAGAAGAGAGGGAGAGAGTTCATAAATAGATAGAGGTAAGGAGAAGGGAGAGAAAGGTGGAGAGGGAGGGAGAGAACTAGAGGGTGGACAATTTAATAAGTGAGAAACCTAGAGGGGGAGAGAAAGGTGGGTAATAATATATGGAGGGAGAGATAGTGAGGTGAATAGTGAGGGAGGGACAACCCTAGATATGGGGAGAGAGAGGATAAAAGGGATAGGTAGTAACCAAGAGAAAGGAGTGGGAGGGGAGAGAAATAATAAGGGAGTGAGAGAGAAGAGAGAGGGAGAGAGTCAAGGATAAAGAAGCGAGAGAGACAAGAGAGGGAGAGAGATAGGTCTAGAGTTTGGGGAAGATAAAGGGAGTGAGATACATAGCTAAAGAATGCTAATGGGATCATGTTGATTACTGAAATTTGACATGTTGATTATTGAAATTTGACTAAGTCTGAAATTTTATATGATCCTCTAAAAACTAGAATCTACATTATAATTCCTATAGAGCTATACTTAAATTTTATATTTCATGTATATATTCTCCTTCGAGGGTGGATTTAACTTGTGCCAAGATTGAAAAATATACACACTCACAAAACCTGGACAATGCAAAACATTTGGTGCTCGCCAAATGCAAAAAAATGACTTTTCACATTTGGCGGGTGCGAAATTTGGCATGCACCAAATGTAAAAATTCAAATTTTGCATTTGGCGAGCGCCAAATGTGAAAATTCAAAATTTTGCATTTGGTGAGTGCCATATTTGGCAATCGCCAAATGGTTTGCTTGGGAGAATACCAACCCTTTGGGTTGGATTTGCCTTGGGCATCCAACCCGTAGGTTTGGACGACCTTTTCATGCCAATGACGCATTTTTATGAAAAAGTAAGAAGTGGCACCTTTTTGGTACCACAACTTGGTGCACTTACCCATTTTACCAAGTGGATTGAAGTAGTCCCCATGACCACAGTAACTGGAAAGAAAATTGCCTCTTTCATTCTTAATTATCTGATCTACAGATATGACATTCCAAGTTCCATCATCACAGATAATGGACGACCTTTCAAAAACCAAGATGTGCAAGAACTATGTGAACAATTCAAAATCCAACATCGTTTCTCTACACCTTACTACCCACAGGGGAATGGTCAAGCCAGGGCATCCAACAAAACAATATTAAAAATCCTCAAGAAAAACAGTGAATGATGTAGGAAAAGATTGGCACGTACAACTCAATCCAACACTTTGGGCATATAGAACTACAATCTATACACCTACAGGAGCTATGCCATATTCATTGGTGTATGGATCAGAAGCAAGTTTACCCCTGGAGGTAGAGATCCCATCACTTGGAGTATCTTTGAAAGGCCTCATTCTGAATGAAGAGTATCGAATAAACCGATTGCAAGAGCTATAACTTCTAGATGAGAAGCGACAACATGCCTATACTCACCTCAAAGCATATCAGCAACGCATGTGCCAAAGCTACATCATAAGGTCATCCCTAGGATTTTTAAAATTGGTGACTTGGTACTCAAAGAAACTCGCGAAAATCAACAGGATCAAAAAAAGAAAGGGAAATTTGAACCTAACTGGTTAGGTCCCTATGTCATCATACCAGCCTATGGATCAGGTGCCTATCAGCTAACAACTTCAGAAGGAGATGTGCTCGACGAACCAACCAACAACATCCATTTGAAGAAATACTACACTTGAGCAGTCTAATGCATGGAAAGGTTAAAAAGTCAAAAACATAAAAAAAAAAATACAAAAATCAAAAATCAAAAGCAAACAAAAAGGTGCAATAAAAACAACTAGTGAAAACCTGGCAACAGGCGCTATTGTGAGAGGACAACTCCTCTATCTATCTGTACTCTCAAGCTTTTTATATCCACAGTCAAGAACTATCGGCCATCACCCAACATCTTTGTCAAAATAGCCTTTGTATATGGTGAAAATGGATAACAATAATAACAAGATTGAAAGGCTAAATAGATTCAACCACAAAACCCTAGCCTAACAATCAACAAAGATCCACCATAACATATGAAGATTACCTAAGACAATGCAAATCACAAGAAATCACAAAGATTATACCATCACATGTCCAATAGGGTTTTGATCTCCATTCTTCCTATCTCCATTGATCTTGCTTGATATATTTGCTCTCAGATTTTATATGCACAAGAGCTCAACAAAGAACGGAATGTGGTTGCAAGTAGGATCCTAGTGTAGTCAATTGATCAAGTAGTTAGGGTTTGATAATGAAGAAGGCATCTCCTTAAATAGAAGACACAATATGAAATGGAGGGATAAGATTGAGAGGTGTAAAAGGAGGTCGGCTAAGATTAGAGGGTAGGTAGAAGAAATAATAAAATAATGAAAGGGGTAGGTAGTGTAGGAATTAAGAGATGAATGACATGTGTCATGTGTAGAAAAAGATAATGAATTAATTAAATAAATAAAGATTTATTTAATTAATAGAAGAAGTGGGATCAATTAAATAAATAAGATATTTATTTAATTTAGGCAAAGGATAATTTAAATAAATAAATGTATTTATTTAAATGAGAAATAAGGCTAGAAGAGGATAAATGAATTAATTAAATAAATAAGGATTTATTTAATCAATAGAAGAATTAGGCTTAGATAATTAAATAAATAAAATATTTATTTAATTAGACATGACAATTTTAGGTGTCTACATTTTGCCCCTCTTTGAGACAATGCGGCTTGTCGCGTTGTTTCAAAGAAGATAAGATGAACTAATACAGAGTTGCCCCAGAATGGGAATGATATGCCCCCTCGAGAGATTGGATGAAAATGTCTGAAAAGATTGCAGACAATCTCTCGATAAGAAAGAAAGGCTAGAATGGACTGACCGGATAAAGTGACAAAGGCACGGGACAATGAAGACTGACTCGGAAAGTGAAGACGAGGGCTAGGGTAGGCTATAAGATAGAACACGGGGGAAAATACATCCTCATTGTCATCCACGCATCCACAAGAGAATATTGCAGAGCAAAAATAGAGCAGGAGCAGTCAACAACGATGGCTTTCACTCACAGATTTGACCGCGTTCGCCGATTCCAGAGGCCAGCAGAGGCAGGAGAGCCGGTAAGTACCGCCAAACCTCCTCGTACTTTGATGCATTTATTGTTGTCATTAATGCATGCTAGGTAAAGAAATAAATGCATGTTTATGTTAGGAAAATGCGTTTGCGTTTGAAAAGTATAAATTTGCATCTTCTAGGTCAAATCGGCAGTTCTGTGATGAACATACGCTGTCAATTGGATAAGTTGCTAAGAGGATACACTCAAGCAGGTCCTCTAGGAAGACTAGGATAGATCAAGGCACTTTGTGATGAACAGTGAGTACCAAGATAAAGTACTTTGTGATGAACAGGGAGTACTAAAATATGAGCAGCACTTTGTGATGAACAGGGAGTGCAAATGTGAGCAACACTTTGTGATGAATAGTGAGTGTCACACACGTAGTACTTTGTGATGAACAGGGAGTACTACTAGGATAAAAGAAACACTTTGTGATGAACAGTGAGTGTCACTAGGGTAGATAGCCAGATGCATTTAGATAAAAAATAGCATTTTGTGATAAACAGTGAATGCCACTATAACTGACATGATTGAGTTGTTTGACTGCAGGAGTATTTGCCGATGCTGGAGTCACGGGAGAGATTCCCGTCTACTTAGAGGTTGCGACCTAAGTTGACAACCGAGGAGCGAGTTTCTATCGAGGAGATGGGTTTGAGACACGTATTGTATGTGCCTGAGTTTCGGGCAAACATGGGTTTGCTGACTGCGCTGGCCGAGAGATGGCATTCAGAGACATGCACATTTCATTTGCCGATGGGTGAGATGACAGTCACCCTCGAGGATGTCTACCGGATTCTGTGGATACCGATTGATGGAGAGCTGATTCCATACGATCACGACGGAGACAGAGAGGCTTTCAGACGGGTGTTCCAGGATCCCGGACTAGAGATGAGAGCAGGACATGTGGCATGGGATACCATGACTGTGACAGGGTTAGCTTTGCCAGCTATGATTGGAGGAGCTATCAGTGGGTTCCTGTGTCCGGACAAAGCAACACGGGGATTGGCAGTGGGCTGGGGTGGAGCATTGGAGACATTGGTGACGCAGCACACAGATATGCGTGGGGTCCATGTGTTTTGGCCCACCTATATTATGAGCTTCACCAGTTTGTCTACCATGGATCAGTAGGACTGGGTTGTGGAGTGACACTACTGCAGGTTTGGGCATACGAGCATCTACCTATCACGCAGCCGATACATTTCAGAGGCAGGGGTCATGGACGGAGTTTTGTTCATCTGTACGACATGATCACGTCATAGCCTCGGATTGGCAAGTTAGAGTATTGGCGGCGAGTGATAGATGACATTGATGTCGTCATCTGGAGGCCATATCTGGGATTTGAGGAGTGGGAGGATGACGCAGTGGAGCTGCCTTACACCTTCAGGAGCAAATATTTGATTGGGCGGACGCCCTATATATTAGAGAGACAGCTGGTGGACAGGGTTGGCTGACAGTTTGGCCGGATCCAGCGGATGCCATGAGGCTCGGCTATGTATGCCTGTACAGTTAGGGATCAGGCGCAGTTCGGGCCGTTGTTGTCATACGATCAGGCAGTCACACAGCTGGCAGAGATGATACCCCTTCCTTGGGACATGTGGCCGGAGATTGAGGATGTCGGGATGGATGCAGAGTATACAGCGTATTGGGCCGAGCATCCATTCCCCCGACTGACAGATCCAGGAGAGCTACTGGATGGAGATGGAGGAGGAGATGATGATGATGATGGTGGGGGTGATGGGGGTAGAGGCCAACAACGGTGGAGGGGAGTAGTTGGGGAGAGGAGGGTGGCACCTCGGAGAGAGGGCGGACAGGAGGGACAGGCCCAGGTGGTGAGGGGTCGCGGTGGAGTGCCCCTATAGGTACCAGCAACACAGGGTCCTAGAGCACAGGGACAGAGACAGGTACAGGGACCTAGGCATGTACCGAGACAGGTACCCGTTCAGGCACCAGTACAGGTACAGGGACAGGTACAGGGGCAGGCACCCATAGAGGGAGAGCCACGGGCAGAGGCAGAGGCAGAGGCAGAGGGGGATGACCCAGTGGAGGCTGAGCTGCTGGATCTGAGGGAGATCTGCCAGGGCCAAGCAGATGAGATTTAGGAGCTAGAGAGGGAGAGGGACTGACTCAGGATCAGGCTCAAGGATACTGAGCGAGAGCGGGATCAGGCTATCTAGCGCTACACAGAGGCTGAGACAGCGCTGAGGGTAGGGAGGCGGGCGGCGGAGGACACAGGAGCAGGCTACGCATATGTCCTGCGAGCCGGAGAGGAGATTGCCTACTGGAGGGACCTGTATTATGGTGTCGTGCCAGTAGATCAGCAGGTGAGGAGCTTCCATAGACCATCGCGGGCAGCGACAGCTATGGGAGGGAGCCGGAGGAGACAAGCATCGAGTGGTGGGGTCATGGGTCCTCCACCACCACCAGACAGGCAGGGTGATCCTGGAGCGGGTCCTTCTAGGGCTCAGATTCCATCGAGGCCAGGCGGCTCCGAGGGAGGGAGTTCATCATAGCCATAGAGGGCTCCCCTGTATCAGTATTTGTACCATTTTTTGTATTATAGACACCTGCGGGTGATTGTAGCCATATGATTTTTTGACATCATTGTATCATGACATTTTTTATTGTATATATGATATATGATTCATTTTTGCGGCAGCTATATGCATGTGTACCTATGTGATGAGATGTTCTTATGTGATGCTTATGATATGGATGCAAATATTTACATGATGCAATGCAATATTTTTGTTCTTTTATGATTCTATATGTTATGCTAATGCAAATGTGAATGTATGTAATGCAGATGAATATGATAATGCAAATGTAAATTGTGCTAACAGGTGTTGTGTGTAGGATGTGATGCAGTTGTGATATCTAGATGTATGTATGAAATGCTTATATGTGGTAATGTAGGTGCAGCTACATGAAATGCAAATGTTTTTGGTGTGTCATTATACTCAGTCATGTGATAGCGGGCTACGCAGACTCGAGAAGGACGATGGAAGTCAATCAAGAAAGGGGGATGGAAGATAGAAGATATGAAAGTGAAAGAGCTTCTTGTGCGTTATCATCATTGAGCTTTATTATGGTAAGATAGGTTATGACAATCGAGGCATATGTTCGACCCAGAACGTCATTGTACTTGTTTGCATGGAGATAAGACAGTCACAAACAAGGAATGCCCCAGTTCACACTAGACTCATAGTGTCCTCATATCCTTGGACAAGTCATAGCATTACTAAAAGACAATCCATAGACAGCAAATACAAATAGGTGACGATACCCCATCCTCGCCTTTCTAGTCAAAGACATCCTAGAGATAGAATCTCTAGTCAAAGACATCCCGGAAAAGCTAAAAGACATGTCACCAAAAAAAGATGAAATCAAAATAAAACCAAGACTCGACACCAACATCCACTGTAGTCCTCAAGTTTAGTGTCTCTTGTCACTTGTATAAGTCGTATTTGATTGTGGTCATGATGTTTACTTTCACAGAAAGGATAGATAGCACTGAACCATATTGTTGTCTGAGTCTATTGAAAGATTTGATTTGTTGAAGCCCATTGTTGCTGCTGTCTCTCATCTGAAACTGACTGAATCCATGAAACTGATACTTTATTGCGGAGAAGACGAAGCTTTATTGCGGATCTGTGATGCAAACGCTGCTTTATTGCGGATTGTGCGCGAACAGACTGAAGGAAGCTGGAAGAAACTGCACTCCTCGAAACATGTGATGTTCTCAGTTCCACACCCATCACTAGACGTAGGTGTAAAGCGGAAAAATCGAACCCTAGTAGTTCTCCCCTCCCCAACTCCAAGGAGAGAGAAGGGAGAGTCACTAGGGTTGATGGTTTTCACTTAGGAGGGACTTTACATTCAAAGGAGGGGTTGAAACCTACAAGATCCAATCCCACGCAATGCAAGATCGGATTCTATATGAGTTTCAAGGGTTAAGACATCAAGGATACCCTCTTTTGTAAAGAAATGTAGATAGAAAGATTAAGCTAGGAATACATAGAAAGTGAGAAAGATTTGCTTCTAAACTGAGATAGGGATATGATATGAAGCTGCAGACCTGGAATTAGCAGTAAAATGTCGAGACGGTGCTGTTCTGCAAATTTGAGAAAAAGTTAACGGGATGATGGCGCCCGGCGTGCACACGGTCCTCCGAAAAATCCGCGAAACGAAGGGGGATCTGTTCGTCTCTGCACAAGGATTCCAGATCTTCAATTACAGCCGCGTACCTGCAACCTTGTTGTAAGGATGTTTGTATCCTTATATGCGAAGGTATAGATGTTGTTGTATGTTGTATGTTGTATGTTGTAGTATGTGATCTCCTCTTCAATAGTTGAATCCTTGTCTTGAATGCAACACCTAGCCTTGAATGGAGACTTACAATGATCAATTGCTTGAAGGAATGCTTGAATGCTTGAATGCTTGAATGTTTGAATATTGTTTCCACCTCTTGTACACATATGTCCTTCCTCTTTTCGACCTCCTCAAATGGGAGAGGAAATGTAGTTTATATACTTGTCAATTAGGGTTAAAAGACTGATTTTCCCGACCTTAGGCCGACCAGGAAATGTTATTTTCCAATTTGCAAACAAAAAGGCCCGAAGTCCCATAGGAGACCGGGCCCAAAATAGGGCCAGGGACTAGGGCGCTGGGCGCCATGGTCCTGGGGGACCAGGGCACTGGGCGCCCTAGTCCTGAAGGACCAGGGCGCTGGGCGCTCTGGTCCCACCTCCTGGGACAACAGGGTGCAAGGAGGATCAGGCCAGGGTGCTTGAAAAATGCAGTTTTTGGTGTCGTGAGCAAGTTTCAGGGTCTCCATTCAGGTTCAGTGTTGCGTTGCCATCATGAAGACCCAAATGCGGTCGAAATTGCAAGTGTCACAATTTTAGGACGCTACATTTAGCCCCCACTTTAGCGGGAGTATAAGCGTACACTCATACTTTCGGTAAAGTACAAGGAAACAATATTGAAAAACTTTCACCACGTCAAGGAGGCAAGATACACCAAGCCCCCAGTGGACTAAGGATCTTACGACTTCAATTGACAAAGTAAAAGGGAAGATCACGAGGGAGAACCATGACTGTCAGTAGTAAGGTTCCCTCACTATGAGTCATGCAAGAAAGATATCAAAAATTTTCAAGGCAAAGCTAAATTTGTCAAGAAATTTTCAAGTATCTTGAAAAGATATGAACGGGATGTATGCCCCCCTACGTTAAAGCAATCGCACACGCCTCACCGGGGGTGATTGCTTTAAGGTAGTGATACATATAAGAAATGAGAAAGGAGCACGTTATCACAAGGATTTAGCCCCCAAGTGTGAGATAAGCCCAAGGATAATAGACACAAAACACAAAGCACAAGGTGACTTCGCTTTCCTTGGGGTCAGTATACTGTATGATAATTCATGTATATCATATGTATGTATGCATAATTGTTCTTCATTCCCCAATCAAGGAAGGTCACCTAGAAGAAGGGAACACATGTGTCTTTTGAGTCAACATGAGAGAGATCGAGAGATCTCAATGCTTTGCATCGTCCTCAAGTAGACAACACTAAGGACAACAAATAGAAGAATGAGAATAACATATAGAAGAAGTAACAAAAGAAATAGAGGAGGAGAGAATCTGCTATGCTAATGAAACTAGTCTAGCACGTCATCTATCCCCCGATCTTGCTGATCAATGTTTCGGGAAGGTAGGGAACACGCTAGAGGAGGAACATCCAACACAGCAGATGGAGCTATCACAAGATCCAAACAAGGGCTATGTTCATATCCCAAGCCGCGGTGTTCTTGTCTAGGAGCTAGGATAAGTGCTTTAGAAAATTCATTAGATAAATGGTTATCAACATCAACATATTCATATTCACTATCAGAATGAACAGGAGAAGTAGCATTTTCATCATGAATAACATTTTCATCTATATCATCATCAAGATTTATAAGAATAGGACCTTTAACTCGCACAGGATCAAGACCATCATGCATCTTATGTTTAGGAGATTTCGGCTCAATCGTCGGCTGAGGAGAAAATGGAATAATGCTTGTTGAAGGTGTTTTTGGGGATTGCAAAGTTTGAGAAGCAGCTGCCTGAGCTCTAAGACGACGCTTTCGTCGGCGTTCACGTGCAAAACGATTTCGTCTAGTCTTAGTAGGAAGTGGAGAAGATTGAGGAGGAGGAATGTTCTCATCCTTATCACTTGGGTGTTTAGGTTGTGGTCGCTTAGGTTGAATAATAGGAGAAGAGGAAGGTCTCTTCTCTCTATAAAAGGAAGGAGGAGGAACTGCTCCATATAAAGGAGGAATATTTGGTTTAGGAAGGAGACCAAGTCCATCATGACGAGGAGGGATAGGTCTACTTTTGGAAAGTTTATTAGATATAGGCATAGTCACATCCATAGGGATGGGTTGGGAATCTTCTTGAGGAAAGACATTAGTTTTATCTTTCAAAGGAAGAACTTCCTTCTCAAGAACGATAGGAATATCAAGTTTGGGTGTTCTAGGTTCACTTAGAGATAGGATCATATCCTTTTTCCACTTTTGATAAGATTTGAAAAGATGATCACTTCGCGGAGGAAGAGATTGGAATTGTTTAGGCCAAAAGTAATCAATAGGAACGCTAGAAGTTCTCTCAGTTGGTTTAAAGAGACTATGATTGATAGTAACAACTTCACCATTATGGGAAAATTTCAAGCACTTGTGAATAGGAGAAGCAATAGCTTTCATGGAAAATAGCCACGGATAGCCTAGCTTCACACGAAATTGTTCGGATGATGGAATAATAGCAAAGTCCACATCAAGAGATTTGTTATGGACCTCAATAGGTAATGTAATAGAACCAATTGCAGGAGAAGAAAATGCATCAAATAATTTCACAACCACATCTGTTTCATCATAGATCACTTGATTCAATTGCAAAGTAAAAAGAAACTCTTCAGTAATGATATTAACCATACAAGAAGGATCAATAAGCACTCCACGGCAAGGTGTATTTTTGACTTTTGCAACTATATATAAAGGACCATCAGGTGCCCTGATAGTTTCACTAGAATCAAAGGTGATGGAAAGTTCTTTAGGGATTTTCTGCTGCTCCACAAAGTTAATAACATTCGGAGTCATAGACACAAGATCATCAGGTGAGACAGAGGAATCAGTAGTATCAATCGCATTAGAGGTATGAGAAGGCAATGGATCAGTGAAAATATGAAGATTTTGGTTAGGAGGAGCTACAGATGTATTGCCTTTATCATTCACTCCAGAAATAGAGATAGTATTATTATCAATCAAATCTTGAATTTTACCCTTTAAAGCAAAATATTTTTCAGTATCATGCCCAGGTTGACGATGAAATTGACAAAAAGATTTGTTATCAAAATAGGGTGAATTAATCTTTGCGGGATCTATTTGCCTTATAGGAGGAAGAGTAAGCACATTTTGTTCCATTAACTTATTCATAATACTATGCAATGATTCATTCAAAGGAGTAAACTTTCTTTCTTTCTTGAAAAACTTAGAAATAGGAGACACACCTGATGCTGCATTCACATTGTTGTTGATGATGTTTTCATTGAATTTAATGGACTCTCTATTCGGTTTAAACTTCCCAAATGGTTGTTGACTACTATCACCCTTATCACTCGGAGCCATAGGATGTGATTGTTCCATTTGACTCACAGTCAGTTGATAATTGTGAAGAGTTGCGCACAACTGTTGGAAAGAAGTAAACTCAGAAAATAGGAGTTTTTCTCTAATGTCTTTTTGTAAATTAGAAATAAAGATTCTTTGAATATCATTGTCAGACACTGGAAAAGAAATTTGAGCATACAAATGCTTATATCTACCAATGAAATCAGTCACTTTTTCTTTAACACCTTGTTTACAATGCATTAAATCAATCAAAGTAACTTTAGGACTTATATTGTTTTGAAATTGTTGAATGAAAGCATTTGCAAGTTGTTCGAAAGAAGTAATAGAATAGGAAGGCAACGAGTAATACCATTGTAGGGCTTTGTCTCTTAATGTTCTAGTAAACAGTTTTGCAAGCAACCTTTGGTCATAAGCAAAATCAGTACATATTGTTTGAAAGGTCTTAACATGTGTTAGAGGATCACCCTTACCATTATAAAGCTCCAAATGCGGAATTTCAACATGTTTAGGGGGAATAGCTCGAACAATATCAAGAGAAAGTGGGCTTGCAACATCAAATGTGGGCACACTAAACTTAGATTGATTCATAGAGGCAATTTGTTGTTGTAAAGAAGAGACAGTCTGTGCAAGATTGTTAATGGTCGCTTCAGTCGAAGAGTTCATATTAGACGTGTTAGATTGTGATGGAGGTGTTATGTTATTGAAAGAAGGTAGAGAGTAAGGTGGTGGGACACTATGATAGTTAGTCATAGGTGATGATTGGACAGGAGGAACACTACAAGGAGGAATGGAATGATTAAACGAATTGCCCCCTTGTGTCATGTTCATTTGTGGTGATATAATAGGCACACTCATTGAAGGAATGAATGAAGAAGTCGGATTGAATGAGGGAAGAGGGTTGATTGAAGAAGAAGGATTGCCCCCATGATTAGTGATCATAGGAGGAATGTCTTGTATTGAAGTAGTCATTATGTTTGATGTAAAAGTAGGTATACTAGCAATAGGAGTCGTCAAAGGAATAGAATGATTGTCTTGAGTAGGAGGTTGTGTATAACCTAAAGTTTCAGCACAACTTTTCATAGGCATCACATTTGAATCCACAATGTGTGCAATACCACGCAAAATATCAATTCCATTCTTATCACTTTGAAGCATACGTTTTAGACCCTCAATTAAAGGAAGAGCTTGACTATCAGGGTATTCTTGAGACATCCACTGTCGAAAATCATCAAATTGGTTATCCAATTTTGAAAGTTGTTCTACAGAAACCTCATGGGGAGCTTCTTCATCATTAAGAGGATTGGAGGAATTACCCATGTCCTCGTTAAAAAGGCCATTCAAATTAGGTTCCATCTCCTCGGTAATTACACTTTGGAAAGACTTAATTCTAAGGCTTCGTCTAACTGGAATAGTGTAAGTAGGGCTTATTGTTGTAAAACTCATGCACTAAAGAGAGAGAGGAGATTTTGAATTTTAGAGGTAGCAAATTTCAGTAAAACCAGCCAATCTTCTAGATTTAAGCTGTTAAATACAATCAGGACAATCTCCCGAAATTTCGGAAAAAATGTCCGGGACCGTGGCGCTCGGGGTGCACATGGTCCTCGCAACTTTTTTTGAAATTTGCAGGGATGAAAGTTATGATGATTTTACAGCTAACCTGAAAAAATTGAGTGATTTTACGATCTGTAGATAGGCCACATTAAAGTTGCAATTTCAAAATTGAACCCTACCAAGATTGTCGAAAAATGCAAAATTTGAATTTTGAAAAAAAAGAGGGAAACTGAAATTTTGAATTTTATGATTTTAGAGGGAATACCAAAAGCAATGCAAGTTTTGAAATTTGAAAGTTGACTCAATTTCATGCAAAATTCAATTTTGAAAGCGGAAATCCAAGTTGTTGTAATTAAGCACTTAATTTCAAAAGTCACAAATTGCAAAAATTTGAATAAATCATTGAAATTTCGAATGAATGATAACACACTTTTCAGATTTAGGACTGTAAGAAACATAATTTTGACACAAATTTCAATTTCAACAATTTTTGAATGATTAGTAGCCTCAATCCAAGCAATCACTAGACCAACTTTGACTGTAATTTTGAAGGTGTTAAAATTGATAAAATCAGCCAAAATTCTGGATTTTAGCAGAAAAATACAGTAAGATCTAACTCCCGAAATTTCAGAAAAAATGTCGGGGACAATGGCGCTGGGGGTGCACACGGTCCTCGCAACTTTTTTCCAAATTTTCAGGGATGAAAGATATTGTGATTTTATTGCGGAATCCAAAGTTACAGCTGATTTGGAGATGTTTTGATAGTGAAATTGTCGAACAAAGGTTGAATCAAGAGGGTTTCAAAAATTAGGGTTTTGACACTTAACCACTTAATTTTCAAAATTAACGCACAAATATGAATTGATAATTTGTAATAGAAGGGCAGCTCTGAAACAAGCATTAACAATTAAGCATTTTGCAAGTTTAATTACTTAAAAAGAAAATTTAGAGTTTTTATGCAATTAACCTCTAAAATTTTGCAAAAGATCAAACATGGAAATGTAATCAAGGAATCCAATTTTCAGATCTAACTATGAATAATTAGAAAGGATGTTCACATCGGGTTCACCAAAATGTAAAGCAGAAAAATCGAACCCTAGTAGTTCTCCCCTCCCCAACTCCAAGGAGAGAGAAGGGAGAGTCACTAGGGTTGATGGTTTTCACTTAGGAGGGACTTTACATTCAAAGGAGGGGTTGAAACCTACAAGATCCAATCCCATGCAATGCAAGATCGGATTCTATATGAGTTTCAAGGGTTAAGACATCAAGGATACCCTCTTTTGTAAAGAAATGTAGATAGAAAGATTAAGCTAGGAATACATAGAAAGTGAGAAAGATTTGCTTCTAAACTGAGATAGGGATATGATATGAAGCTGCGGACCTGGAATTAGCAGTAAAATGTCGAGACGGTGCTGTTCTGCAAATTTGAGAAAAAGTTGATGGGACGATGGCGCCCGGCGTGCACACGGTCCTCCGAAAAATCTGCGAAATGAAGGGGGATCTGTTCGTCTTTGCACAAGGATTCCAGATCTTCAATTACAGCTGCGTACCTGCAACCTTGTTGTAAGGATGTTTGTATCCTTATATGCGAAGGTATAGATGTTGTTGTATGTTGTATGTTGTATGTTGTATGTTGTAGTATGTGATCTCCTCTTCAATGGTTGAATCCTTGTCTTGAATGCAACACCTAGCCTTGAATGGAGACTTAGAATGATCAATTGCTTGAAGGAATGCTTGAATGCTTGAATGCTTGAATGTTTGAATATCGTTTCCGCCTCTTGTACACATATGTCCTTCCTCTTTTCGACCTCCTCAAATGGGAGAGGAAATGTAGTTTATATACTTGTCAATTAGGGTTAAAAGACTGATTTTCCCGACCTTAGGCCGACCAGGAAATGTTATTTTCCAATTTGCAAAAAAAAAGGCCCGAAGTCCCATAGGAGACCGGGCCCAAAATAGGGCCAGGGACCAGGGCGCTGGGCGCCATGGTCCTGGGGGACCAGGGCGCTGGGCGCTCTGGTCCCACCTCCCGGGACAGCAGGGTGCAAGGAGGATCAGGCCAGGGTGCTTGAAAAATGCAGTTTTTGGTGTCGTGAGCAAGTTTCGGGGTCTCCATTCAGGTTTAGTGTTGCGTCGCCATCATGAAGACCCAAATGCGGTCGAAATTGCAAGTGTCGCAATTTTAGGACGCTACAGTAGGATTTTTCCTTAGCCACAGATAGGATCTGATTTATTATGGATGGAAAAGGAGTGAAAAGGGAGGTTTATTGTGAATGGCTAACCAATCTTGGGTAGATCAATAACAAGCCATGATGGGAATGGGTAAGTTTATTGTGAGTGAATAGGTTGTGAGTGTGTGCAAAGTGAAATGATGAAAGAAAATCCTGAAGGAGGGAGGAGCAAAGTCTCTACACATGGCGCTGGTGACCCAGTTTTCACCATGGTACTTGCCCAGGGCGCCACTGAAGTGGTTTTCACCGTTGGACGAAATTATTTCTCTTTACTTTTTTTCAATTTTTCAATGTTTTTTGTGTCACAAGGCGCCTGTTTGCCAGGTTTTCACCAAGTAACGATTTTTTTGTTTTATAATTTTTTTGTATTTTTGAATTTTTTGATTTTTTTTGTATTTTTGAAATTAGGATACTCTGAAGAGCTATGTGTAGAACCTGCGAAGGTGCATGCTGTTGATAGGATCCTCCAAAGGTTCACCTTCTGTAGTTGAGAGCTGATATGCCCCAGAGCCATATACTGCTGTAATAATGTAAGGACCAAGCCAGTTTGGTTCAAACTTACCCTTCTTCTCTCTATCTTGCTGATTCTTGGGGTTTTCTCTGAGAACCAAGTCACCTACCTCAAATGTGCGAGGCTTGACTTTGTGATTGTAGCTGTGACTCATTCGTTGTTGGTAAGCCTTGAGATGATTAAAAGAAATTTGTCTCTGTTCATCCAACAGTTCTAGTTCTTGTAAGCGAGAGACCCTGTAGTCTTCATCAGTGATGATGTTTTGCAAAGAGACCCGTAAAGAGGGTAACTCGACCTCAATAGGCAAGATGGCTTCAGCGCCATAGACAAGTGAATATGGTGTAGCTCCTGTAGGTGTTTGGACACTTGTGCGGTAGGCCCAAAGTGCAGGATTAAGTTGGATATGCCAGTTACGGCCAGCGTCGTCAACTGTCTTCTTGAGGATTTTAAGGATTGTTTTATTAGACGCCTCAGCTTGGCCATTACCTTGGGGGTAATATGGTGTGGAGAAACGATGGGAAATATGGAAGCGGTCACAGAGTTCACGAACATCCTGATTTTTGAAGGGACGCCCGTTATCAGTAATAATGGACACCGGAATACCATATCGGCAAATGATATAGTTAAGGATGAAAGTAGCAATTTGTTTTCCAGTGACTTGTGTGAGAGGCACGGCTTCAATCCATTTTGTGAAGTACTCTGTGGCTGTGATAATGAATTTATGACCATTGGAAGAAGGAGGGTGAATCTTGCCTATGAGATCGAGTCCCCACTGACAAAAGGGCCAAGGAGATGCAAGTGGTTGTAGTTCTTGTGCCGGTGCATGTATGAGGTCTCCATGAATTTGACATTGCTTACATTTCTTGACAAACTGATATGAGTCCTTTTCCATATTGGGCCAGTAATATCCAGTCCTAATGAGTTTCTTGGCCAAGGTAGGACCACTAGTATGCGGACCACATATCCCTTCATGCACTTCACGTAACGCAATCTAAGCTTCGTCGCTTTCTAAACATCTAAGAAGAGTGCCATCTAGACCTCGTCGGTATAGGATATCAGCTAGAATGACATATCGAGAGGATTGGCGAATGAAAGTGCGGCGTTGGTTGTTTGATAGATCAGGAGGTAAGATATTGTCGCGAAGATATGTGAATATGGAACCATATAACTGGGATTCGGGACCAACAACGCATATCATCTCAGTAGGCATTATCTCATATGAAGGAACCAACAGGTTATCCACCAAGAACTCATAGCGGGTCTCGTTTGGAGGTAAATCAATCAATGAAGCAATTGTAGCCATGGCATCTGCGGCGCGATTCTGCTCTCTTGGTATTTGCTCAAAGTCTATCTTTGTAAAGTGTTGTTTCAGATCATCCACCATTTGCTTGTAAGGCATTAATTTTTCATCTTTTGTTTGGTAATCATCAGTTGCTTGGCGGATGACAAGTTGAGAATCCCCAAAAACACAAAGTTCTGGGATCTTCCACTGAACTGCAATTCGTAATCCAATTGTTAATGCCTCATATTCCGCTATATTGTTAGTGCAAGGAAATGATAAGCGGTATGATTTTGGTATAGAATCACCTTGAGGAGTTATAAAGAGAATACCAGCTCCTGCCCCATGCTATGTGTATGAGCCATCGAAGTACAGCTGCCATGGCTTTGCACGTGACATTGTTAAAATGGATTCATCTGGAAATTCTGAATTTAAAGGAACATCATCTATCATGGGAGCATCTGCTAATTGATATGCAATGGCTTGACCTTTTATTGCTTTTCTGTCCACATACTCGATGTCGAATTCACTCAGGATCATCACCCATTTGGCCAATCGCCCAGTAAGTGTAGCTTTGTTGAGAAGGTACTTTAATGGATCAATTCTTGCAATCAACTTAGTCTTGTGAGTGAGCATATAATGTCGTAATTTCTGTGAAGCAAAGACCACAGCGAGACATGCACGCTCGATTGGTGTGTAGTTTAGCTCATATCCCACCAATGTGCGACTGGTATAGTATACTGCTTTTTCCTTGCCGTCATCAATTTGTTGTGCTAAGAGTGCCCCCAATGCTGTTGGAGTAGCTGAAATGTATAATAACAGTGGTTGATCTGGAACTGGTGGATTTAGGAGATAGTCTTTGAGCGTCTGGAAAGCCTGTTGACAGTTATCATCCCATTTGAATTTGATGTTTTTATGTAGCAGGTGTTGAAAAGGATTGCACTTATCTGCTAGTTGTGCTATGAATCTTCGTATGGACTGGAGTCTGCCTTGTAAGGATCGAAGTTGACTAATATTTCTTGGTGGGTGCATTTCCAAGATAGCTTTGACTTTTGCTGGATCCGCTTCAATTCCTCTTTTGGACACTATGAATCCTAGGAGTTTCCCGAAGGTTACTCCAAAGACACATTTCTTGGGGTTTAATCTTACCTTGTACTTTTCCAACCGATCAAAGGTAACTGAAAGTATGTCCAAGTGTGTATTTCTGTCTATTGATTTGACCAAGAGGTCGTCAACATAATCTTCCACCGTTACATGCATGAGATCATGAAAGATAGTAGTCATAGCTCTTTGATATGTAGCACCTGCATTTTTCAGCCCAAAGGGCATGACATTCCAATAGAAAGTTCCCCACAGACAAGTGAATGATGTTTTGTGTTGATCCTCAGGTGCAATCCTGATTTGATTATAACCAAAAAATCCATCCATTAATGATAACATTTCGTGACCTGCTGTGAGATCAACAATCAAGTCAATGTTTGGTAATGGGAAGTCATCCTTTGGACAAGCTTTGTTGATGTCTCTGAAATCTATGCAAATTCTAATGCTGTGATCTAGTTTACTGACAGGTACCAAATTGGAGATCCGTTCGGGATAATCAATTGGGCGTATGAATCCGACATCGAGTAATTTCTCAAGCTCTGCTTTGACTAGTAATGCCACTTGTGGATGCATTTTCCTTAATTTCTGTTTCACTGGCTTTGCCCCCAGTTTGACTGTCAAATGATGCATTACCAAATCCGGATCCAATCCAGGCATATCAGCGTATGACCATGCAAAGTTGATTTGTCGTTCTTTGAAGAAGCTTATGAATTTTGATCTTTCGGACTCTGTTAATGATTGAGCCAGGAATATGTTGTGTGGAACCTCTTCTGTACCAATGTTTGTTTTGACAGTCTCCTCTACCAACATGGATGACTTTCCCTCATATGATGATGGGAGAATGTCGAGCCTTCCATCTTCGGGTGCCTCAGAGAGGTTTTCGCCCTCAGATACGTCCTTTCTTTTTACTTTTTTGGGGTCAGATAGCGCCACAGTGTGGTTTTCGCCATAAGACCCTTGATTTGTTCTTATTTTCACATTTTTGCGACTGGAAGGTCCGACACCCTCACCAAAATATGCCATGTTGTTGAGTTCTATGGTGTATCCTACTTTGTGGTCCCCAAGGGGAAGATCATCTCGTATGCCAAGATAGTCAATAATAGCTTCGTCATTCTGAAATGTGTCAAATTGTGTTGGTCCTTCATAATCCCAGTCAATGAGTTGGTGGTGAACAAGGGAAAGGCCTTTAATGTTTTCAAAGTTTGCGGGGCTAAGAGTGAAGATGTGGTTATATTCGGGTATATCGAGGCAATCATCGAGGTCATCGATGGCACTCTCCTCGTCAGTTTCGATCGCAAGCGAATCCAAATTGTCGTTACTAGTAGCGCCTTCCGGGACAGGTGTCCTCATCCTATGTGATTTCGACCTAGAACCTTGAGATGAAGACTGTGCGGAATCCTTATGGGTTGTTTCTTGACCAACTCTGAACTTTTTATAAAATTCCTCTTCTTCTGTGGGTTCATCTGGCTCTCTGAATGTCTCGGTGAGCTCGTAGTCACTGGAGGATTTGTCTGAACCCCATTCCCATTCGTTGGAATCTGTGGAATAGCAATCTTCTTGTTGAACTTTGGCAACTTTGATTTGTGATGCCTCTTCTGTCCTTTTTGTGTGGATCTTGGAAGTCAGAAAACCAAGTCCCTTTGAGCGTTCTCTTCTTATAGTCAATTCAGGTTGTAGGGGTTCCATGATGCCTTCCTTGCGTAACCCAAGAGGGCTTTTTCCATCATACCCGAATTTTTGTAGAATCTTGAAGCCTTTGCCATATTTCTCACAAGGTATATTGATATGATCATGTGTGTCATCTTCAATGTCTTTATAGAGCATTTTGTATAAATCTTCCTCTTCCAGTTCGCCCCATCTTTGAAAGGTAGTAGGATCCCATTTGAGCGTCATGATGAATGTTTGCTTGTTAGGATGTGGCCTTCCAAATTCTTTTGGAGAGCTCATGACTTGTCGTAAATACATGGTCTGATTTAAAGTGTATTCTCCCATGCCTTTGTCCTAAAATCTGCCTTTAAGTTCACCTTGTTTTGATGTCGAAGGTTTTAATGACTCAGGGTCAATGTATGCCGAAGAAGGAACAGCTTCACGATTACTAGGAATGATGGTCTCCGTATGTGATCTCAGGTTATTGCAATATATGAACGGATTGGGATCACCATTAACTGTTACCTCGACTCCATTATGAGGAAACTTAATGCATTGGTGATATGTCGACGGGACTGCCCTCATTTCATGAATCCAAGGACGTCCTAGCAATATATTATAAGTGAGATCTAAATCCAGGACCTAACAAACCACATCCTTTGTAACTGGCCCAATTCTTAGAGGTAAGGTGATTGTGCCCTTGGATGAGCGTTCTTCATCATCATATGCCTTGATGGTAATTTGATTCTTTGAATTCACAGCTTTATCGGAATATCCCAATTGTTTAATGGTTCTCAATGTACAAATGTTTAGACCAGCTCCTCCATCTATCAGGACTCGCTTTATTCAATGCTTGTGTATAAAGGCTTCAATATGTAATGGTGCATTATGTGGCTGACTTATGGAGGCATCATCAGCTTCTGTAAATGTAAGGGAATGTGGAATGGATAGGTATCCCACCATGGCTTGAACTGGTCCACGTTCAGATCAGTGGGAACGGCGGTGTCTCTCAAGATTTTGTCAAGAATAGCTTTATGAGCGGGGGATATGCGTAAGAGCTCAAGGATGGAGATGAGCACGGGTGTCCTCCCTAACTGTTCTACAAGGTCATACTCAGGTTTAGTAGATGAAGAAGAGGTGTTTTTAGTGGAGGCACCTGGCAAAGTAATTTTACCTCAACGAGTTGTAACATGACATTCAGAGGCAGGCTCGGAAGAAGATCCAACACCTCCTAGAACAATCTTGTGTCTCTGAGGAGGATTCTCAGGATTTTTGTTCTTGATGGTAATAGTAGAGATATGATTGTCCATTGAGTTGTGATTGATAGTTGAGTCATAGTTGTAAGGTGCTCTAGTATAGTTGGCCTGATCATCTATGACTTGGGCTTTTCCTTTGTCATGCTTTGGGAATGGTTCCTTAAACATCTCATGTTCTTGATTAGACGAATGTCCCTCAATCTCAATGTCACCTCTATCAATGAGATCTTGCACGATATTCTTCAGTCGATGGCAATTTCCTGTCTTATGACCCTTGCTCTTATGAAACTCACAATACTCATCATCATTCCACCAATTTGGTTTGACCTTTGGTTCATATGGAGGAAAATCTGGAACTGTGATCACTTTGTTTGCCACTAGCTTTTTGAAGACTGATTCAAGTGGTTCTCCCAATGGAGTGTACTTCCTTCGTGATCTGGAAGTTGTTTGAGTATTTACTTGATTGTTTGTAGAACTTGATCCTGAAAAGATGAACTTGGGTCTCACTGTATTGGCATCAACAACGCCATCATTGACTGTGTTCTTGTTTTTATTCCAAAATCTTGGCTTGAATTTCCTTTAAAGTCATCTTTGTTTTCCTTGAATAGCTTGATGACTCCTTGTTCAATTAGGACCTTTTCTGTTGCTAAGCCCTTTTCAATAACATCCTTGAAGGTGGACAAACAAGCTTTCCTTAGATCATAGCCAATATCCTTGTTAACGTTTTGAGTGAACATTTCTACCATTTGTTTTTGGGGAATTTCACAAGAGCATCTGCTGGCTAGATTTCTCCATCTTTGTAAAAATGACGCAAAAGATTCTCCCTCCTTTTTCTTAGTATTGCACAAAGTAGTGACTGAGATATCTGTTTCTATGTTGTAGGAGAAATGCTGAATAAATGCCTCTGCTAAGTCACCCCATGACTTAATACCAGGAGGTAATTGAGAGAACCATTCCATAGCTTGATCGCCTAAGCTTTGCGGGAACAATCTCATCAAATATGTTTCTTCTACCGCTACCTCTATGCAAGCTGTGAAAAATTGTCGTATGTGTGCCTTGGGGTCTCCTTTTCCCCTGTACTTGTCAAATTTTGGCGTCACAAAGTGTGCCGGAAATGGAGGCATTGGAATGCTCTTATCAAATGGATAAGGACATATGTCTCTCATAGTGTATGTTGGTTTTGGTGTACTCATGTCCTCCATTTTCTTTTGTAAATCTTTGATTTGTTGCTCCAAATTATTCTTAGGTGGCGATCGATTTCTTGTAGCATACCCCATGTTTGAGACACCAATTTGAGGAGGAGCTTGTTGCATGTATGGATGATATTGATCATAGACATGTTCATATGGAGGAGGTTTATATTGATGCGGCATATAGGGAGCACTTGGTATAGCTTCATGTTGAGGAACCCCATATCTATTTTGTGCATATATACCATATTCTATAGGCACGTCATGTTCTATTGTGTTGCCCCCAAATTTGACATGAGGTTTCCTTATGTCTAAATTTTGAGCATGCCTTTGGATGTCCACTTGTTTTGATTGATCCATAGCTTGAGCATGTGATTGAGCATATCTATCTGCATAAGGCTTCCATAATGGTCTTCGAAGGTAAGTATCATATGTTTGACCATGTGTATGTGGGACCTCTGGTTTTTGAAGCAAGGCTAATGGTGATTCAGGTACCATGTGTGGTCCTCTATTTCCTCCACTATTGGGTCTCCTTTGATCCATGTTGGAGTGAGTTTGTTGCGAGGGTCGGTTTTCCATAAGTTGAGACATGTCAAAGTCATGAGGTATTTTAGCTCCACTTTATGCCATCATGTGTAAGAAGTATTGTCTATCCCTCTTCATTATCTCTTCAACCAATCTATTGAAATGAGGATTCATTATGGATTCTTCTATATCTGCTGATTGTATTGAAAAGTTGTCCACATTGTCACTGTGTGTAGCCTTGTTGTTTGTAGTGTCTGTGTTTTCCACATTTGGAATGTGTCTATAAACATCCATGTCAGGCAATGTAGTGTGATCAGTATTGAAAAATAAGTCATTGTCATACTCATAAGAACTCATGTTAGCGAACTCTTGAGCTTCTTTAGCTTTTCTCCTAGATTTTTGAAGACGGGTTTCAACCATGAACTAGGTGTTTGACCAAGATGTGTAAGATTAGATGAATAAAATGGAAAGAGTATGGAAGACCAAGAGTTGAAAGGAATGTAAATGAGTCTGAAGTTTACTTGCAATGTCTAAAGTGTAAGACCAAGTATGTAAGTAGTAGAGTAGGTGTGACTTCCAAAGAGAGGATAGTTTCTCTTGATGAGGTAAGTTGACCTTGACTCTAAGTAAAACCAAATGAGACCCAAACGTAAGAAACCTTGATGAGGGACCACTTAGCAAAGTGTAGTTGTATGTAGTATGTTGACAAAGTATGATGAGGACAAGCAAGTGACCTTTTGACTCAAGTTTAGACAAGTATGAATGCAAAATTAGATGTGAAGCAATGATGGACTGTATGAGACCCAGAGACAGGTTGAATGCTAGATGAAACCTGAAGAAACAACCTAGGAAGCTCAAGTATTCCGAAACTGATTTCTCTTGTTTGCTGGACTGTGAAATTTTCTTGCAATTTTGAACACAGACGCGACTGTATACTTCACAGACGCGGTTTCCGGACACAGACGCTACTATGTTTAACCCAGACGCGCTTCTGTGATTTTCTTGTTTATGTTTGCTGGACTGTAAAGTTTTTTGCAATTTTGGACACAGACGCGACTGTATACTTCACAGACGCGCTTTCCAGACACAGACGCTACTCTGCTTAACACAGACGTTGTTATAAACACAGACGCTATTCTGCCCTTCACAAACGCGCTTAGACAACACAGACGCAGTTAAAACAGACACAGACGCGTTTCTGTAAACTTCGTGCAATTTTTCCAATCTGTGAAGTTGTTTTGTTGTGACCAAATCCAACTGTTTGACTATTTTCCGTGACAAAAGAACACAATGTTGATGAGGACTCAATGTTTAGACTCCAAAAGTGTGTTGTTTGATGTAAAATGTTTTGCATACACTTGAAGACACAAAAGACACAATGTTTTGTTGTTTGATCTTGAATGCTTTGAATGTTTAACATAAGTCAAGCACAATTCTTATGGCTGGCCAAGACAATAGTTGTTGATCCCACATAGGGTTTTACCCCCTAGGCTATGCTATTCAGAGCGGATACTTAGATGCTTGACCTCACTGGCTCCACCCTCGGCACTCACTTCTCGGGTCAGCCAAGCATCAGTCCCCATGAAAACTCCCCATGGCGAACTTTGTATCTCTACTAAGAATCGTATGTGTGTGGGCTGCTACCAGAGGTCCGACCTCCTACCCCAACAACTAGAAGGATTTGGGCCTCTAAAACAAAATGGTGCTAGTAAGGGCATCCTCTCGTTTGGCCATACATGTAGCACTTTCAGCTCTGTAAATACAGAAGGCTCCCAGTCGGTAGGGGTTACGCCCTACAAATGATCAAATAAATTTGATCAAACGGGTTTATGGGGAGACATAGTGTCGGTATGAACTAATCAACACACGTTATCCATAGTTTTCACCATGAATACATTTGATTATAGTGGTTTGGATGAGGTGGGTTTTCCTCGCTACCACTTGGGTCGTCCTCTTCTCACTAGTAGTCCTAATGACCACACGGGAAGACAGGCCCTCTAAAGATTAAACAAAAAGAGACTATTGCTCAAGACACAAAAGACAATGATTCAATTTTAGTGCACCAATGGAAGTGTTTGCTAGTCTATGAAAACAAGGCACACAACAAAATTTCAAAAACCCTAGCCAAGGACCTGCAACAAAGTTTGTTAGTAGTTTGGGTTGTTTTAAATGATCACCCCTTCCTGCAAGCACACAAGTTAGGTAAATTTTAGAAACCCAAAAGACTTTGTGAAAGAGGGGCCTTCAACCAAAACGTTTTAGCTTCCAAGGCGAGCTGCACCAACTTAGTTAGCTAGATCTAAAAGGGTTAGTCCAAAATAAACCAGATCTGAAACCCTAAGTACGAAATCCGAAAACCAAATCAATGAAAATTTGAAAATTTCAAAACATTCAAAACACAGACGATGTTACCTAAGACACAGACACGTCTGTATGACACAGACGCGGTTCTGTGACTCACAGACGCGGTCAAAAAACACAGATGCCCTTATCAGACACAGACATGCTCAAAAACAACGCAGACGCGCTTAGCAAACACAGACGCCCCTGTCTGAGACCTGCAAAATAAAATTTGTCAAAAACACAGACGCGACTCCAGTATCCGCAGACGCTCCTGAAAATCAGAGACGCCATCCGAAAGTTCGCAGACGCGGAAAAACCTAAAATGTCATCGAAAAATGTCCGATCTGCAACTTCAAAAACGCAAAATCTGCAACAAAAAAGGTTAAATGCAAAGGGACAAGAGTCCCACCGGGTGTGCCAAAATGTGTATGGTGAAAATGGATAACAATAATAACAAGATTGAAAGGCTAAATAGATTCAACCACAAAACCCTAGCCTAACAATCAACAAAGATCCACCATAACATATGAAGATTACCTAAGACAATGCAAATCACAAGAAATCACAAAGATTATACCATCACATGTCCAATAGGGTTTTGATCTCCATTCTTCCTATCTCCATTGATCTTTCTCGATATATTTGCTCTCAGATTTTATATGCACAAGAGCTCAACAAAGAACGGAATGTGGTTGCAAGTAGGATCCTAGTGTAGTCAATTGATCAAGTAGTTAGGGTTTGATAATGAAGAAGGCATCTCCTTAATTAGAAGACACAATATGAAATGGAGGGATAAGATTGAGAGGTGTAAAAGGAGGTCGGCTAAGATTAGAGGGTAGGTAGAAGAAATAATAAAATAATGAAAGGGGTAGGTAGTGTAGGAATTAAGAGATGAATGACATGTGTCATGTGTAGAAAAAGATAATGAATTAATTAAATAAATAAAGATTTATTTAATTAATAGAAGAAGTGGGATCAATTAAATAAATAAGATATTTATTTAATTTAGGCAAAGGATAATTTAAATAAATAAATGTATTTATTTAAATGAGAAATAAGGCTAGAAGAGGATAAATGAATTAATTAAATAAATAAAGATTTATTTAATCAATAGAAGAATTAGGCTTAGATAATTAAATAAATAAAATATTTATTTAATTAGACATGACAATTTTAGGTGTCTACAGTCTTATCCAGGACATACTTAGCGTAGTCACTATCCCGGTTTATCCGAATATCATTTCATCATATCCCACAATGGCTTGGTAATCACTGTACATATCCACGTCAGGAGGTAGATATGGCTCGGGGCAACATTGATCAACATTCCGTCCTAAGTCAAAACTTGCAGTAGACTCAAAGCATCATATCCAACAAACGAATCAAAAATCAAGAGAACACAACATTGATCACTTAAACAAATTCACAACGCATGATGGATGATTTTTTGAAGTATAAAATGTTTGCATCTGGCATGAAGTTTTGACTATTTTTGCACTTGAACTTCTTTGAATTATTGGATCCTCTACATTTTCTCAACGATGCACTGAGCTAGAGAAAGTAATAAGGAATCCAATATCTTTTTAGTTTTTTGTCTGTGAGGCAGTCACTTGTATTGTGCAAATACTTGTCTCGAGACGGGATTCAAAGCATATCACTGAAGACATGAATCCACTTTGCGCATACAAATGGTTTAATCTTGTCTTCTTATATGCAAGCTGCACTCAGGTCCTCTTGGTTCAATTATACCTCGATGCTTGTGCCATCTTGCAAAATCAAAAATCATGCAAAATTTTGTCATGTCATTATGGTTCAATTATACCATTATGCTTGTATAAATTTTCAATATATTCCCAACAAATCAATGCTCAATGATGATAATCACAAAGAAAGCAAAAACATGTGACTATACAGGAATGACAACACGAAAGAATGAGGATGATCAATTAGTTGCATATCATTTTACAATTAGTTGCATATCATTTTACAATTAGTTGCATATCATTTTACAATTAGTTGCATATTATTTTATAAACAGTTGCATCTCACATCATTATCAATATCATACATCTCATTTTCAAGATACATCTCACAACACATCATACACTATCGCATCATTATCCATCAAATATCAAATCACATAAATCACATGCATCTATCTAAGCATTGCATCATCATCATAGAATCATTAAAATCATGTATAGAAAGAATCATCCATAAAAAATCACATGAGGATCAAAGAAAATGGTGACATATATATATCTCAAAAATGATCAAGTGTACAAACGATATCTCATGTCTATCCCAAATACAACAAAATGATCAAAATACAATGGAGACAACATCTCTAAGGTATGACTATCTCCTGAGGGTGACGGTCTCATAGTAGATGTCCCCGCATCTAGATGTCCAAGTGGATCCTGATGAGTAGGCCCAGTCACGTCTCTGCTCTCTGTCGTCGCACCAGTCTGCCTGGATCAACTAGATCTCATCGTTGTAAAACTAGGGACTCTGCGCTCCCTAGGAACCAAATCCTCATAGTGTCGTCGATAGTACTCAGCCTCCTTGGCTGTATACTGTATCTCCCTCAAGGTGTCTCTCATTGAGCCACCAGCCGCCGCCCTCTCCAAGCTATTTTCTCGTGCCTCCGATCTACCCAAGCGCTCTAAAACTGTATCTTGCTCTGTGGTCAGCTCTGTAATTTGACGTTGATTTTCCAACAACTGTGTCTGCAGATGCTACACTAACAACTGTAAGGATCTGATCTGAGCATCCTCTCGATGAGTAGGAATCCAAATCTGGAGGGATGCCTATGTAGTGGTACCCCCTGTCCCTCTCCCTATCCTCGACGTTGGTGGGGGTAATACATCTGACCTCCTCCTCTAGGTCGACCGTCTAAAATCATCTGTACCTCCCACTACTACTATCACTTCTCCTACTCACTCCCCACCACCACCACCAACTCCAATCTCCAACCCTCCCCTCCCTCTATCCTCCACAACCCGCCACACTACTCTCTCCACCTGTATCCCTCTATCTCCACCAACCCCACCTCTATCTCCTCTCCTCCCCTGATCTCCTCTCCCTCTATCCCCATGCCAACCTCGGCAACCTCCTCCACCATCTCCACCATCATCACCTCCACCATCCCCACCTCCCTCCTCCAACTCCTCTCCCTGTCTCCCTAACCTCTCGGGCTGCTCATCCTCATCATCATCAAAAGCGGGAATCATCTTTGCTGGATCTGATATCTTGGCTACAACATGAGCCGCAAAGAGTGCCAAGAACTCCTATGTCATGCCTGCATCCACTATCTCGTAGGCATAGTCCCAGATCTAGCCAGCTAGGTGCATAAACTCCTCAACTGCCACAACGCTATCAATAGTGGGTCCCCACTCTGGCACATCCTACCTCTGTCGAGCATACAAGCATGCTCCCTGTGGTATCCCCTGTTGTCGAACATACTGTCGATGAACCCGGCTATGTAGGAATCTCTCAATAACAAAGGGCATCTGTCCTATCAAATATCAGGACATGTAGACATAAGGCATCTCCATCCTATCCTCTGCCCACACCTCACAATCCATATACGATCTCCAGATGACCGTGTCAATATCATCAAACACTCACCTCCAATTCTCTAGTTTGCTCAGCTTACATTGGACAACTATCCCTCTGTATCCATAGGCATTAGCGCACCCAATAGGCTTGTCTCTATCTGCAAGTGGCCTCACTGCAGGAATATGCTCCCATTCCCATACTTTTAGTAGCATAACCCCAGCTGAGAGACTGCTATATCCCAAGTAGACCACCTGATGCAAGTCCCTGTATAAGTGGGCCAACATCGCAGACCCCCATGCAAATCGGTGACCTTGTCTCACCATGTCCTCCAAAACCAATCCCCATCCCACTGTCAGTCCCTTTGACCTATGGTCAGGACATAAAAAGCCACCTATAAATCCTCCCAGCACTGATGGTAGAGGAGCATAATCCAAATCAATGAACTCCTGCCAAGGGATCTCATATCCACAAATCATATCATCCTGTAATATCCGTCGAAGAGCCTCTGTACCACCCTTCTCAATCTGCTCATATGGAAAAAGTGCACCTACCATAGGAATCCGCAAAATCCGGTAGCAATCCCCAGGTGTCACTGTAATCTCACCTGTCGCCAAATGAAAGGTGTTGGTGTCACTATGCCATCTCTCAACCAAAGTTGTCAACAAACCCCGATTAATGATATACCAGGACATCTCTAACAAGGAGGATAGTCCATATCTCTCAATAATGTCCCTATTTGCCTATGTCAGTCATGGTATCAAAGACCACGGTCTCAGAAATCTCTCTCGCGACTGCACAACCCCAAGCCGCTCCTGTCACAAGCAAAACATGTCTAATATCAGTTCCACCATCATATCAAAATCCATATCAAATCATCAAATTCATATCAACTTGAAACAATCAAGTTCCACATCATATCAATCCATATCAACATCATATCCTTTCAACTTGAAACAATGCAAATCAAATCAAGTTATCTATTAGATCCATATCAACTTGAAAAACAACTCAATTTTCACATCCATATCAACTTGAAAAACAACTCAAGTTTCACATCCATATCAACTTGAAACACAACTCAAGTTTCACATTTATATTAACTTGAAACACTGAATATCAAATCAAGTTCATATCAAAATCCACATCAACATCAGATCAACATCAACTTGAAACATTGAAAATCAAATCAAGTTATCTATCAACAATACATATCAAAACACCATATCAAAACTCATATCGGACAATTTATTAAAACAACAACAGCAGGGACGCAGACTGACTATGACACCCATCCCGAAAAAATTGGCACACGCCTCCTTACCCCCACCTATTTTCATTCATCTCGAACTCCCTCACAAAATCCTATTTTCATCAACATTTTTTGCCCACACGCCAAAAACTTTTATCCATGCGCTAGGCTGCTCACTATGCACTTTCCAAAATACTCTATGTGCTACTGCATTAACCCTATGCGCTAAACTACAACTATGCACTCCCCTGATCTAGCGTTGCGCCACCTAAATCACCCTATGCACTATACTAGTCTACCTCTACGTTGTACCCCTGACCCGATGTGCTAGGTTACATCTACACGCTAGCCTAACCTACCCATGTGACCCCCTGTTGACCCTATGCGCTAGGTCTTTCCTATGCGCTACCCTTTCCCCCTGCGCGCTAGCCTACTAACCCGTTGCGCTAAATATCCTCAATGTGCTATCCTAACCCCTTGTCGCGCTACCCAACCCAACTCGGATGCTACCTAGTTTCTAACACTAGATGCGCTACCCTTCTTATTGTATGCACTAGGGTGCAGACCCTACGCGCTAACCCGTTAAATTCCGCGACAAAAATTGAAAAACATGCCCAAAAATGACAAAACAAAAAGCAAAAAGGGGCAAAAATTGATGACTTACCGGTGGTCCATACGTGGTGGGCCTCCGATACCTCCGAACACGCTCAAATTGAAGAGAAGCATTGGAAACCGACATCTTGACTTTCTCTCCAAATGTCACTTTCTCCAAAGTCAACAAGCACAAATGATACAAAAGAAATCACTTTTTACCTTTTTATAGGGTAAACAGAAATTAGGGTTATGTGGTGGAACATGTAAATTGTTCGTGGTCTCACTTCTAACCCTAACAAATATCATTATCGGGAGATGAATCAAATTAACGCATTCAACATAGATAAAATTATAAATGCAATAAAATTTATCAAAATCAAATCAAATTTACAAATTTTTGATTCATCTCCTGAGGGAGCATTATCAACATCATTTATCAAATCTTGGGCATTATTTATCAAATCTGGGGCACAACATGAACATCTCGATACACGACATCACACTAATCATGATCAAATTTTAACGACGCATCATTTTTCTTTGAATCAACATGTGCACACACGTCACTTCAAAGAGGGGCAAAATGTAGATGTATAAAAATGACCATATTCTTAAATGAATATTTAATGTTCATTTTATTCTCATTCCTCTATTTAGTTAAATCTAATTTAATTAAATCATCCACATTCTTCTATTTAATTAAATAAATTATTCAATTTATTTATTTAAATTCACTTAAACCCCTTTATATCATTTAATTGAATAAATCATTTTATTTAATTAAATCCCTTCTCTCTACTTTTAATTAAATTTACATTTAATTAAATAGTTCACCCCAATTAAATAAATCTAATTTATTTAATCCCCCACTTGCAACTAAATTAAAATAAAAATAATTTATTTTAATTAAATCCTGTTATCCCTCACCCACTTGCATTTTCCTACATCTCCCACTTGCCTCCTAACCCTCTTTCTAGATTCTTCTAGAAACCATCTAAACCTAATCAATTAGTCTAAATTCTTCAATTATCCCATTTCCCTAAATTTGAGAAGGCTACTTCTCAAATTTGGAGGAAAGTCTTCTAAAGGCATTAAAGCCTTTATGCCTTCAACAAGCTAACTTGTTGAATACCCCCAAATTTGGAAGGACTCGTACAAAGTTGTCCCCAAATTATTTCAAAGCATTAATGGTTAACTAACCCTTTGTGGCATGGTTAGAGACTTTTTGCCTAACTCAACCCTCATCTAACCCAAGGGTCTCATCAAGCATTCATTGCTTTGACCATGGTTATCTCCTTAACCCTTGCACAAGATTTTACCCCTTGGGTAAAAGCTTTATCCAATGGATAACCCTAACCTAACCTTAAACCTTACCTCCTAAGGTAACCATGAGGTCTTCTCAAGCATTTAATGCTTCTTACATCCCCTCTCAAGCAATCTTATGTTGACAAGTATCACCATTTCATTGGTGAGAATTGAAAACATGGATTGATAACTTTCAATCCTGACTCTTGATAAGATCCTTCAATCTTGACCATCTATTGCCCTTTTTCTTCTATAAATAGAGCCCTCGTCCCTCCATTTTTATCATCCAAGTCTTTAGCATCATACTTATACTCAATTTTAGCAAGCATTTAGCCTCTCTTTGTAATAGAAATAAATCTAATAAACATTTTAGAGTATTTATATCATCTTAGATTAAATCATATAACTAGTATATCATGTTAGGATAGTATTTTTACTTACCTTGTCATCTTATCATCTAGTTTGGTTTATTTGTTGGAATCATGCATAAATAGGATGCATTCATGCTAAATTTGATCTAAAGCATCCCTCATTCTTGCATTTGCCATCCCTAAGTCACTTTTCTCAATGATCTGAGAGCAAAGGCATTGGCTTGAGGGACCTTGTGAGATAGAGAACCATGGAACACTCCTTGGGAAGTTGAGCTATTCCTCAAAGCTCCATAATTTGCACCAAGAGTCCCATGGGTGTGTGGGAAAGTCTTTGAATATTTTCACAATTCAAGTTTCATTGAACCGCTTTTCCTGCATACAATAGTATTTTGAGGTAGAAATTTGATGTTATGCTCTATTTCTATGTTGTTATAATCTACTTATTAAAATCTAATAATTGATATTGACAATCTAGTTCAATAGTTTACATTTTTATACTTGTCTTTGTTACACCCATTTATATTAGTATTATCATTTTTATAAGAACCAATAACTATTTTCTTAAAGCAAGGTGTCAGCTATTAGGTTACAATGCATAGGGGTGGGCTAAAGACTACTCTAGCATTAATTTTCTCAAATCAAATATATATCTCTATAATAGCCCTCTTGTTCAATTTTTATTCAACCTATTTCTCTATGACAAGGTACTTAGTCTAAAATAAAAATTGTTTTTATAAATAATGTGAATTTAGAGGGAATTAAGGTTCAAGTTGGAGATCTTGTATATAACCAATGCAACAGTAATCTTCCCACCACCTCACATACAATGCACAACAATGATCAGAACTCATGATGGAACAAAAATCATTTCAAATAGTTAATACATTTTCCATCCCCACAAAAAGTTAAAAATTTTCAAGAATATTATCCTAAGAGAATATCAAATCATCTACCATCTTGAAACTATCAATAAAATGAATCAAATCCATTTGTTAATATTTTTAAAAATGATTAACTCCATTCCAATTTGAAACCTCCTAATGAAGGGAAAAATAGCGAAAGAGAAGGAATGACCAAAAAAAAAGCTACAACTTACATCTATATTGAGATTTAAATAATATAATTACATTAATTTGATAAGAGCTATCTCTCTTTCCCATTTTAATATTATAAACCTAAAAAAGTATAACATAAAAGAAGATATTTAATGCTATATATCTTGTAAAACACTAAAGAAGAAAAGAGTGAGAAAAAACAATATAATAGAAAATACTTCATTGAGTAGCTACCTTTATATTTATATAGACAAAAAATAGTTTCCAATAATAGATCTATACATGACTACTTAAACAAAAACTAAGAAAAAACTAAGCTCATGCATATTAAGAGGAAGTCCATGTACCAAAGGACCCTAACCCCTATAGAAAGAATGAGGGAAAATAGCAATTAAAAAAAGGGGGAAAATTTAAAAACCTATTAAATGCAATGTCAAATTATAAACTAAAGTACTTTTAATGAATAAGGTGGTGGCAGTTGGGATGAAAAAATCTAACATCTCATTTAATAAGAACTATTTCCATATAGAATACCCAAATTTGCTCTTTAAAACACAAAAAAATCTTTTTTAATTGTCATAGTGAAGATATCCTCATATTTGTCCTCAAACCTAAAACAATATAAATAAATATTTTCATTATTGATCAATTCTCTAATTGAATGATATTTAGTGTCAATATGATTACTTTTGTTATGAAATACAATATTGTTGGATAGTGTTATCATTGAATTGTTGTGACGATAAATCTTTGTCATTTCTTCTTTTGTTTATACCTTAAATATTTTAATGTTATTCTTATCAAAATTTTTGGCATGATGTGCATGGAATTGTTACATAATTTTATTTAGTCAATGGAAGTAAGAATATGGTATTTTTCTTGGATATTCATTTCAAAATGAAAGACATATTTGGATTATTTCTCTTATCATAAATTTTAAATACTTAGGTCACTATTTTCGTCTCCTACAAAGTGAAAATTATTTGACTATGTATACTAAATTTTATAATTTTTTGCTCCACTCACATATCTTAAAATTATATTCATGTGGCTATTAGACAAATGACACTGTCATTATGTTATTTTTGTATAATGTTGGATCAACATTGGATCTCTCACATCCATGACTAACTTACTACATACATTATACCCATTCTTATGTTTATTATGTAAATGAAACTATCATGAAGTCTTTTATACATTTTTTTATCAATTTTGGATTCCTCATCATACTTGATTAAATTCAATCCTATCACAATTGGTGTTATTGATGATTTATAATTTATCATGTATTGAACATTTTTTAAAAATTATTTACATATTTAATTTGAGAAATTAATATACCATTTTCATTTTTATTCACTTTAATATTAAGAAAAAAAATTATGAGACCCAAAAGGATCATATCTCCAACTCAAAACCCTCTTGGTCATCTATTCTTATCATGAAGATGATTCAAAAAAAAATTATTCTATTGATATGTATGGAAATGAGATCCTAAACTTATGGATGCAAATTAAGATATCAAATCTCTATTACATAACATTGAAACACAAATAGGTTCAACTATAGTCCTAATACATGAGCTAAACAATTGGATTTATGTTCCTTTCTTGCAATGGATTTAAGATTGTGAAATGTGTGTTCAAGATCTAGGTTTAATGATAGGAGAATAATTACTTTTAATAATAACAATAAATTATAGGAAAAAAACCAATGAAGTAGGGGTAGATCTAGAAAGAGGATACAAAAAGTAACCTAGATCTATAAATTGGGCCTAAAAGTGCTAGACTTGTATGCTTCGTACCCTAGTTTTCAAGCATATCTAAACCAACAAAATGGAATAAAAATATAGTTAGAAATTCCTATAGGTATGTCTCCCAAAAATCAAGCCAAAAAGTGTAGAAATGTAGTTAGGAGGTCCTATAGGTTTCTCTCCTAAAAATCAAGCCAAAAATTATTGAACACATGTCATGGATGCCCTAGTTTAAGGGTTTTGTCTTTTTCAAAAATTGGGATTGTTTATTTTAGTCTACTTAGTGCTCTTGTAACACTTTTTATTATTGGATCTCAACTTACACACAAAAAATGGGAAAGAATTGTTGTGTTTTATAGGTTCTTGCCTAATTCAAAGATCATGTTGGTGTTCCCACCTCCAAATAGCTATGAATGATACAAAAGAGAGCCTATCCTAGGAAGGATAGAGACTAAACATTATTAAAAATTCCAAATTGAAATGATTATACCTTAGGTATGAAACCCTCTCAAAGAGTTTCACATAAAAGGTGGTGATTTGATGCTCTTAGACATGTACATCAAACATTAACGTAATACTATGATAACAAAACATGAAAAATATGAAATCATACTTGAATGTAGAGTGATTTAGTTTATTGTTCAATGTGTTGAAAACTCATCATTAGGATGCTTGAACTCTTTTAGAATCAATGTGTTGTCCCTCCTTGATATACTTTTATTTTGATGCACTGATAGACATTCAAGGACTTTTTTAGATACATTTATGATACTCTTTGTAGATGTTATGATTTTGTTTATGTTTTGATGATACTAGTAGATGATAATTATTACATGTTGATATATGATACATTATGTTATATGTGGATGATGATATAATATGGACTATATTGATGTTGAGATTTATGTTTGGACATGTATGCATATTCAGTGGTTTATGTTTACCTATGATGTTATCATGTTATGTGCTAACTTTCTTCATGATATATTGGCTATGATGTGATTATTGATGTTGTGTCTTATGATGTATTTATATTGTGTACATGGAAGGGATGATTGCATACCACTCATTGTAAGCAGGGTGTGATGTTGCGATTCTCTTTCCACCAATGTGTTTACTATGTGATTGTGTGTGTGTGTGTGTGTGTGTGTGTGTGTGTGTGTTTTGCAGACGTTTGGTGTTATGTGGGATTTTAGGTGCTAGACATTGACTCCAACTAGCTTCATAGGTCTAAGAATGTCTCTAATCCCAATGGAAAATTTATTTTTAGTAATTTCTTTTTTTAGTAATTTAAATCATATGATTCAATAAATCAATGTCTCATATTTCTTCTTTTTTTGAATGTGACCTAAAGAAACAAAGTTAGAGACAAAATAATTTTTTGTTAAGATCCAATGAGTCTTGATCATGAATGTCTATAATAGACTAACTTTTGTAGTGATCATTGCATGCTTACTCAATCTCGATATTTTAAGAGGGGTAAGAACCAAGTGATCATAAGAAAGTATGATCAAGCATTTTGTTAAATAGGTCTCTTGTAGATATTAAATATTCCTACCAAGCTTTATCCAAGTGCATGTGGTTCCTTGCAACATATCTAGGGTCTAAGTTCATCCTCACATTGAATTGGAATTTTGTATAGTCTAAAAATTAATGATTGCAACTAACTCAAAATGAAATTAATTTGTTGTATTTTAAGAGTCTTGGATTTGTCTACATATACCTAGTTAATTGTCATTGTCTAGTTTGAGTCAGTCAGCCTTAAACCACACACTAAGCAACATATTGAGCTTAGAGAATATCAATCAATTCTAAATGTTTAACACTTTTAAACCTAAAATCAAAAGTTAATGTATAATTTAAACCGTCTGATTTGAAACACATTCTCCTATCCAAATATCTAATAGAGAGTTGAAATGAAGCAAAGTAAATGGAACTATGTGCGAAGTCTTAATAGTAGTCTTAATAGTAGTCTTTTTGTTCAGACCTGTTCAGACCTGCACCATTTTTCACATATTTTATCTGTGCTTGCATATTATCTACGTATGCTCGCCCAGGGATTTGCAACTACAACATCCGGCAAACATATTTTATGTTTATAACCTGCGTTAAAGCTTCCAGCTTGGCGTATTTTGTTTTAAACAGCATGTTCTAAGATTAAATTTATTCTGGTGGTTCATCTGAAAAGTTATATTAATTTAGATACTAACTTAACAGCTCGCTCCCTTGTCTTATGCTTACACGTTTTGTATACTTTCTACCGCATCATTTCCAATCTGATTTAAACTCCGCCTTGTATAATGTTTTGACACGGATCTATAGCAAGGCAGCGCAGGCAGAGAAGGATGCTGGTAAAGGCGTGGAAGCTTGCTTTACAACCAATCGAATTTGCTTGGAAGTTTCTAAAACTTTTTTATTTTAATAAATCTATTTTGTATGATCAGTCTTAAATCACATACATTAAGCAATACATTAAGTCTAAAGAATGTTATTCAATTCTGAGTGTTTAACATTTTTAAGTCTAGAAATAGATTCTTAGTGTGACAACATACATTAGGCAACATATTAAGCCTAAAAAATATCAGTCAATTCTGAATATTTAACATTTTTAGATCTAAAAATATAAGCTTAGTGTATCTGATTATTCCATATCCTGCGTTTCAAACTTTGAAATCTGATCATAATCACATTCTATTTGAACTTGTAATTGTAATATCAACATAAAACTCCACGATACATTCTCAGTTGACTTGCAAGATCTTTGGGTATTTTTGTAACTTATATGGATGCATTCTAGTTCCATTTCTCTAGTTAGATTCATTATTAGACTTTTTTTTTATGAGAATTGTAAGTTCCAATTCCAATATTGGACTCTTTATCTGTTTTACACGTTGTTGAGTTTCTTGATTGTAATATTCAAAATAGTACGTGATCTCAAAAGAATTTCATTTAGGAGAGTCGCTATTATAGCTTTTGTCTTTAATAGTCAATGTTGATGTGCTTCAATGTATATTTGTTGATCTTTTTAAGTTAACATATGTATGATTTTATAGTGGTGGTTTTTACTACCTCTTTCACTTTCAAATATAATAAGTTGTCTTTGTTCACTTGCTTTTCTTAACTTTAAGTTATGATTTAATTTTAAGTATAATATGTATATGTTATATAAATTCACATTGTTTTTTCAATAATTTTATGATATGAGATTTAGTTTTAGAGATTTTAATAGTGGTTTGGAAACATTTCGGTCATACATTATTGAAATGTTCAATTGAAATGGTTATACTTCAAAAATGATAATGTTGGTGACACAGTGTTCTTTAGACAAGTCTTGCAAGTGTTAAGTAATAACATGATAATAAAACATAATTGTAGCGTCCTAAAATTGCGACACTTGCAATTTCAACTGCATTTGGGTCTTCACGATGGCGACGCAACACTAAACCTGAATGGAGACCCCGAAACCTGATTATGACACTGAAAACTGCATTTTCTTGCACCCTGGCCTGAACCTCCTTTGCACCCTGCTGTCCCGGGAGGTGGGACCAGAGCGCCCAGCGCCCTGGTCCTTCAGGACTAGGGTGCCCAGCGCCCTGGTCCCCCAGGACCATGGCGCCCAGCGCCCTGGTCCCTGGCCCTATTTTGGGCCCGGTCTCCTATGGGACTTCGGGCCTTTTTGTTTGCAAATTGGAAAATAATATTTCCTAGTCGGCCTAAGGTCGGGAAAATCAGTCTTGTAACCCTAATTGGCAAGTATATAAACTACTTTTCCTCTCTCATTTGGAGAGGATGGAAAAAAGTGGGAAACAATATTCAAGCATTCAAGCATTCAAGCATTCAAGCATTCCTTCAAGCAATTGATCATTCTAAGTCTCCATTCAAGGCTAAGTGTTGCATTCAAGACAAGGATTCAACCATTGAAGAGGAGACCACTTACAACACATTACATGCTACAACATACAACATACAACAAACAACAACATCTATACCTTCGCATATAAGGATACAAACATCCTTACAACAAGGTATTAGTACTTGTTTTACATTACATTTACAAGCATTTCTCATTTCTTGGTTAATTCCAAAACTGGGGTTTGACCTAAAGGCAAACCCCTCATCCCTAACCCCCCAATCATCCTCGCTTTTCTATGTGTAGGTTGCAGGTACACGGCTGAAATTGAAGATCTGGAATCCTTGTGCAGAGACAAACAGATCCCCCTTCGTTTCGCGGATTTTTCGGAGGACCGTGTGCACACCGGGCGCCATCGTCCCGTCAACTTTTGCTCAAATTTGCAGGACAGCGCCGTCTCGACATTTTACAGCTAATTCCAGGTCCGCAGCTTCATCCTATATCCCTATCTCAGTTTATAAGCGAATCTTTCTCACTTTCTATGCATTCATAGCTTAATCTTTCTATCTACATTCTTTACAAAAGAGGGTATCCTTGCTATCACAACCCTTGAAACACATTTAGCATCCAATCTTGCACTGTGTGGGATTGGATCTTGTGGGTTTCAACCCCTCTTTTGAATGTAAAGTCTCCCAAGTGAAAACCATCAACCCTAGTGACTCTCCCTTCTCTCTCCTCGGAGTTGGGGAGGGGAGAACGACTAGGGTTCGATTTTTCCGCTTTACATTTTGGTGAACCCGACGTGAACATCCTTTCTGATTATTCATAGTTAGATCTAAAAATTGGATTCCTTGATTACATTTCCATGTTTGATCTTTTGCAAAATTTTAGAGGTTAATTGCATAAAAACCCTAAATTTTCTTTTTAAGTAATTAAACTTGTGAAATGTTTAATTGTTAATGCTTGTTTCAGATCTGCCTTTCTATTACAAATTATCAATTCATATTTGTGCTTCAATTTTGAAAATTAAGTGGTTAAGTGTCAAAACCCTAATTTTTGAAACCCTCTTGATTCAACCTTTGTCTGACAATTTCACTGATCAAAACATCTCCAAATCAGCTGTAACTTTGGATTCCGCAATAAAATCATAATATCTTTCATCCCTGAAAATTTGGAAAAAAGTTGCGAGGACCGTGTGCACTCCGAGCGCCATCGTCCCCGACATTTTTTCCGAAATTTCAGGAGCGAGATCTTACTGTATTTTTCTGCTAAAATCCAGAATTTTGGTTGATTTTATCAATTTTAACACCTTCAAAATTACAGTCAAAGTTGGTCTAGTGATTGCTTGGATTGAGGCTCCTAATCATTCAAAAATTGTTGAAATTGAAATTTGTGTCAAAATTGTGTTTCTTACAGTCCTAAATCTGAAAAGTGTGTTATCATTCATTCGAAATTTCAGTGATTTATCTAAATTTTTGCAATTTGTGACTTTTGAAATTAAGTGCTTAATTACAACAACTTTGATTTCCGCTTTCAAAATTGAATTTTGCGTGAAATTGAGTCAACTTTCAAATTTCAAAACTTGCATTGCTTTTGGTATTCCCTCTAAAATCATAAAATTCAAAATTTCAGTTTCCCTCTCTTTTTCAAAATTCAAATTTTGCATTTTTTGACAATCTTGGTAGGGTTCAATTTTGAGATTGCAACTTTAATTTGGCCTATCTACAGATCGTAAAATCACTCAATTTTTTCAGGTTAGCTGTAAAATCATCATAACTTTCATCCCTGCAAATTTCGAAAAAAGTTGCGAGGACCGTGTGCACTCCGAGCGCCACGGTCCCGGACATTTTTTCCGAAATTTCGGGAGATTGTCCTGATTGTATTTAACAGCTTAAATCTAGAAGATTGGCTGGTTCTATTGAAATTTGCTACCTCTAAAATTCAAAATCTTCTCTCTTTCTTTAGTGCATGAGTTTTACAACAATAAGCCCTACTTACACTATTCCCGTTAGACGAAGCCTTAGAATTAAGTCTTTCCAAGGTTTAATTACTGAGGAGATGGAACCTAATTTGAATGGTCTTTTTAACGAGGACATGGGTAATTCCTCTAATCCTCCTAATGATGAAGAAGCTCTCCATGAGGTTTCTGTAGAACAACTTTCAAAATTGGATAACCAATTTGATGATTTTCGACAATGGATGTCTCAAGAATACCCTGATAGTCAAGCTCTTCCTTTAATTGAGGGTCTAAAACGTATGCTTCAAAGTGATAAGAATGGAATCGATATTTTGCATGGTATTGCACACATTGTGGATTCAAATGTGATGCCTATGAAAAGTTGTGCCGAAACCTTAGGTTATACACAACCTCCTACTCAAGACAATCATTCTATTCCTTTGACGACTCTTATTGCTAGTATACCTACTTTTACATCAAACATAATGACTACTTCAATACAAGACATTCCTCCTATGATCACTAATCATGGGGGCAATCCTTCTTCTTCAATTAACCCTCTTCCTTCATTCAATCCAACTTCTTCATTCATTCCTTCAATGAGTGTTCCTATTACATCTCCACAAATGAACATGACGCAAGGGGGCAATTCATTTAACCATTCCATTCCTCCTTGTAGTGTTCCTCCTGTCCAATCATCTCCTATGACTAACTATCATAGTGTCCCACCACTTTACTCTCTACCTTCTTTCAATAACATAACACCTCCATCGCAATCTAACACGTCTAATATGAACTCTTCGACTGAAGCGACCATTAACAATCTTGCACAAACTGTCTCTTCTTTACAGCAACAAATTGCCTCTATGAATCAATCTAAGTTTAGTGTGCCCACATTTGATGTTGCGAGCCCACTTTCTCTTGATATTGTTCGAGCTATTCCCCCTAAACATGTTGAAATCCCACATTTGGAACTTTATAATGGTAAGGGTGATCCTCTAACACATGTTAAGACCTTTCAAACAATATGTACTGATTTTGCTTATGACCAAAGGTTGCTTGCAAAATTGTTTACTAGAACATTAAGAGACAAAGCCCTACAATGGTATTGCTCGTTGCCTTCCTATTCTATTACTTCTTTCGAACAACTTGCAAATGCTTTCATTCAACAATTTCAAAACAATATAAGTCCTAAAGTTACTTTGATTGATTTAATGCATTGTAAACAAGGTGTTAAAGAAAAAGTGACTGATTTCATTGGTAGATATAAGCATTTGTATGCTCAAATTTCTTTTCCAGTGCCTGACAATGATATTCAAAGAATCTTTATTTCTAATTTACAAAAAGACATTAGAGAAAAACTCTTGTTTTCTGAGTTTACTTCTTTCCAACAGTTGTGCGCAACTCTTCACAATTATCAACTGACTGTGAGTCAAATGGAACAATCACATCCTATGGCTCCGAGTGATAAGGGTGATAGTAGTCAACAACCATTTGGGAAGTTTAAACCGAACAGAGAGTCCATTAAATTCAATGAAAACATCATCAACAACAATGTGAATGCAGCATCAGGTGCGCCTCCTATTTCTAAGTTTTTCAAGAAAGAAAGAAAGTTTACTCCTTTGAATGAATCATTGCATAGTATTATGAATAAGTTATTGGAACAAAATGTGCTTACACTTCCTCCTATAAGGCAAATTGATCCTGCAAAGATTAATTCACCTTATTTTGATAACAAATCTTTTTGTCAATTTCATCGTCAACCTGGGCATGATACTGAAAAATGTTTTACTTTAAAGGGGAAAATTCAAGATTTGATTGATAACAATACTATCTCTGTTTCTGAAGTGAATGATAAAGGCAACACATCTGTAGCTCCTCCTAACCAAAATCTTCAGATTTTCACTGATCCATTGCCTTCTCATACCTCTAATGCGATTGATACTACTGATGCCTCTGTCTCACCTGATGATCTTGTGTCTATGACTCCTAATGTGATTAACTTTGTGGAGCAGCAGAAAATCCCTAAAGAACCTTCCATCACATTTGATTCCAGTGAAACTATCAGGGCACCTGATGGTCCTTTATATATAGTTGCAAAAGTCAAGAATACACCTTGCCGTGGAGTGCTTATTGATCCTTCGTGCATGGTTAATATCATTACTGAAGAATTTCTTTTTACTTTACAATTGAATCAAGTGATCTATGATGAAACAAATGTGGTTGTGAAACTATTTGATGCATTTTCTTCTCTTGCAATTGGTTCTATTACATTACCTATTGACGTCCATAACAAATCCCTTGATGTGGACTTTGCTATTATTCCATCATCCGAACAATTTCGTGTGAAGCTAGGTTATCCTTGGCTATCTTCCATGAAAGCTATTGCTTCTCCTATTCATAAGTGTTTGAAATTTCCCCATAATGGTGAAGTTGTTACTATCAATCATAGTCTCTTTAAACCAGCTGAAAGAACCTCTAGTGTTCCTATTGATTACTTTTGGCCTAAACAATTTCAATCCCTTCCTCTGCGAAGTGATCATCTTTTCAAATCTTATCAAAAGTGGAAAAAAGATATGATCCTATCTCTAAGTGAACCTAGAACACCCAAACTTGACATTCCTATCATTCTTGAGAAGGAAGTTCTTCCTTTGAAAGATAAAACTAATGGCTTTCCTCAAGAAGATTCCCAACCCATCCCTATGGATGTGACTATGCCAATGCCGAATAAACTTCCTAAAAGTAGACCTATACCTCCTCGTCATGATGGGCTTGGTCTCCTTCCTAAACCAAATAATATTCCTCCTTTGTATGGAGCAGTTCCTCCTCCTTCCTTTTATAGAGAGAAGAGACCTTCCTCTTCTGCTATTGTTCAACCTAAGAGACCACAACCTAAACACCCAAGTGATAAGGATGAGAACATTCCTCCTCCTCAATCTTCGCAACTTCCTACTAAGACTAGATGAAATCGTTCTGCACGTGAACGCCGACGAAAGCGTCGTCTTAGAGCTCAGGCAGCTCCCTCTCAAACTTTGCAATCCCCAAAAACACCTTCAACAAGCATTATTCCATTTTCTCCTCAGCCGACGATTGAGCCGAAATCTCCTAAACATAAGATGCATGATGGTATTGATCCTGTGCGAGTTAAAGATCCTATTTTTATAAATCTTGATGATGATATAGATGAAAATGTTATTCATGATGAAAATGCTACTTCTCCTGTTCATTCTGATAGTGAATATGAACTTGTTGATATTGATAACCATTTATCTAATGAATTTTCTAAAGCACTTATCCTAGCTCCTAGACAAGAACACCGCGGCTTGGGATATGAACACAGCCCTTGTTTGGATCTTGTGATAGCTCCATCTGCTGTGTTGGATGTTCCTCCTCTAGCGTGTTTCCTACCTTCTCGAAATACTGATCAGCAAGATCGGGGGGTAGATGACGTGCTAGACTAGTTCATTAGCATAGCAAATTCTCTCCTCCTCTCTTTTGTTACTTCTTCTATATGTTATTCTCATTCTTCTATTTGTTGTCCTTAGTGTTGTCTACTTGAGGACGATGCAAAGCATTGAGATCTCTTGGTCTCTCTCATGTTGACTCAAAAGACACATGTGTTCCCTTCTTCTAGGTGACTTTCCTTGATTGGGGAATGAAGAACAATTATGCATACATACATATGATATACATAAATCATCATACAGCATACTGACCCCGAGGAAAGCGAAGTCACCTTGTGCTTTGTGTTTTGTGTCTATTATCCTTGGGCTTATCTCACACTTGGGGGCTAAATCCTTGTGATAACATGCTCCTTTCCCTTCTCATTCTTATATGTATCACTACCTTAAAGCAATCACCCCCGGTGAGTCGTGTACGATCGCTTTAACGTAGGGGGGCATACATCCCGTTCATATCTTTTCAAGATACTTGAAAATTTCTTGACAAATTTAGCTTTGCCTTGAAAATTTTTGATATCTTTCTTGCATGACTCATAGTGAGGGAACCTTACTACTGACAGTCATGGTTCTCCCTCGTGATCTTCCCTTTTACTTTGTCAATCGAAGTCGTAAGATCCTTAGTCCACTGGGGGCTTGGTGTATCTTGCCTCCTTGACGTGGTGAAAGTCTTTCAATGTTGATTCCTTGTACTTTACCGGAAGTATTGGCGTACGCTTATACTCCCGCTAAAGTGGGGGCTAAATGTAGCGTCCTAAAATTGCGACACTTGCAATTTCGACTGCATTTGGGTCTTCACGATGGCGACGCAACACTAAACCTGAATGGAGACCCCGAAACCTGATTATGACACTGAAAACTGCATTTTCTTGCACCCTGGCCTGAACCTCCTTTGCACCCTGCTGTCCCGGGAGGTGGGACCAGAGCGCCCAGCGCCCTGGTCCTTCAGGACTAGGGCGCCCAGTGCCCTGGTCCCCCAAGACCATGGCGCCCAGCGCCCTGGTCCCTGGCCCTATTTTGGGCCCGGTCTCCTATGGGACTTCGGGCCTTTTTGTTTGCAAATTGGAAAATAATATTTCCTGGTCGGCCTAAAGTCGAGAAAATCAGTCTTGTAACCCTAATTGGCAAGTATATAAACTACTTTTCCTCTCTCATTTGGAGAGGATGGAAAAAAGTGGGAAACAATATTCAAGCATTCAAGCATTCAAGCATTCAAGCATTCCTTCAAGCAATTGATCATTCTAAGTCTCCATTCAAGGCTAAGTGTTGCATTCAAGACAAGGATTCAACCATTGAAGAGGAGATCACTTACAACACATTACATACTACAACATACAACATACAACAAACAACAACATCTATACCTTCGCATATAAGGATACAAACATCCTTACAACAAGGTATTAGTACTTGTTTTACATTACATTTACAAGCATTTCTCATTTCTTGGTTAATTCCAAAACCGGGGTTTGACCTAAAGGCAAACCCCTCATCCCTAACCCCCCAATCGTCCTCGCTTTTCTGTGTGTAGGTTGCAGGTACACGGCTTAAATTGAAGATCTGGAATCCTTGTGCAGAGACGAACAGATCCCCCTTCATTTCGTGGATTTTTTGGAGGACCGTGTGCACGCCGGGCGCCATCGTCCCATCAACTTTTGCTCAAATTTGCAGGACACCGTCGTCTCGACATTTTACAGCTAATTCCAAGTCCGCAGCTTCATCCTATATCCCTATCTCAGTTTATAAGCGAATCTTTCTCACTTTCTATGCATTCATAGCTTAATCTTTCTATCTACATTCTTTACAAAAGAGGGTATCCTTGCTATCACAACCCTTGAAACACATTTAGCATCCAATCTTGTACTGTGTGGGATTGGATCTTGTGGGTTTCAACCCCTCTTTTGAATGTAAAGTCTCCCAAGTGAAAACCATCAACCCTAGTGACTCTCCCTTCTCTCTCCTCGGAGTTGGGGAGGGGAGAACGACTAGGGTTCGATTTTTCCGCTTTACAATAATCAACATGAAATCATATTTGAATGTAGATTGTTGTATTTTGTTGCTCAATATGTTGATTAATTAGATCTAAAGTGCTTGTTTAAATAGGTCACTTGTAATTATAACTTAGATTTTGTTAATAATACAAGATTACTTTACATAGGGTTTACAAGATATTTTTGAATGTAGGTTGACAACCAACAATCAATTGGTAACATCGAGATCGGATCACAAATGACAGAGGCTAACACTCCCACATGTTTAAATTTGGGTCCCTTTTGGAGGGACTAGGGTGTTGGGTAACCTAGTCCAATAAAAAATGGACTAGCAAAAGGGGTGGCAGAGTATAAAGATCCATAACATAGGACCTAGTCTCGAAATTAATGTATGATGACAATTGAGTTATGGGTTTAACAATTAAGTTGTAGAGTAAGATAAGGCCCAAATAGACTTAAAGTGATATAGAAAAAAGTATACAAAAGTGGGGGCACAAATAGAGTGTGAAATTGTAAATGAATACAATTTACTACACTACGCAAATGTAATTTAATGTGTGCTTGAAAATCGAATTGTATAATAAATATGCTCTTTCAAACCATTAATATCATTGTTCAGTATAAAATTAATTATTTGATGGATTTGGATGGACATCTTGAATTCCTTCTTTATACTTAAGATCAAAATCAAGAGAACGTCTAATTTGTTTAAGAAATCTTATGAAATAAATAAAATGCTTCTTTGAAATATTTAATCTTATCAAATACATATAGACAAATAATAGATAAGAAAATATACCTTCCTTATACTCTTTCACTATTTATTCTCTTATCTACTACTTTCATTATACACCATTCCACTCTTTAGCATTACTTGTCACAATGAAATTCTTTTTACAATAGATTCCCCTCAAAATTCTTCTCCTAAAATGGATAAGAATAAATCATAAAAGATAATGAGATAGGACATTATTTATAAAAGATTATGATCTACATCTCTAATATCGACTAAAAATCATTGAAAAAATTCTATTTAAAATGAACATAAAAGTAAGAAAGAATGCAAATTTCACCAGTGCTAAATTTTAAATCTTTAAAAGAATATAAAGTAAATGTGTTAATATGATAATTATCATGAAGAAAAAAATATTATTTATTTTTAAATTTTGATTTTAATTAATCTGTTCCATACATTAAATTAAACAAACCGCCTAAAAAGTTAGGTTCCACGGAGGTGTAGATGGAACAACTTGGCCGGCAAGTAAAAACGCCGACTTTGAAAAACTGACCTTTTTACATGGGCGTATATTTATTTTATTAAACCGCCACGTTTTATATGGCCGCCTTATTTTTTATATAAAGAAGATACGTAGGTACAATCAAATACTTTTGGAAAAACAAAAATCAATAAGCCATTATAGAAGTTTCAACAAATGGGTTCCGATTTTATTCACAGTTCTGAAATGGTAGATAATGTTTCTGAAAAGACTCAGTTTTACGTGGGATTGGAGAGATGTATTGAAGATTTGAAGGTGTATTTGTTCGACAGCCAGGTGTCGGTCGTCGGTGTGCATGGTATGGCAGGTGGTGGGAAGACTACTCTTGCATTGGCTCTATGCAATGATATACAAGTTAAAGGTGATATCCCCTGTAAATTCTGTTAATATTTTCCTGAATGTTTTAATCATTTATTTCAAAAGTCATTGTAATTTCCTGGGTTTTCTTTTCTCATGACAAGATTTTAGGTATTTATATAAAAAGAGAAAAGTTATACCAACCCTGTTCTTACGGTATTCGCTGAGATGCCTATTCGAATTGGAAGCTTAAAAACAAACAAAACTCGATTCAAAAACCGGGGAACATTTTGAACACATGCAGCCAATGGAATGTTTGTTACTCATAGCCTTATTTTCTCACTACAAAAACAAACCCAAAGAAAAAAAAGACATGACATACAGATTTTCCCCTCTGCAGCAAACTGGATCAAACTTTTGTTTATGTGCACTGTTTTGAAATCATGCAGAAATTCCTTTTATTTCTGCTATGCAGATAACTCGTTCTAGAATTTAACATAAACACGGGAAACAGGGGAGAATTCAACATAAAACAGGGGAGATGTGAAATTATGAATAATTATTCAACCTCTTAAATATCAAACATAAACCCATATATTTAAACTTAACTAATTGCCCTATTTATTTGAAATAACATCGTATAGAAAACACCTCTTGAAACAAAACCAAGAGAACTTTGTTGCATTACCTAAAATTTAATCTGTGTTATATATTATGGGGGTCTCTGTGCTACATGGTTGAGGTTAAAGGACATATTTTCATGTGTGTTAAGATATTCAGTCTAAAATACACTTGTTTTTTTCATGAATTTCAGATTATTTTCACAACAATGTGATTTTTGTCAGAGTCTCACAATCCCCAGACCTAAAAGGGATATTAGAGACTGTTTGGGAGAAGATAGCTGGAAGGAAAAGACCAGAGTTTAAGGATGTGGAAAATGTACACATGGAGCTGCAGCAGTTGATTTTGAGTCAATCTAATTCAATTCTAATTATTTTGGATGATGTTTGCTCTATAAACAGTTTGGAAAAATTATTATTTGAAGTTTCAGGATGCAAGACTCTCATAACTACCAGAGACAAGTCAATAATACCCACAAATTCCTCTACACAACTCTTTCAACTACCATTGTTGGGCCCAAAGGATGCTCTCTCACTTTTCTGCTTCTGGGCTACTGGACAGACATCAATTTCAAGTGATACAGATGCAAATATAATGCAGGAGGTATGGTGTTTTTTAAATAATTATTGTTTTGTGAGTTTAATATAAAACCAAATGATTATTCATTATTTAGATTTGTTATCTTTCAAGGACTGCTCATAAATTTTCTATGAATTGCAGGTGCAAGCAAAATGTGATGGTCTGCCACTTGCTCTGAAGGTGATTGGAAGTTCTTTGCATGGGGAACCCCACGAGGTCTGGAAGAACAAGCTTTCTAAAGGAGAATACATATCAGATTATGAGAAAAAAGGGTTATTTAGATCATTGCAAACCAATATTGACTCCTTGGAGGATGTAACCAAGGAGTGTTTTTTAGATTTGGCAATATTTCCACAGGACAGGAAAATATGTGCCGATGCACTATTGGACATTTGGGTTTATGTTCGAAAGCTAGAGAAGCATAATGCTTTTGCCATATTATCAGAACTCGCAAACAAAAACCTGTTAAAGTTTACAAGCAAATCAAGGTAATTGCCTTTCCTTTATATATTGTATCTATTGTTAATATATTATGTTTTTCAACACTAAGTTGATATTCTTGCACTTAACAGGGGAAGTAAACCAATCTCATATGAAAATGCTTCGGAGTTATACATTTCCCAACATAATGTAATGCGAGATTTGGTATCATATTTGGCACACAAAGACAATACAATCCACAGCAAGAGGTTGGTCATAACAAGGATGGAGTGTGGTTTGCTAAGTGAAGGGGAGTTGATTAATGATAGTGCTTTGGACACTCAAATTCTCTCTGTTCTCACAGGTGAGTTATTCAAAAACTTACACAATCATTTTGGCTATTTCTTTGAAATACTAAACCATTATTTTTGGTGTTCAACTTTGATATCAAATGGTAGAATAGAATTCAACTTCAAACATCGTTTTCTTCATATTATAAAGTTTACATCACTCCTCTAAGTAAACTCAACAACCTATTACAAAGCTTTGATATTCCAATCATTTGTTCACTGCATAAACTCAACAGCCTACGTAAACTATTGTTCTAACTGGATTTCATTGGTGATTTATATGCAGAACCTATGGAGGAAAATCACTGGCATGCTATTGATTTCCCCAAGACAGAGGCTCTGTTGTTAGCCTTCACTTCAAGAGAATATATTCTTCCCCTATTTTTGAAATCCATGAAAAAACTCAAGTTTTTGATGGTATTCAATTGCTGTACAAAGAAGGCAACAGTGAAAGGTCTAGAAGTCTTATCTTCGCTCCCTCAACTCAAGAGTATCCGCTTGGAGAGGCTGATTTCACCCCTTGGTGGAAAACAGAGCATTGAAGAACTACAGAGCATAGAGAAAATATCTTTGAGCTTATGTGAAGGATTTAGAACTATATCCACATTCGACACAACCAAGCTACAACATTTTAACCTAGACCACAGTAGTGATTTGGAAGAGTTGCCTGTTGAAATCTGCAATATGCCCTCTGCTCTGTCATGGTCTATTACAAACTGTCATCTGCTTCAGAATTTACCATATGATCTTGGAAATATGAGCCACCTAAGAATATTAAGGCTTTCGGCATTACCAGGCCTGAAAGAGCTTCCAGTATCAATTGGAAAACTTGAAGAGTTGGAATATCTGGACATTTCAGTATGTGAGCGCTTGAAACAACTTCCAAAGGAAATAGGGCAACTCAAGAAATTAAGGGAGTTTGATATGAGGGAATGTTCTCGTTTGAGAAGGTTACCCACAACTGTTTGTGAACTCAGTTGCCTGAAGCTTGTTGTGTGTGATGAGAAGATTGGAAAGCAGTGGATGAGGGCCAAGAACATTTCTATACCGGAGCTTAGAGTTGAGATTGTGGAAGCTCACTTTAGTTTGGATTGGCTTGATGATTAAATTATAAGAATAGTTTAAAAGATGAGAATATTATCAAGGATGAAATCGGGCTACAGACTAAATGCCTTCTCTCGGCTTCAGTGTAAGGTCTCACTATTCGGGTTACACTTCAGTTCTGATCATAACCTCTATGCCTATATTTTTAGCTTATGGGTCTGATTGATCATTTTGCTATGTTCAATGCAGTAAACATTCTAGAACGATGACATTTATTCCTCCTATTTTATCTATTGAATAGTAATGTTATCTTTGTTGCATCTTATCACTTTAAAATGAAAATGCCACCCCATATTTATCAATAGTGAAGCTGTGAGTTTTTATTCGTTATGTCTGGAAGCTGTCAATGCTTGTTCCATTTAATGTTATTTGTTTGTCTTTGTAATTATGATGTTTAACTCTTTCCGCTGCTGCTATCTTTGATCATATATTATGATATTTTCTCTTTCAACTATTTTTGGTGGCTGTTATTCTTTGTATTCTGATTTTGATTCAATTAAAAAAATATATTTATAAATAGGAAACTAGAAATTCACATTGCCATTCTTTGTAATTCTTTGTAATCTGATTTTGATTCAATTAAAAAAATATATTTATAAATAAGAAACTAGAAATTCACATTGCCAACATGTCATTTCTATAGTTTATAAAAAATTCTCTATATACAATTGTTGCTTTGGTAAAATTTAGTTTCAAATTTGCCAATGTTTTCTATCGGGCCTTCCAAATGTTTGTGTTTGCATTCCATTACTACCAACTTTGTGTTCTATTCCATTACTACCAACTTTGCATCTTCTTTGTTGCATCCATCACATGAAAGTAATTCATTGATCTATATTAATTATATTATTAATTTTCAACTCTCATTAGAAATAGCACTTTATTTTTTCTTTGTACACTGAGGTGATTATATATTTTTTAAAGAAGCATGCAATGTGTGTTGTGGGTCAAAAAGGAACGAAGTGAAACTTTAGGGAGTGTTGTAGATTTTTTATTAACAATAACTTTCTTTTCATTGTTTTGGTTAAATTTTGTTTCAATATAATTTTATATTTTCTTTTTAGATAAAAATTATTTTTTTATTATTCTATTTATTTTTTATTATTTAAATTTTGTTTTAATATAATTTAGGGATTAATGTATATAATGATTATAATAAATATGTGTACTTTTATTTAATATGAAATTGAAGAAAACATTGATCAAAGGATGAATTATATATAGAATGGGGTGAATTCACAAAGTTGGTTCCCACTTTTGCCAACGAAGGAATTTGGCGAAAGTGGGAAGTTCGATTTTCTAGGTGTTTGAGCGAAATAGGATTGTTCACTCGAACTACCCCTGGGAGTTCGAGCGAAACACATTACGGACTTGGGTTCGCTCGAACCGTGGGTGACTTTTGGGTTCAAGCGAACCCACTTTAATATTATTATTTTAAGGGGTTCGCTCGAACCCCCCATTCGCTCGAACCCTTTTTCAGTTAGGGTTTTTTAAAACATTTATAAATAGCGAAAGTGGCAGTTTAAGGGTCATTATCAAACTTGTCTTTTTCTGTCTGGTGGGGGTTGGATTGAACTAGTCGTCAGCATCACGTCACCGAGCTTTGTCTGCAGTAGCTAGCGTCTTTCATATTTCAGTTTTCGACCTTTATTATATCAAGTGCACAACATAACCCTTTTTTTGGTTTAATATTGTCTTTTTTAATTAAATTAATAAATAATTTGTTTATTGATTTATTTTTTAATTAAATAATTGTATATATTTATTGTTTTTCAAAATTTAGAAAAATGTTTGATAATTTATTGTTTTTCATTATTTTAGAAAAATGTTTGATAATTTAATGTTTTGACTAAAATGTGTCAATTTGTTTTTAAAATTACATAATTGTATATATGTATATTTTTTTCAACATTTTAAAAAATTGTTATGAAAAACATAGAAAACTAAGGTAGTAAATCAGAACTTAGAAAAACATTAGCAAAAAAAGAAAATTAGAAAAATGTCGCAAACGTAAATATAATAAATTAAACGTTAGAAAAATTAATAAATTTTAATTTAAATAAACATTAGAAAATTTAGATAACAAATTTAAACAAATTAGACAAAATAAATCCTCTACAATGTGACCCATTTTCACATCCTATTACACGCACAACATGACCCCTTAAGACCACATATGCCCTGATGACACTATACGTTCCCTTAGAAGGTCATAGAGGATCACAAATAACATACTAGTGTACATATGACATTCCCTTTAGGATCACATAGTGTCCTAAGGGGTCATACGTGGTCCTAAGGGGTCACACATGTGTTATAACACATGCGTGACCCCTTAGAATCACATATGACCCCTTATAAAATTGTAGTGTGAACGACATACCTCTTAGTCCATCAAATAGTGTCTTAACACATGCGTGACCCATTAGAACCACATATGACCCTTTATAAAATCCTAGTGTGAACGACATACCCCTTAGTCCATCACATAGTGTCTTAAGGGGTCGTATGTGGTCCTAAGGGGTCACGCATGCATTAACACATGCGTGACCCCTTAGTAGGTCACATAGGACCCCTTATAACATCCTACTGTACATATGGCATTCCCCTTAGGATCACATAGTGTCCTAAGGGGTCATATGTGGTCCTGAGGGGTCATGCATGTGTTATAACATATGCATGACCCCTTAGAACCACATATGACCCCTTATAAAATCCCAGTGTGAACGACATACCCCTTAGTCCATCACATAGTGTCTTAAGGGGTCATATGTTGTCCTAAGGGGTCACGCATGCATTAACACATGCGTGACCCCTTAGTAGGTCACATATGACCCCTTATAACGTCCTACTGTACATATGACATTCCCCTTAGGATCATATAGTGTCCTAAGGGGTCATATGTGGTCCTGAGCGATCACGCATGTGTTATAACACATGCGTGACCCATTAGAACGGCATATGACCCCTTATAAAATCCTAGTGTGAATGACATACCCCTTAGTTCATCACATAGTGTCTTAAGGGGTTGTATGTGGTCCTAAGGGGTCACACATGCATTGACACATGCGTGACCCCTTAGTAGGTCACATATGACCCCTTATAACATCCTACTGTACATATGAAATTTCCTATATGTCCTAAGGGGTCATATGTGGTCCTGAGGGGTCACGCATGTGTTATAACACATGTGTGACCCCTTAGTAGGTCACATATGACCCCTTATAACATCCTACTGTACATATGGCATTCCCCTTAGGATCATATAGTGTCCTAAGGGGTCATATGTGGTCCTGACCCATTAGAACCACATATGAGCCCTTATAAAATCCTAGTGTGAACAACATACCCCTTAGTTCATCACATAGTGTCTTAAGGAGTCGTATGTGGTCCTAAGGGGTCATGCATGCATTGACACATGTGTGACCCCTTAGTAGGTCACATATGACCCCTTATAACATCCTACTGTACATATGACATTCCCCTTAGGATCATATAGTGTCCTAAGGGGTCATATGTGGTCCTGACCCATTAGAACCACATATGACCCCTTATAAAATCCTAGTGTGAACAACATACCCCTTAGTTCATCACATAGTGTCTTAAGGGGTCGTATGTGGTCCTAAGGGGTCATGCATGCATTGACACATGCGTGACCCCTTAGTAGGTCACATATGACCCCTTATAACATCCTACTGTACATATGACATTCCCCTTAGGATCATATAGTGTCCTAAGTGTCCTAAGGGGTCATATGTGGTTCTGACCTGTTAGAACCGCATATGACCCCTTATAAAATCCTAGTGTGAACGACATACCAATTAGTTCATCACATAGTGTCTTAAGGGGTCGTATGTGGTCCTAAGGGGTCACGCATGCATTGACACATGCGTGACCCCTTAGTAGGTCACATATGACCCCTTATAACATCCTACTATACATATGGCATTCCCCTTAGGATCATATAGTGTCCTAAGGGGTCATATGTGGTCCTGACCCATTAGAACCACATATGACCCCTTATAAAATCCTAGTGTGAATGACATACCCCTTAGTTCATCACATAGTGTCTTAAGGGGTCGTATGTGGTCCTAAGGGGTCACACATGCATTGACACATGCGTGACCCCTTAGTAGGTCACATATGGCCCCTTATAACATCCTACTGTACATATGACATTCCCCTTAGGATCATATAGTGTCTTAAGGGGTCATATGTGGTCCTAACCCATTAGAACCACATATGACCCCTTATAAAATCCTAGTGTGAACGACATACCCCTTAGTTCATCACATAGTGTCTTAAGGCGTCGTATGTGGTCCTAAGGGGTCATGCATGCATTGACACATGCATGACCCCTCAGTAGGTCACATATGACCCCTTATAACATCCTACTATACATGTGACATTCCCCTTAGGATCATATAGTGTCCTAAGGGGTCATATGTGGTCCTGACCCATTAGTACCACATATGACCCCTTATAAAATCCTAGTGTGAACGAAATACCCCTTAGTTCATCACATAGTGTCTTAAGGGGTCGTATGTGGTCCTAAGGGGTCACGCATGCATTGACACATGTGTGACCCCTTAGTAGGTCACATATGACCCCTTATAACATCCTACTGTACATATGACATTCCCCTTAGGATCATATAGTGTCCTAACATATGCATGACCCCTTAGACCCACATATGACCCCTTATAAAATCCTAGTGTGAACGACATACCCCTTAGTCCATCACATAGTGTCTTAAGGGGTTGTATGACATTCCCGTTAAGATCACATATTGCAGATTTAATACTTTTATAATCAAAGATTTAAATATGTATGTCAAAGATTTAAATATACACGTGTTAGATCTCTCTATTCTTGAATTTTTTATGTATGTCAAAGATTAAAATATACACGTGTTAGATCTCTCTATCTCTCTGAAATATATGTTATCTCTAGATCTGAAATATATGTTAGACATTCCTGTTCTTGAATTTTTTTGAAAATGAAAATGATCTCTCTCTCTCTCTCTCTCTCTCTCTCTCTCTCTCTCTCTCTCTCTCTCTCTCTCTCTCTCTCTCTCTCTCTCTCTCTCTCTCTCTTTGCTTACGTATTTATTTTAACTTTATGACATGTATATTCCATGTGCACATGTACATACATGTTAGATTATATATATGTACTTTATGTTCAATGGACTGGACTGGATTATATATATATCACATGCACATGTTAGAAATACAAGTAGATATGCATTAAAATTTAAAAGAACATGTCCAAACAAAAGAGTATGTATGAAATGAACAAACTAAACTTAATAGGTCATGTATTGAATAGTTCACATGGTATGTGAGCTTCTAGGTATGTATATTGTAGTTAAATAGTTCACAACATGTACATGTCCTAATTACAAATGTCCTAATTCCATATTATATCAATTTTACAAATGTACATATTACATTCTAATTTAAATATGCATTTTTTAATTAAATTATTTTAACTAGTGGTCCTTACAAATTACATGCATTTAGAATTAGATGCAGTACCTTATACATACAAATTAAACATGCATTTAAACATGTACATGTACTTGAATTAACTTTTAATACATCCTAATTTGATATAATGTATTTAAACTTAAAAAATATTTATCCTTTAGTTTCAAAACAAGTTAAGAGATCTACAATTTATATTGAGTATTAATTCAATTCATGTGGGCTGAACCACATGTGTACTTTGGATTACTAAATATATATATAGTTCATACCACATCAAGTGGTTTAGAACGCTCTTCAATAACACTTAATATTTTGTCATGATCTTCACTATCTAGTCTCCACTTTTGAGACCACCCTCGACGTGGAACTATTTGAAGAATTAGGCCAACAACAATGACCAAGTGACTATACTGATATACCTTGTTGTCAATTTGGTATTCAGTGAAATGAATCCCATGTTGAACAATTTTAACTTGTTTGAAATATGTCCCTTGCACTACAATTGATTCTGCATGTACATGTATATAAGAAACGTGAGAAATTAAAAATTTCCACGTAAGCGATTTGTACATGTACATATTCAAATCAGAACTCAAACCTGTGGGAAATGACATTCCATCACTCATCTTCAGATTTCGATAACACCAGAAATCAAAGGAATGTCTTCAAAGTTTTCATCCTCATTTGAATCCTCGTATGTGTCAAAAACATCTAGTGGCACCATTTTCCATTCACTAACATATCCAAGCTCTTGGTTCTTGCAATCAACATAGTTTTCGAAAATGTATTCAGAACAAAAACATGAATAATCCCTAGTGTATAATGTCCATGGGCGATTATCTATACTCATGACACAACGCAAAGATCTTGTCCTCTCCATGCTCTTGCATCCATGCATTAATTTTCTATCCACATCTGCAAAATGTACATGTGTACAAGAATGTACATGTAGATCAAGTTGTTAAATTGAAACATTTGAACTAGGAACATTTTTTTTAAAATTAAATAAAATACTAAAAGAGAACACCTATCGGTTATCTCCCAAAACACTCTATATGGAATGGGTCTGTATGTTCTCGATGATGATTCCCCAGAATAATTAGGTTGCTCAAAGTGTTTCTTACACCATTCAACAACATCATGTGCATCTTCTATATGTTCTCCTGTGTACTTTATGTGATGCTTTCTTAGAGCATGTTTGATACAAGCTCCTGCACCATCATGTTCACCCTTTCCATAACCACTCTCAAAAAAACTCCAAACATGTGGTATTTTGTCATTTCGATGATATCTACATAGTGCATAAAATGGCCTCGAAGATTTGAATTGTGCTGCACATCCATCAGACCAAACAAAATGTTTAACTATTGTTATGCCTCTATCTTTCAAATATTCAAAAAACTTCTTAAAGCAATGTTGTACAAAAAGTGTGTCATGCTCCTTATCATCACTAATATAGAAGTGGTACTCTTTCTTAATGACACGATTTTCAAATGTACTATCAACACCATCCAAATTCATCTGTGCATGTCAATAACACACATGCACCAAAATAGTGATTTGCTTTGAAAAGTAATACTCTGATTGAATCTCTTTTTCATGTGCAAAAGAGTAATTCTCTGTGAAGTCAACTACAGATAGAATAGTTCCAAGTGGGAAAGTGTCTCTTAATCTTTTAAATTGTTCTGCTTGCCACTTGGCAAAAAAACCATGGCATATGTATGGTTTTATCAACTTACGAAAATTTTCCATAAATGTTCCAATAGGTATTTCCTCTTCTACATAATCTAGCCTTGTAGATTCCTTTCCAAATTTTGTTTCAAATTTTTTGTACTTGTAACTCTTGCAATTTACCATCTTCCTCGTGTCAGTATCTTCATCTCTCAAAGGCAATTTAGCCAAGTCCCCGCATGTTCCACAAATTCCTCTTATGCAATTTATTTGACCGGTTGCACATTATCATCTGATTTATCACATAAGATGGATGCTATGACTTGACTTGTTCATTTAGGAGGATCATTTTCATAACCATCACTATCTTCTCTAATCTTTTGAAACACTTGATAGTACAAGTCAAATTCGATGTGATAACGACAACAACAATTTTCGAAAACTTTTTTTAACTTCACATAATATGGCCTTAACCGTTCAAACATGGTTTGTCCAATCTTTATATGAGGGTTTGTTTTAGTAAACAATACATACAATTCATGTTTTGTTGTGTCTATCCAATGTTTTACATGGAGATCATAACGATCAGGACCAATCCTTTACTTAATAACATATCTACTATTTGATGAAGGATGAGTATTATCATTCCAAAAACTTGTCACAAAGTTCCTAACAACATCTTCAATTCTATCAGAACGAGGAGCTCTACACATAATTGCCAAATTCCCTTCTGAGGTAGTATCATCCAAAATCTTTCTCCTTTTAACATATTTAGATATTGTCCTTCTACTAAAACCAAACTCAGATGACAGTGAAGAGATTTGTCTTTTTTGAGGCAATCTTTCATTTACTAAAGATATCAACATCACTCTTCTTGAAATGGTCTTATCTAGTTTTCGAGATTTTTTACCAATGTTCACCAAACCTTTCTTAACATTATCAACAATATATTTTTGTGGCTGAGAAGTTTTCCTCTTTTGACTTGTTGTATCTATACCCAACAATTTCATTGGATCTATTAAGTCTTTATGAGTAAGTACAATTGATAACAATTGAGCTTTTTCTAGTGTAGTATCAAGATTGTTGAAATGAGACATTATTTCTTTTCCACTTTTATTCATTGACCTCCTTTTAGTAAGTCTAGGTTCTTCACTGAGATGTTTCAACTCATCCACATCCATTTCAAGTAAATGATCTAAATTTTTATAAGAAATATTTCTCTTCACCTGTTTAGCTAGATCCACAATATGCTCATCCATATCAGTGGTAGGAGGTAAGGAGCCTCACCCCTCTCCTTCAAAGGTCTCCATTGGTTCAACTTGGACAATCTCCTCCCTATGTTCATCAACTATATTGTGTTCTTCAACAGGTTCGTTTGCCTTGACTCTCGCTTCAGAACTCCCTTCTTCTCGAGCTCGTTCTACACATAATTTAAGAGTTTGTGTAAGGTTCTTGAATTAATTAGAGATTATTCAATTAGGTTTAAGAATAGGGGTGTGTTTGGCTTAAAGCTTTACATGTTAAAATTAGCCCATTCAATTTGGTTTATTAAATTTAATTACTTTCAAGACCTTATTGTTATAACTCTAATTAAATTACCTATTTAGGTTTAAAGTTCAATTTGTTCTTAGGTTAGGATTAAAGTTCAATCTCTAATTTAGAGCACTAATTTAACACAAAATAAAATTTTGATAAATTAGAAATTCTAATTTTGAAAATTAAAAGTACAAATATTTTGATGCATGCATACGATAAAGGTGACCTCATATTAATTTGTTATGGAACATAATGTAGGTGGACTATAATTTGTCACATGTGTGTATATTTAAGACCTATTATTGCATAATAGACCTCCTAATCTAAAATGTTTTTGCATGTACGTGAAGTCATATAAATAGTTCACCTAGATTATTCAACATGTTTAATAGGTTATAAATTTATGTCACATTTAAGACCTATAATCAATGTAATAGTCCTAATAGGCCTTATTATTAAAATCAATATGACCACGTATGAAAAAACATTTCACAATTAATATACTTAACTCCCCTTAAGATAGATATATTATGTGATATTAAAAGACCTATCACATGAAATTACTTGTACATGTAGATTAAATATTCAATATATATAATTTAGAACCTAGGAATTATGACATAATAGGTCTTATTAATTTATAACTTAATAGGTCTTATCTATTATAAATGGACTTAATTATATAGGAGAAAAATGCAATTACACAACAAGCAAGTTGATGGAATTTGAAATTTGCAAATACAAATGTATTATCTCAAATTAATTATGCTTTCCAATTAAAATGAGATTATTTAATCCTATTATTTCCAATTAATTTAATTAAGATTTTTTAAATTAATTTTCATTAAAAATATTAGATAAAAAATATTGAACTGATTAATTGTTACGTAATACATATTAAATTAAATAGAAATAAAATTAAAAATGCATACTTGCATCATGATATCTTTGTCTTCTTTGTTCTCGATATCTTCTTCCATTTCGGGAGAATAATTCCTTGAAGTCTTATTTTACCTTCTCTTCTTATTCCCCATGCTTTTAATAAAAACCTTCAAATTATTGCCCTCAAAATAATATTCAAATGTCTTATCTCATCCAAAAATGCGAATTATTTTAATCATTTGTGTGATAAAAAATGAAAAAAATTATGGACATTTATACGACTCCACAAATGAAAAAAAAAAATGAAAAATGCGTCGGCCAGAGTTCGAACGAAACCTGACAGTTAAAAATGGTCGGGTTTGTTCGAACATGACCGTTACAAAAAAGTATGGGCTAAAATCAATCCCATTGGTTCCAGTGAATGGGGGTTCGCTCGAACCCCTTATGGTTCGAGTGAACCCAATTCGCTCTAAGTACTGTTCATTTGAACCCTCCAATTAGAGGTTTCTCCCAAAAAAATTCAAAGTTTTGAAGAATTAATGACTTCGGAGCTCTAGTTCAAAGCACGAATGAAATAATCTTGATAACCCAAAAATATTAGATGGTAGTACTCAGAGAAAGTTTTCCAATGAGTATAATTTTGTTATATTTTGAATTTATTATGTTCTTGTTTTTTTAATTTTATGGAAAATTGGTTTTTCACTGAACATGAACTTCTCTGTTCAACGCATTGGAAAAAATAAGAAACTGATTCAAAAAAAATCTGAAAAATATCTATGCCCCTGGTATTGATGTCTTCTTTCTAACAAAAATAAATAAATTGAATTTTGATTTATATAGAACAAGTTATGTGTTCAAACGTAAACCTATGTCTGAAGTATGACTAGTCGGACATCAAAACTTTATAAAATGAAAAATATTGAACATATCACTATAAAACCAAATGCAGGCCCTGGATATTGATGTTACAAACCAAAATTCGAAAGAATTGAGTTTTTATCATTTATAGAAAAAAAGTTATGCATTTCGGGAGGCACATCACTCTTAAAAAATTTAGTTTGTTGTAAAAAACTACTTTTCGAGGGAGATGGAAAATTTTTAAAACATCCTTAAAAAAAATTTGAAAAAAATGTATATAGAATCTACAAACAAAATGCTAGAAATCACTAATTTACATCATCTTCAAATTTTTAATAGTTTAAAAGTTATAGTTCTCGGAAGTTGAAGATTATTTTAAAAATGTACATCTCAGTGTCAAAAGTGGCAAAAAAGTGGGAACCATTATTGTGAGTTCACCCAATGGTGTCCTAGAAAGATAATAAGGTGTACAGGAAAAATTTGTGTCTTTATTTATACTATTTTAAATGATTAACATCTCACTGTATTTCTTAAAGCATGATTAACATCTCACTGTATTTCTTAAAGCATGATTGTGGGACCAAGTGGTAACATATGTTATAGAGTCATACACTCCAAATGATATTCCAATTTGGGTCAATAATTGATAATTACCTATTATAATTTGACAATCTACAAGATACATGATAAATGAGACATTGACATGTATCACATATGCATCTTGAACTTTTTAAATATTAGCTAGAAATGGATGTCTTTTTTTATCAAATCGAGTAGAATTTGAGATAAACACTTTTAAACAAGATGTGTCGAATGAGACTCTAATCATTTATAGCATATAACACCTCTAGACACATCATAGCTTATAACACCTTTACACAAAAAATAGTGGATTAGTCTCTTCCTATCAAAAGAAATATGCTACATGCTCTAAGCACTATAATAAAAGAAATCAAGCTATATTAACAAGAGGTTGTCTAGAATGCATGTCTCCAATGTGTTGCACAATCTTTTATCTCTACATTCTAATATATTATAGAAAACTATATTGATTTTTTTTAACTATTTAATGAATTATTTCCTATAGACACTTAAAAATAATTATTTTAATTATTTTTAATTCCTCACATAATTAATTAATTAATTAATTATGTTAACTCAAATTCTCCTCAATATTAATTAATTATAATTAATATTTTCACTATAGTATGTAATTGATTTATAAATAAATCCCTCTCTTTATTCTTCTAAAAATTAAATCCTCACAAATCTTCCTCTTAGCTAATTAATTTCAACTAATTAGTTAACCTACATGATTCCTACAAATCATCTTCCTAATTCATCATTAACCTAATAAATTCTTCTAGAAATTCCCTAAACTCACTTAACCTTATTCTTCTAATTTTTAATTCCCTCCACTCATTCTCTCTCCTACTCAAATCCTCCTACAAATCCTATCCCACCTAGTCTTTCGTCTAATCCCCCTCCTAATGAGTTGCTAGTGGCTAATCATCATGATTAGCCACAAAGTCAACTCCTTGTCCCTTCCATCCAACCACTAGCTTTAAATGCTATTTTCCTAGGTGAATGTGAGATTTTCAAAATCTCGCATTCCTCTAGGCACCTCCTCTCCCAAGGAATTTTTAATTCCTTCTTATTCCTCCAATCCCCATGATCATCCCTTTTTGGAGAATTTTAAATTCCTCTTCCCCATTCTTCAACGAATGTCCCATCCATTGCTCTTCTCAAGGCACATTGGAAAGTCTTCCCAATGCACCTTGAGGAGTGTGGAGACAAGCAATGTCTTTAAGGCATATCTCTTGGTCTCCACACCCTCTCTTGGGCCTTGTGTGAGCTCACAAGAAATCCTAGCCCTTCATCTTGAATCCATCCTAGCCATCCATTCTTCCTCTCCTCTTCCTATAAGTTGAGGACTCCATCCCTTCATTCTCCATCTCCAAGTTTAGTAATCTTATGCTGCTAATTTGAGCCTAGAAAAGTCATCTTAGCACCCTTACCATGTCAAAATCATCTCCAATCCATACTTGATCACCTCATCCCTATCATCCCTCAAGATAAATCTCATTTGTGCACAACATTGGAGAGACATCCACATCAAGCAAGAAAAAGGAGCACATCAAGTGGAGCATCATCAAGGGGCGCCTTCACTTCATCAAGCTCAATCCAAAGGAGAAGGTATAAGGTTTATGAGGTATATGCATCTTATTCTTGTTTTTGTATAATTCAAGTTATGGCTTTTTTTTTCATATGTTTCTATGATTGATTTGCATAATTTGCTAACTATCCTACCTCATCAATCTTTTCCCCTCTTCATTTTGGCACTCCCGGTGGGACCAGATTCTGGAACTAATATTTTTGTGAGTTTTTGTGAGTTGTGAGACGCAAATTTTAGAACAACGCGAGAGACTACAAATCAGCACGAGCGACTCAGGTTTAGCGCGACAGAAAACTTGTTTTGACGTGAGTGCAGGCGCATCAGCATGGGCGAACACACATCGGTGCGACCGCATCCTAACATTTTAATTTTTTACCGCTCACTTCTAAAATTTAAAAATTTCACTCTTTTTCTATTTCTTTGTCGCGTGTGCAAGCATTTCGGTGCAAGCGATTCAAACCAATGCGACTGCTTTTTCAAAATTCCCGCTCTATTATTTAAATTTAAATTTTTTAATTTTTTTTGCCCGCTTATCTGCCAGGTGTTTGTTTCCAAAATTTCAGTGCGAGCGTAGGCGTTTTGACGTGAACTTAGGCGTTTCAACATGAGCGTTTCTAATCAGTGCGAAAGACAGGTATAAAGTCATTCTTTGTCTTATGTTGGCTGTCATTTTTGTTTACTGGTTCTATTTAGTTCAGCACGTACGCATGCGTTTCAGCGCCTACGTAGGTGCTTCAATGCGGCTGACTGCACTTCAATGTGTCCGCTGTATGTGCAGTATAGTAGGTACTAATCTCTTTTTTTTTATTTTTGCAGTTTAAATCGATCATCCAAGACCCAAAAAATTAGGAAAACTACTAATCCAGTTTTTTGCAGGTTGCCTAGCAGACTCAACCAAACATTGTGCTTTTTCTTAGTTAGGCACCTAGATGTTAATTAAAAGGGAATGAATCATTGTTTTATGTGTCTTAAGAAAAGCATAAAGGTAGGAGAGTATGGTCTCGTCTAGCTAGACGATCAGAAATCCAAACCCTCCAACCTTTTCTTGTTTGATTGTGTGTTTACCCATAGCGGGCCTGCCCTCCCAGCTTGCTCTTTGAGAATGTAAGAGGGGAACAACCCAAGTGAGTAAACCCGGACCTGGGGTTCCCAACTCACTATAATAAATAGGCCATTGAGTACGAAAGGGTTAATGGTTGGGGCTATATAAGAGTTCACTCTCACATTGGATGCTTAGTAGGATCTTAGAGATCTCAATCACGCATGCGTTACTACTAAGTTCTTGGTGTTTCATTGGGCTATAGGCCTCAATTGCACTTGCGCAACTATGAAGGGTAGTTCCTAACGGGAAGACTTACTAAAAACCTTGTTCATAGTGGCCATTCTAGTCATTGGTGTAGGAAGTCGGACCTCCGAAGCCGCCCATATTTTTACGGCCCTTAGTAGAGACACAAAGTTCGCCATGAGGAGTTTTCATGGGAATTGATGCTTGGCTGTCCCGGAGAAGAGAGTGTTGTGGAGGGGAGCCAGTGGGGTCAAGCATCTAAGTGTCCGCTCTGGGTAAGCATAGCTGGGAAACCAATTGGGATCCAATGACTATTATCCTTGCCAACCTAAAGAGTGTTGTACATGAGCATGAGTGTCTTTGAGATAATATGCATTTGATCATTGTGTTTGCTTTGTTTGATATGTACTTGCCAAGAGTAGACTAAAAACACCTCACTATTCCCAAACACTTTGCAAAAACACTTGTCAAGACACAAACATTTATCCAAGTCCTTACCCACAAAGTCCAAAATTGCGTCAAAACTCCATTCTTCCCATGTCTCATAAGCCCAAGTGAGAAACTAAGAGTCTGTGCTCTCCATCAAGGTTTAGATTCATCCTTTAAAACACCAATTATCATCAAAATCAGGGTGGTCATGTCCCTTCATACAACTTATCATTCGAGTCGATCCTCTATTGAGTCATGGTCATGCCAAGAATAACCTAGTCATCAAGTTTCTTCTAAGTCATCACTATCACACCTCCTCAATCAATCATCCTCAAATTTCCTAAGGACTTAGCACATCAAATCAATCTCCCTCCACTATCAAATCAATTATCAAAATCCAAATCCAATCATCCTTTAATCCATTTTAACCTCACATTAAGGTTGCATACCTTGTGAAGTTCCATTTAGACCTCATCATTAATCAATTGGCTTTTGTGCTTGAAGAAGAATCCTCTCCAAGTACCTTTTGCCTTATCCTTTTTGAGTCGATCAAGACTCTTAACTTACGCCTTTTCTTTGCTTAGGGTCATTAGTCAACCCTTGGTGGAAAAGAGGCTTTTTAATCATCATTCAAAGGTCTAAATTCTACCCAACTTGGTTATTACCTTTCTTGTGGTTTCATCTACCACCTAAAATCCTTATCCAAGGACTAATGTGTCAATCCTAATCAAATCCGGGCTCTAATCCAAGAACCTCACCAATCAGAAAAATCCCTTGTCATCCAAGACAAAATCCAAAAATCCCACAAAAATCTTGCTAAGTCCTTTCATCAAAGATTTCTTCCTCCAAGCTTTTCTAAGGTTATTCGTGTATGGTCACAACTCGATCCCAAAAGAAAAAGATGGCTGAACAACAATATGGCATGCCAGACATTAATGTCCTATATGAAGATCCCACGCAAGATCCTACACAAAGTGGGAAACCTAGGAATCAAGATCAAAGCCAAAATCCTAACATGGTTAATCAAGATGAACTTTCTCCGGAAGTGCAAAATTTCCTAGCGGACTCTTATAACCAAGAGATGGTTGAAAATTTCATCAAGCATAATCCTACTACACTTCTAAAAACTCTCCTTAAAAATGGAGCTCAACTTCCGATTGAATTTGATATATCCGCTCTTGGCCAACAACCACAAGGAGACCTCGCTCCCACACAAAATGTTGCACCTGTTATTCAAACTCAATCAATTACAGCCCCATCAATCATCCAAACTCAATCAATGCCACCCGCGACACCTCCCACCATGGTCTCCATCCCACCTTCTTCCTCCTTACCATCTATACCACTATCGAATCTGATCTCATCTATTCTCCAACATGCTTCTATACCACCTCCATCCATTCAACCACATATTTCTATTCGACAATCTTCGCTCCCTGTCAACAATGTCGCAAATTTTATCTGGGTCGTACTCAATCCTGTCACAATAGTTTCCGGACCACAACCAACTATCACTCAAATCCCAACGACATCGGTCATCACATCCCATGTTCCCACCCCCTCATCTTATCAATACATTTGTGGTGGTGCACCTTCCTTGACTCATCCAATTCTTCGGGCAAATACAATTCATCATTATCAAAATCCACAGCAAGACCTCATCAAGGAAATTCAAGACATGAAAAATATCATCAAGGATATGAAAGAAGGGACTAATAAGAGGAAACCTTACTCGTTTGAGGAATTTTGTCCTTGTCCTTATGACTCGTCTATATCAGTTGCATCCTATCCCCCAGGGTTTGAGATCCCCAAATTCACCAATTATGAAGGCAAAGGAGACCCCCACGACCATGTCAGGGAATTTCACATCTTATGTCAAGAAGTCTCCTATAGTGACCTATACCTTTGCAGACTCTTTCCCAAGAGTCTCACAGGAGATGCCCTCGCATGGTTCTCATCTCTACCATGAGGTTCCATTGTCTCTTTTCCAGATTTGGTAGAAACATTTGTAGCTCACCATGCCTACAACATGGCTAATGACATTTCTATGATGGACCTATGTAACACAAAACAAAGGCCTGGAGAGACTTTCGCCAACTTCTTACAAAGGTGGTGACATCTTATCAAAAAAATTTAGTCGGACATACTAGAACAACATCAAATTGAATTATTTTAAAAGAACTTGGTACCCAAACTTTCAAGACCATTGACATCTCAATGTATCAAATCCTTCCAAAAATTGATCGATAAGGGCCTCGCCCTCAAACGTGTCTTGTTGGAGGAAGGAACCTTGAAACATTACCAAAAATCGACACAAAGTTCTTCCTCTTATCATAACGACAAGCCAAAATTGTGGTCTAAAAACAAAAATATGGTCAACGATGGTGTAACTGATGCAAAGCGGATCCAAACTGTGGCTGCTCCCCCAAAATCCACCACCAATAATCATCAATTCAACAATCAAAACAATCAAAATCAATCCCAAAAACCTCACAACAATATCTCAGTCCAGGGATGACCACCCTGATCAAATAACAGGAGTCCAAGAGATTTCACTCCTCTTGTTGAGCCTATTGAAATGGTGTTTCAAAATCTTGTCCAACCAGATGCAGTGTTTTTTTCGATCACTCGCTCGTTTGACCCTAATCAAACCAAACCTAGATGGTATAATGAGAATGAGTATTGCGAGTATCACCGTATCAAGGGACATGACACACAAAAATGCATGAAACTCAAAATCTACATACAAGATCTCATTGATAGGGGTGAGATTGAAGTAGCAAATGTAAAACCTGGTAATAACAATGACAAACTTAAAATGTACCAAGAACCCTTCCCGAAGCATGACAAAGGAAAAGGCTCATCATCCAACGCAGTGAGTTATGACTATATAAATCAAATAACTGGCTTTGACTCTTTAGTGGGTCGCATCGAGCCCATAGACAACCATGTTAACATCATAACCGTCCAAGGAGTTAATCTTCCCCCTCCCCAAAGCAGGCCAAACCCTGCTAAGATAATCATCCAAGGTGCCATGCCTTCCACATCCCAAAATGATTGCAATGTAACCACACGTCAAGGAAAAGTCACCATCCAAGGAGTTCCTCCCCCACCAAATCCCCCACCCATGTCTTCCACCCGCCGATATGACCTCCTCAACCAACTTGGAAAGATCCCTACACAAATTTCCATTCTCGAACTTCTCAAGACTTCCCCTGTACATAAAGAAATTTTAGAATAAGCCCTCCTTGAGTCCCACATTCTTGATAAAATCAATGCTACTCAATTCCAAGCTCTCATTGGAAACCTTGCCGCCCAACAGCACCTTGTATTCACCTCCAATGATGCACCCACAGATGGAGACCACAATAAGCCTTTGCACATTTAAGCCCTTATCCAAAAACACAAGGTCAAACATATTTTGATAGATGGTGGATCCAGACTTAATCTGTGTACATACAAGTTAATAAAACAATTGGGACATTTTGAGGACTTGGTAGACACATCAAGAAGGATCACCATAAAAGCATATGATGATGAAGAGAGAGTTTTGAAGGGCATGATCACCTTACCTCTTCATGTGGGCCCCATTACAATTGAAACCCCTTGCCAAGTACTAGATCTTGATCTCGCCTATAACATTTTCCTCGGACGGCCATGGATTCACTCCTTGCAGGCCGTGCCCTCCACCTATCACCAATGCATCAAATTCCCCTTTAATGGAAGAGAGATCACTATCAAAGGTGATCCTCAACCTTTTCAATATTGCAAACTCTTAGAGGGGAAGCATCCATATCATTGCCCACTAAATAGACCCTCGCCAACACCTCCATCTGACACATCAAATGTTGCCTCCACTTCATCCCAATCAGATACCCAGATCAAAATCTTAGACAATGGCTATGGAGAGTACAAATTGGAGGATTTTTTATTAATAGGCAACCTCCCCCTCTCTCCTAAGTCATTTGGCAAACCAAAAGAGCTCAAAAAAGACCCAAAACCAGTCATGCAATTCCAAAACACTACCTTCCAGCAATGGGGCCCACTTGATGAGGAGAGCCTCGAAGAAGATATCTGATTGTGGACCTTACAGCAAGACAATGTGATGTTGTCACTTATGGATGGATTTTCTGGATACAACCAAATTAGGATTGCAGATGAGGATCAACATAAAACTGCATTCACAACACCATGAGGGACTTTCTGTTATCGGGTCATGTCTTTTGGCCTCAAAAATGCTAGAGCTACATACCAACATTGCATGTCAACAATTTTTTATAACCTCTTGCATAAAATTATGGAGGATTATGTGGATGATCTGCTAGGCAAATCCAAGACAGGGCAAGAACACATCTCTATTCTAAAGCAGATCTTTGAAAGATTAGAAAAATACAACTACGCCTAAATCCCAAAAAGTGTGTGTTTGGAGTCACATCAAGAAAATTATTAGGATTCATTGTTTCCCGCAAAGGCATCGAGGTCGATCCTGCAAAAGTAAAAGGTATCATGGAAATGCCTCCACCAAAAACTCTCAGACAACTGCGCAGTCTCCAGGGGAAACTCCAATATGTTAGATGCTTTATTTCACAACTAGTAGATAAGTGTCATCCTTTTGCACACCTCTTGCGCAAGGACACGAAATTCAAATGGGACTGCTTATGCCAAAATGCCTTTGAGAAACTAAAAGAATATCTAGCATCACCTCCAGTGTTGATGCCTCCTACTCCTAGAAAACCCCTTATTTTGTATATATGTCCTACTATAGTGGCATTGGGGGCATTATTGGCACAGACAGATGACCAAGGGAAGGAACATGTCATTTACTACATCAGTCAAACACTGGTAGGGTATGAACTCAATTATACCCCTATTGAAAGAGCATGCTTGGCATTGGTGTTTAGCACACAGAAGCTCCGACACTATATGCTCAAAAACAAAAACAAAACTAATTGCTAAGATTGATCCACTTAAATATCTCCTGTCAAAAGCTTCTCTCACTGGCAGAACCGCTAAATGGGTCATGCTCTTAAGCGAGTTTGACATTGAATATGTGGACAGAAAGGCAATCAAGAGACAGGTCATTGCAGATCAGTTGGCTGAAGCCCCACTTCCAGGCGACCATCCTCTTCTCACAGAATTACTAGATGAGTTCATTATGACTGTTACCACATCCTCCACATGGCGATTGTACTTTGATGGCTCTTGCACCCAAAATGGATCGGGGGTAGGAATATTATTAATTACACCTCAAGGAGATGGAATCCCAAAATCATACAAGGTAGCCTTTGCATGTACCAACAACATAGAAGAATATGAGGCACTCATCACAGGTCTGCGCTTGGCTATCCACTAGAAAATAAAGGAGTTACAAGTCTATGGTGATTCCCAGCTTGTCACAAAACAAGTCAATGATGAGTACCAGATAAAAGATGATAAACTCCTTCCCTACCGTACCATGGTTGAAGATCTTAAGCAACATTTCATGACAATCAAGTTTGATCAAATCCCACGAACAAACAAAAGGGTTGCAGATGCAATGGCCACCATTGGCTCCCTCCTTCAAATGCCAACACATAGTCAGAAGTGTGAGTTATTGGTTGAGAAATTATTTATACCGGTATATGACCTACCAGAGTCTGAAATGGTGTGTGTTCTCGTTGGTCTCGAGACCCCTTGGTACCAAGAAACCTTCGCTTTCCTCAAAGACAACACCAATCCCCCGCATCTCACCAAAACCCAACAACAAACATTCATTCGCCGATGTGCTCGTTACACCATCCTTGGAGACACCCTATTCAGAAGGCATTTTGATGGTTCCCTCCTAAGGTGTTTAGATAAACAAGAAGTGCAATGGCTATTATGCAAAGTACACAAGGGCATCTGTGGGGCACACTCAAGTGGGCTCACATTGGCTAAAAAAATTTTGAGAACAGGATAATATTGGCCTAAAATGGAAGTAGATGCATATAACTATGTGAAGAAATGCTTTTCTTGCGAGTAACATGGTGACAAGATTCATGCACCATCACAAGAATTGTAGCCATTCATTACACCATGGCCCTTTTCTTAGTGGGGGCTCGATCTCATTGGGAAAATTCACCCTCCATCTTCCAACGAACATAAATTCATTATCACCGCCACCGAGTATTTCACCATGTGGGTAGAGGCTATCCCTCTTACTTTTACCACTGGCAAGCAAATATCCAAATTCATCCTGAATTACCTAAAATTTATCATTACACATAATGGCAGACAATTTAAAAACTAGGATGTCAAAGAACTCTATCAAAAATTCAACATCCAACATCGCTTTTCCACTCCATATTATCCCCAAGGCAATGCCCAAGCTAAGGCTTCTAATAAAACCCTAATCAAAATCCTCAAAAAGACAGTCAATGAAGTTGGTCATGATTGGCACCTCCAACTCCATCCCACTTTGTGGGGATATCGCACCTCCATTCGCACCCCCACAAGCACCACCCCTTATTCCTCAGTATTTGGCTCTAAAGCCATCCTTCCCCTTGAGATCGAGATCCCCTCTCTAAGGGTATTGCTGCAAAATATCTTACCAGATGAAGAATACAAAATTGTCCGCTTACAAGAGCTAGAATTGTTAGATGAAAGGCGCCTCAAGGCCTTGAATCATCTCTAGCTATATCAAAACCGTCTGCGCATGAGTTATCACAAAAATGTCAGAACCCAGGAATTCCAAATTGGTGATATTTTCCTCATGGAGAATCAGAAAAATCTACAAGAAAGAGAAAAGAAAGGTAAGTTTGAGCCTAATTGGCTTGGACCATATGTAATCACAGCAAAATATGGATCAGGAGCTTATCAGTTGGCTACTCCTAAAGGCGATCCTTTGGATGATCCAATGAATATCATGCACCTCAAAATATTTTATGCCTAGTCCTCAGAAAGTCTTCAAATTGTCAAAAAATTTAAAAAAAAAAAATATCAAGAAAAATACACACAAAAAAAAAAAAAAAAAACAATTCGTGCATTAGTGAAAACCACTTTGTGGCGCTATGGACAAGTACCTTGGTGAAAACCTCCATGCAGGCGCCAAGGTAAATAATCGGATCCATTATCTATCAGGTCGACACTACAAAGCACCCTCCATCCAATCCATCCATCTGCAACATTCCTTCCCTTCTGCCTCCCAATAAAACACGCATATGATGATGAGTCTTCGCCTGGGTCATGAATAAGGAATTTCCCATCAAACTGAGCTTTTGTGCCTCTGTGTGAGCTTCAAGAAGTCTTGAAAAATAGTCCTAAGTCTGCAAGTCAATCTCCAAAACCATAGGATCACTTGCCTAATCCAAAAGTCCACTCCGCCCTAGGGATGAATCCTTCCCTCGCCTGGCAACCTAATCCTCCATCCTAGTCCTACTCTTGGCAAGAGGTATCATTTGGTCACAAGGAGGTGACTTGTTAGATTTTGTTGGATCTTTTCATTTAGACTTGCATCTTTTGCCCTATGACTGCAACTATTTACGACTGCTTGGATTTTTCATATCCAGGTATCTTACAATAGGTGCATACTGGGGCATATTTTTCATAGAATGGCATATTTTGGATCTCTCTTGTATAAACCGACGACCTAGTATTAGTGTTTGTCAACACTTACCTTCTTGTATACAAAGAGTTATCGATGTGTTTGAGGGTCTCCTTGCACGTGCCCACAACTTCGTATAAGTGTTTCTTAACACTTGCATAGCTGTGTGTAATTAATTCCTATTTATCGGAGAATCAGTCCACGCCTTGGGTTGCTCATGGCATCCTAATTCCTATAATCAGTGGTGCAAGTCACCCAGGGCAATATCAAACTAGGTTGGCTCTCCACATTTATTGTGCATAAAATCTCACCATCATTCCATAAATTCAATAATCCCATGGAGTTCTCAATTTCCCCCATTTCCCACTTTTTCCATATTCTTCTATCTAAGATCATTGTGTTATTATTGGCATATTCCCTTTTTGTATTATTCATTCACATCATATAGATTGCATTACTTATTTCATTTTTTTACAAAACATTTAGATTGCATCATAAATCATTTCACATCTAGGAATCCATCACACATTTGTATATATACATAAAGCATAAAAATCACTCATCCTGCATCCAAAAACATGTCAGCAACGCATCATAAACATACATGTATAAGCATCCACTCTGCATCACAAATAAGTCAGCATAACACATCCATAATTGCATCCATATATGACATCATAAGAAAAACAAAAAGAATCCATCACAATAAAGGCTACACATCATCTATCACCAATCAAGTCATGTACATATATATATAAAGGAAAATGTGTCTATCATGATATAATGATCGCCTTGAAGGGTCAAAAATATAATACACAAGCAAAACAAGGAGCTATCTCTCCCCTTTTGTCTCTCCCCCCATCTATTGTACCTCCCCCACCTGATCCTCCTGCTCCCCCTACTGGTGGCCAAAAACCCACTGATCCCCATGTCTGCTGACTCTGGGTCCTGTGAGACCGCACACTCTCAGTATATGAGGCTTCTCACTATCCTGTAGGCACTGCTCTGTGATATAGCCCCCTATAATACTGTGCCTCTCGAGCTGACCTCTTCACCCTCTCCTGCTTCTGCATACTATTAGAAAATATCTGCACCAATCCTATAGGAACCAATGCCTGGCGGTCTGCATCCCTCTCCCCTCGTAGCCGTGTCACATCTGCCTCTTCCCTCTGCACTCTGGCCTGTAATCCCTCTAACTCGGCATCCTGTCGATGAATGACATCTTGTATCCCTGCTATGGCTGTCCCTGTCCGAGCCTTCTCCAACATCCTCTCTAACTCCTCCCTCTCCTCCCTCAAGGCATCCACCTCTGTCCTCACGAGGTGGAGACTCTCCGTCAGATCAACTATCTCTCGCATCAGCCTCTCCACCTTTTCCCCCATGCTCTCCCTCTGAGCCCTCTCTACCTGTAGCTCATCCTCAACTAAATGAAGTTGCGCTTGATAGCTATCCCGCTCCTATTGTAAATGGTCAAAATCGGCCTGTGTCAACCCTCCCCTCTCCTCCGTCTGTGCCTCAGGAATATCCATAGGTACAACCTCGTATCCCTCGTCAACTACGGCCTCTGCAACCTCTCCTACTGGGGCATCCTCTCCCTCTCCCTCTCCCTCTCCCTCTCCCTCTCCCTCTCCCTCTCCCTCTCCCTCCTCTGGGTCCCTCCTCCATACCACCCAGACTCTCCTATGTTGTCCGTCTGCATCATGCCCTACGTGAACCACAACTCTCTCCAGGGCCATCATCATCCCCACCCACCACCTGATCAACCCCTGGCTGCAGCTCCTCGTCATCCAAAACTCCAGGAATGGTAAGCTGCACTGGCAAGTGCCCCTCCCACCAGCTCCTATAACCACCTATCATGCCTGGGTCCTCCCTTGCCCCCATCTGCTCATCCCAGACTATGTGAAATGTTGTCTGGAAGCTCGTCCGACCCTCCAAGGGACTCCCTGTAGGCCCCCAATACCTCACCTCCCGTGTAATCCAAGGATACACTGAAATATCCCCCACTATATCCTATATCTGTCCAAGTTGTCAAGCCACACTGAATGGAGCATAGTACTCCATGATGTAGATTGATCTCCCGAATATCCACATCTCCACTCCTGCCCAATGAACCTTCCAATCATCCCTCCACCGCTCACACCCCAAAAATGGTCTCCAGGTGAACTGCACCAACTCATCCAAAATCCTCCTCCAAAACCACACCGACGTTGTCTGCGTATAGTGCAACAATCCCCTGTATCTGTCCACAAATGGCTATCATGGCCACCTATCCTGCACCCCCACTGGTCGAGTAACCGCAATATGCTCCCACGCCCAGATGTGTAAGAGCGTGACCCCAGAAGATAAATTGGCATACTCCTTATAAACCACTAGATGCATATCATGATATAGCTAGGCTAGCATCGCCGCGCCCCACGCATACTGCTGACCATCATGAATCATAAAGTAAACACATCTGCTCCACCCTAGAGGGAATCCATGTCTTCCCAAATCCGAAATAATCCGTCTGCTTAGGAAGCCGCAAATCACCAACTCTAATCGAGGAATCTAACAAACAGCCATCGCTCGACCCAAGTGCATCCTGCTCCTGTCTAACATAGGTGGTATCTCATACTCACACACCTCCCGCAGATAAAAATCAGCCATATCCAACTAATACTCAGGGATCACGCCACGAACGGGGATCTTCAAGATCCTCCAAACATCTAACAAGGTGACTGTGGCCTCTCCAGTCGGCAAACGAAAGGTGTTATACTGACTATCCCACCTCTCCACTAGCGCAGTCATCATAGCAGTATGCGCTTGTATCCTCGGCCACCTGCCTACATAATGCAATCCCAGTGCATCTAGAACCTCCAACTCATCGCGGCCTAGCTCATGATACAGGCTCATCGTCGCAGGCCAATGCTCTCTTGAGGCCAGTGGTCCCCTCTCCACCTACATCCATTACACCAAATCATTACTTTCACATCTCAAAACCCCCTCTTGACCTCCGGAACCAACCATACCCTTCCCCCTATTCCAAAATTCTAAGCCAAAATTGCATTTCCCCCCATCCCAAGTGCACGCGCTGATTCACCAGGCGCTCGCACCAAAACCGTGACGATCGTGCCATTTTACAGGTGATCGCCCACAAAAAATCCCTACCCTCTTTTGACCCCCCTCCCGGGCCTGTCAACGCGAGCGTCCATGCTTCAACGCGAGCGCCCGTGTAATCCCTTGGGTGCTCGTGCTGAAGCACGAGTGCCCACATCAAAGAGAAACCGCTTGTGCTGAAGCGCGAGTAGCCGCGCTGATCCCCCCATTCCCCTCCCAAAACTTCTATTCTACCTGACCCCCACTGAGCACCCACGCTAGTCGCTAGCGCTTGCACTGACCTAGTGGCATGTGTGCTGAAACAACGATCAGCGCGTGCACCTCGCCTAACCTAGACCCCTATTTCTAACCCTAAAACTTACTCAAAATAAAAAATTTCAAAAGAGGGATAGTCCCACTCACCGGAGGTCCATAGCTCGTAGGTCAGTTGAATCATCTGATCCTCTTGGCGCGATGATCACGAACTGGAATGTGGTCCATCTCTCCTTCTCCTCTCCTTCGCTCTGAGTGGCTCCAAGGCTTGTATGTAACAATGACCCCTCATTGGGCCCGTTGTGGCTTATATGGGCCTCCGTTAGGGCCCATTTCCTCTGCAGTCTCGCATCTTCATTTCTTCCTTCCAAATTTTCCATGATTGCTTCATATTTCTTCCTCATTTATCCCTTCCACCCTAATTCTTCTTCCTCTATTTTCAAGAATTTTTCGTCTTTTTTTCGAAAAAATTCTCGAGGGGGCATACACCTCCCACACTTTACGCTGGGGCATCCTTTTCTTCTTCTATCTTCTACACATCGCCAAATTTGCCAGCTGCGTAAAAGAGGGGCAAAATGTAGACACTTAAAAATAATTACTTTAATTATTTTTAATTCCTCACATAATTAATTAATTAATTAATTATGTTAGCTCAAATTCTCCTCAATATTAATTAATTATAATTAATATTGTCACTATAGTATGTAAATGATTTATTTAATTAGTCAATCCCTCTCTTTATTCTTCTAAAAATTAAATCCTCACAAATATTTCTCTTAGCTAATTAATTCAATTAATTAGTTAACCTACATGAATCCTACAAATCATCTTCCTAATTCATCATTAACCTAATAAAGTCTTCTATAAATTCTCTAAACTCACTTAACCTTATTCTTCTAATTTTTAATTCCCTCCACTCATTCTCTCTCCTAGTCAAATCCTCCTACAAATCCTATCCCACCTATTCTTTCCTCTAATCTCCTTCCTAATGAGTTGCTAGTGGCTAATCATCATGATTAGCCACAAAGTCAACTCCTTGTCCCTTCCATCCAACCACTAGCTTTAAATGCTCTTTTCCTAGGTGAAAATCTCACATTCCTCTAGGCACCTCCTCTCCCAAGGAATTTTTAATTCCTTCTTATTCCTCCAATCCCCATGAGCATCCCTTTTTGGAGAATTTTGAATTCCTCCTCCCCATTCTTCAAGGAATGTCCCATCCCTTGTTCTTCTCAAGGCACATTGGGAAGTCTTCCCAATGCACCTTGAGGAGTATGGAGACAAGAAATACCTTTAAGGCATATCTCTTGGTCTCCACACCCTCTCTTGGGCCTTGTGTGAACTCACAAGAAACCCTAGCCCTTCATCTTGAATCCATCCTAGCCATCCATTCTTCCTCTCCTCTTCCTATAAATTGAGGACTCCATCCTTTCATTCTACATCTCCAAGTTTAGTAATCTTATGCTACTAATTTGTGCCTAGAAAAGTCATCTTAACACCCCTACCATGTCAAAGTCATCTCCCATCCATACTTGATCACCTCATCCCTATCATCCTTCAAGATCCATCTCATTTGTGCACAACATTGAAGAGCCATCCACATCAAGCAAGCAAAAGGAGCACATCAAGTGGAGCATCATCAAGGGGCGCCTTCACTTCATCAAGCTCATTCTAAAGGAGAAGCTATAAGATTTATGAGGTATATGCATCTTATTCTTGTTTTTGTGTGATTCAAGCTATGGCTTTTTTATTTCATATGTTTCTATGATTGATTTGCATAATTTGCTAACTATCCTACCTCATCAATCTTTTCCCCTCTTCAGTTCCATCTTCTACATTTCACATTTGCCTACTATATAATTTTATCCATCAAACTTGAAATTTACTTCACCTCTCAGAAATGTTTTATAGTAGTTCAAATTGATTATGCAAATGTCTTGATTTATTGGGCTCTTTCATTGCCGTGAGTACAATATAAAATTTATGTGCATATACTAAGTTATTCATAATATGAGCTTTCTTTAATTTGTAAATAATAAGAAAAATTTATCTTCTAAATCAAAAGGTTGAGATTATTTTATATTATATAATGAATCTATAAGTTGGTCACTTTCTTCTACTATTACATTAAGTTGTGATTGTAGTTCATTATGAATAGATAATAGATATAACATCTTTTATTTTCTCATAATTCCTATTTAAGAGTTTGTGCCAAAGAACTTTCTAAGTTAAAATTCCTTATAATAATTAGGAATATTTTAGTCTAACTAAGATAGTTTTTATTTATATGTGCTCAAAAAATTATGAAAATATATTGCTAATTTTCAACTAAGATGATAAAAGATTGTAAGAGATTTTTTTCTAGTTACAATTATGTAAAATATTTTTGCATCAACATTTTAGGTCACACTACGTGAACCATCATCAAGATGAAGGAGAGCAACTGCAAAAGAAAAATTAAAGTTTGCAAACTTAGATTGGATAAGTATAGGAGAGACATAGAGAGGAAGCATAAAGCTAAAGGTTGAAAAATTCAAAATATCCCTCGATTTCGGTTAAGAAAACAAATAAAAGAAAAATATAAAAAAGATAACATTAAGAAAAGGGGTTAGAAAAAAAAGGGGAATATAAAAATTAAAATTAATTCTTAAAGCTAGCAATTGATATTAATAAGATAACAAGATTAGAAGGGTTGAAAAGAAGACAACCAAAAAATATCAATAAGATATCTATAAGTCAAACAAATTAAATATAAGAGATGATTAAGAAAATAAATTAACAATAATTGGATTCTTAGATATCTCTTATATTTAATTACAAAGAAAAAAAATTAAGGATTAAAAAGACAAAAAGAAAATATTAAATGAATTAAAATATATGAATATCTTAACTGTGCTAATTGTGCTATAATTACATTAATTATTAAAAAATCCAAAATTTTCCCACTAAACTCAAAGAGAGCTTCTCTAAGTTCTGTAGCGCTATGCTCTGTTTTGATACAGATGGTGCAATCACCCTCTCCAATCAGACACATTTGAGTTGAGTGAGTGAAGATATGAGAGCCTCTGCCTCCAGAAAATTCATCTCGGACCACTGGTTTTCCTCCATAGGGCCTGCATGTACAAATTGGAAATGAAATTCAATCAGAGAATTATACAATGGCTAGAAATGCTACTTGTTTGGGTTAAGTTCTCATCCAACTATTTATCATCATGTAAGACATGCACAAAATAATATACGAGAATATTTGGTAATTTAAATTTTATATTATTCAATGACACTTAATTTTACTTACAGCCATATGGCCAGTATTTCAGAAACAAATTGTTAATTGTTGAGATCTCATCTGTGAGAAATCAGGAAGATTCAAGGTCACCAAATATAAGCTAAATAGACTTATGTACTTCTATTAATCTTGCGAGCAATTACTCGTTTATTTTGTTAATTACTTGTTAATGGATGTCATTCTTTAAAAGATAGCACGAATTTGCACAAAACTATGAGTAAATTTTTGGTTTTGTAAATTCGTTTTTTTTAATTGCCAGTGTTATCAGAGTATACATGCTGTGAATTCTAAACACTCAATATTAAGTAGAATATCTCTTATGATACTTTTTTTTTCATTTTCTTTAAGTAATTATTTCGACATTAAGCATACTAATATCAATTATCCAAATCGCTCTAGATTTATGAATCAGTTTGTTGATAAACTAAATTAGAAGAAACACATTAGTGTCTTTTGGTTTGACGTGTGACATCAATCTACATCAAAAGCTCCCAGCTTGAGAAGGGATCATTCTTATCTCAACCATGTCCATTAGAAGATGATTTATGTGCTTTTATTTTAAAGTATTTTTATTCAGATTTAATCATACTAATTAAAGTATTGACAAATTACCATAAAAAATGATTCTCATAGGGTTGGGTATTATCAAAATGCATGTTCAATGAATTTTGAAATGTTAAAGGCGAAGAAGGTAAAGTTTTTAACTTTGGTATTATAGATCAAGGTGGTGGCAAGATACACTTGATCATAAGGAAGCTAATGTAACTATGAAACAACTTCCTACATAATATTGAGAGGAGGATTATATTAAACTTCTTATATCATTGCAACAGTTATAAAAATTTGAACATAAATAACATTCATACAACAACAATGATTTATATAGGGAAAACCCTTTTAGAACAAAAAAACACCCACTCCAAAAGTCACCCAATATATTATTCAAAAATTGTGAATATTACTATATACTTACAAAGCAAGCTTTTCATAGGACTATCACCAACTAGAGATCTGAAGACAAGTCAACAACATTCAAATTCTCACAATACATCACAATGCCTATTGTTTTACAATTCCCTCATAAAATAGGGTTGCCTTCTAAGACAAACAAACCCAACATAATCTCTGCCGTCAAATTTGAGATCTAATGATGAACAATATAGATTTACAATAATAAAAAATAAATAAAATAAGACTTTCAAGGGCATTGCCTCTGAAACCCCCATCGAGACGCGTGGCCCCTAGACACCCCATCGAGGGTATGAGCTACTCAGACCCCCTAAGGTTTACTCCCATACACTCCACTAACAACATTAACCTTTTGTAATCACAAGGTTGAGACATAATTTTCCTAACAATAACCTGCTTCAATCGCACGGGCAGTAGAGTTGGCTTGGGCCGTGGGTTTGCTCCCCATTGGTCTCGGGTTGCTTGACTCTACTCCTGGTTTAAAGAGGTGAGACGTCTTGCAGATGAATGATCTCACCCGTAGAGGGATTAGTCTCACCCTAGCTCGCACAAGTACCTAAGATGTTGGCTGCTAGTCGTTGGGTTAGGTTGCGGGGATACCTCCTACGTATAACAAAAAATGAATTCTTTAATTTGTCCAATTTGGTGAGGTTCATGTAATCTCCAATGATTACAAATTAGAAAATAAACCCCATCTGTAATGGGTTTACCAATATATTAGAGATAAACCTTCAATCAACATCTACAATATCTACTCAAAACTTCTACTTCAAAACAATGAAAGACCTTGATATTATCGGTGTACTATTGTATACATATCCCACCTTAAATGTGGACAAAAGGAATAGCTCTAAAACAACAAAGTGGACTACTATAATTATTGATATTAGTAAAAATTTGGCTCAAATGAGTTTAGAGCCAAATTAGCCCATCCATCTAGTAAAATTTGGTTGTATTGTCTCATGGAATAAGAAAATAGTTAATACTATTTTTGAAACTAAACTTTTAATAGATCTAGGTTCTAAACTTCTCCATACTTTCAACAATTTTTCATACATAAAATAAGTTGTAAATAAAATAGTTTCAACAATTTTTCATACTTAAAATAAGTTGTAAATAAAATAGAGAGTTTGAAAAAAAAAATTGTCTAACTATAAACATCATATATTCTTTTACATGAATTTAGTTTCATATATTCTTTTATCAAATTACAATAATTCAATTTATCCAAAGATTATCATTAATCCCACTAAAAAAATATCGACATACTCATTAATCCCATAAATCTAAATTGTACAATTTTCCATATAAAAAATTATGTGGATTATATCTCTAACAAAATTATTCTAAGAAATTATATGGGTCGTGATTTCTCCTTATGCTGAATTCAATCCTCCAACTATTTTCAAGCGCCAACAGTCTTTCATGGTATTCAAAATGCCAAAAACAAAGGTCTTAACTAAATTGATAATGGACGGGACCTCTAAAAATGCCATCAAATGTTGCAAGCTACACCACTACCAGTCACGCTATAAAATGATTAGTTTTGAGGATCGCTCAACAACAAACCTTCTAGGAAATATTGGATCTCAATTTGATTCGATTTGATTTGAAATGATGTCAGCTCTCTCCCACACTATGTGAAAATTAATATTCAGAATGAGGCGAAGGCTATAAAAGTCCGTAATGTCAATTACGTTAATTATTAACAAAATTGAAAAAGTTTCCACTAAGCTTGCATGAACTAAGTGCTCCGCATACTTTTCAATAATGGGAGGTATAGAAATCAATATTTTAAGTTTTATTTTTATACAATATTATAAGAGTACATAATCAATTTAAATGTATTTAGCATATCATTTCTATTTTTATATAAAGCAAATAACAATATTATGAAAGTATATATATTTTTCAACAGATTACTGACAAACAAAAAGATTCAATTTATCAATATCTTTATTTTTTACTACTTTTATGTGATATTACAATTAGAAGAAAAACACATCTAAACTTTAAAAAAAAAATTTTAAAATACCATTTTCCTCTCCAATTATATTCCATACAATTTAAATTGTTAAAAATAAAACTTTGACTGAATCATACTTTGACAAGATTATCTTGTCCAGCTATACTCCATCCAAATTTGAATAAACTAAAATTATGCATATATCTTAATAATATATTAAGCCAAATAGTATATATATATTGTAGAGAATATAGAACGTGCATTCTGAGTGAATTACATTCTAGGTTTTTATCATCATACAATACATAATAATACATTGGGGTATACAAATATGTTCGGAACTTCTTTCGTAGCAAATAATTACAGAGAACATAACTGAGAATCAAAACTAATATAATGTTCATCAAGAGAAATACTTGCAGACAATACCCAACTAAGATGATTGCAGGACACGTGTTTGAAAGACCAAAGAAATCCGCTCCGACATATTTGCATCTCCTTCCTTCTGCACACACAAAGAACAAGGAAAAACTATAATATCACGAAGAGTTAATTTATTGTACAGAGCACTGATGTTAAAAAAATTTCACCCCCCGCCCCGGTCTAACACTATGTGGAATAGAAAGCCTTTCTGGTGAATAGAAGTTACTAAAGAAAGTATTTCAATATTTTACCAGGTTGTCGAGTCGTCAAATCAATCGTCAAGCCAATCCAAACTGAACTGTACTTCCACGATTTCAACTTTAAGTTCTGGGAGAGCAATTCTCTTGGCTAGCAACCATTGTTTCCCGATCTTCTCATCACAGGTGACATGTTTCAGGGAAGTTAGTCCACAAACACTTCTAGGTAGCCTCTTCAAACGAGAACACTCTCTCATATCTAGCTCAGTTAATTTCTTTAGTTGGCCTATTTGCTCTGGAAGTTCTTTCAAACCTACACATACTGAAATGTCTAGATATTCCAGCCCCCCAAGGTTTCCAATTGATGATGGAAGCTCTTTTAGGCCCGGTAGTGATGACAACCTTAAAACTTTTAGAGAGCTTAGATTTCCAAGGTCATACGGTAACTTCTGAACCTGATGGCAGTTGGTAATAGACCACATCTGAGCATAAGGCATATAGCAGATATTTTGGGGCAACTCCTCTAAATCACTGCAGTGATCCATGTTAAAACCTTGCAGCTTGGTATTGTTGAATGTAGATGGGTTTTTAAACCCTTCGCATAAGCTCAAAGAGAGCTTCTCTAAGTTCTGTAGCGCTTTGCTCTGATTTAACACAGCTGGTGCAATCACCCTCTCCAAGCGGACACTTTTAAGTTGAGTCAAACCTTTCACTGTTGCCCTCTTTGTGCCATAATTGAATACCATGAGGAATTTTAGCTTCTTCATTGATTTCAAAAATGGGGGAAGATAATATTCACTTGCAGTAAAGACTAAAATCAGAGCCTCTGCCTCCGGAAAATTCATCTCATACCACTGGTTTTCCTCCATAGGCCCTGCATGTACAAGACGGAAATGAAATTTAGTTAGAGAATACTGCATTGGGCAGAAATGCTACTGAAATTTTATGCCCTATTAAAACATCTGGCCAGTGTTTTGTTAATCGGTGAGAAATCTTGTAACCCACCTGTGTGGATAGAGACTATTTGAGCATCGAACTGTCTATCGCGATGCAACGCCCATTTCTCTGGCAAAGTATACTCCTTCCTGGGCATAAGTAACCTCTTCCTGTGGACTATATCACCTTGGCTTCCCAAATTCAAAGCCAAATCTCTCATTACATCGTGCTGAGTAAAGTACAGCTCGGACACACTTCCATGAGAAATTGCTGCTCCACTCCTGATAAGTGAAACCACCAAGTCAGCACAATTTTAAAATTGATAACAAAAAAATTGTAAGAGAAAAGATGGCTAAAAGATAGGTAATTACCCTGGATTGCTGCTAGTTGATAAATTCAACAGGTTTCGGCTTGCAAGTTCCAATAAAATGGCTAAGGCATCCTGCCATTCCAGATTCCGAAAATAAACCCAAACATCTAACAATGCATCAGCACAGATCTTTCTATCCTCTGGAAACGCCCCCAAGTCTATGAAACATTCCCTCACTACATCATCTAACAAATAAACACTAGTCTCCAAGCATTTATAAAGCGCTTCTTTGTGATAATCTGATATGAATTCTCCTTTGGAAAGCTTATTCTTTGCGCTCTCCCAAACCACACGAGGTTCCCCATGCAAGGAGCTTCCAATAACCTTAAGAGCTAATGGCAGGCCTTTGCATTCTGCTTGCACCTGTAACTCAGAATGAAAAAACATTCAGGAGGCCTTGTGAGACAACAAAAGTTAAATGTTCACAGATTAATATCAGTCCTCGATGTATATATCTTTAATTTAGTTACTTAATTGAATTATTTGCTCATCTCCTAATGCTTAATTGAATGTTTCCCTCTTGTTTGCCCGGTCCTTATTTCCTCATGCCTAATCCAGCAAAACTAATGCATAACACCTCTGTTCTTCTATATTAACAATCATATACGTATGCTCTGATCCTGCAACTAATATTCAAATTGGAAACTAGAGCAAACAAACAAAATATGAAGGGGGAAATCTTTGTAAACACATGTATAAAATCTCCTTTATTTCTCCTTTTTGGCAGATCAGAGATAAAGGAGTGTCTGCATCAAAACATCAGAGGAGTAATTTTGTGGTAACAGGATTCAGACACAAAAACAGAATTCTGCATATAAAGATATTACTAAATAAATCCAAATCTCAAAATACAGCAAAGAGATAAAAGGATACACACCTCCTCCACTAAATTTGCATCAAAGGTGCATGGAATTGACGTCTGTCCGAAGGCCCAGAAGCAGAAAAGGGCCAAAGCATCCTCATGTCCCAGCAATGGTAATTGATACGACTGAGTAGAGAGGTTCCTGGGTATAGTGGAGCTATCTCTAGTTGTGATTAGAGTCTTGTATCCTGGCCCTTCAAATAGCAATTTTTCTAGATTTGCTCTGCTCCAGACATCGTCCAGAATCACTAGAGTTGGCTTCGGTACTTGCAGAAGCTGTTGTTCAAGATGTCTGTGTGCATCTTCTACGTTCTGAAAGTCAGGTTTCTTCTTCGCAACAATCTTTTCCCACAAGCTCTCTAAAATGCCCTTCAGGTTTGGGGACTGTGAGACGGTGAAGAAAAATACATTGTTCCCAAAATGACCTGATATCCACAATAAGCCGAGTACGTTTAGTTGCTAAAACTTTTACATGCAAGCAAAATAACACAACCCCAAACTGAAGTAGCCTGCCTACTGATGACTGAAACCAGTATTTAGTACCACACGAAAACACCTTACAAAGTGAATTTAAATTTTAAACAAAGAATGACAGAAATACATGCAGCTACTAGCTACTACATAAAATCCTAAAATATAAGGATCTATATTTATATTCTACCATCTGACATCCAAATGACGAGTCAAGGCAACCAAATTAAATTTAAGCGACTTATTTCGGAACTGTCGTCCCTGAAATGTGGACAAAGTTTGGCGTAAAGGAGTAAACAAGAAATACACAAGATCTTGGCATATGTCGGCGTTCAAGGCAGAGACCTCAGAAATTCAACAGAAATTCTTGAACAGGCAAGCCAAAAAAAACACTGAATCTCAAACTACAGTCGCCTGCCTACTGATGACTGAAACGAGCATTCAGTGTCAAATGAGAACCCCTTACAATTTGAATTTAAATTTTAAATAGAGAACGATAGCTAGTGATGTACAGGTTTATAAACAATCTTGCACTTCAAGGAAAAAATACATCTAAGGAATTTTGAGAGAAATGAAAGAACAGATCTGGGTGCTTCTTTTGGGTCCTCACAAGGTATAAGGTTGGAGAAAGAACTTGCAGGTTTTGGTATAGGTTGGAACTTCAAGAGTATCTTGAGGAGTTTTGAAAGGATAAAATCTGAGAGATTTGAAAAGACAATTTGTGGGAAATGAAAGAAAATGCAGGTTTTGATGTAGGTTGGATCTTCAAGAGCATCGAGAATTGAAAAGATAAAATCTCAAGGAATTTCAAAAGACAACTTGAGGGAAATCAGTTTTGGATGCTTCTTTTCGATACTCACAAGAAGTTTCGATACTCACAAGAAGCAAGGTTGGAAAAAGAACCTGCAGGTTGCTCTAGAAGATTGCCTAAGGAAGAGTGCAAGAAAACAGCTTGCAAAGAGGAGAGAAATAGAAGAGAGAGCTGTACGATGAAAAGGAAAAACAGATTTACAATGAGCGCAGCCAAGAGGGTTTGAAAATTTGAAGACATGCCTAAAATTCTTGTAAAATTTTTGAATTATATTTTTTTAAAATTATCAATATATATAATTGTTCTTGAATGTGCATATGAAAGTTGGAATAAAAATATATTTCAGATTTTGTTGTCAAATTATAGATTGGATGATATGGTAAGACTATAAGATTGAATAATTTAATAAGACCCAATCTTAACTGCATCAGCTGGACATCGATCTACAAGCTACTACATAAAACACTAAAAAGACAGATCTATATTTATTTAATCTATCATCTGAGCCAAATTAACTTTAAGAACTTCTTTCAGGACTATGGCCCCTGAGAAGTGGACAGCATTTTGGTGTGAGAGGGTTTTAGAAGTCGAGTGAACGCATCACCTCGTCCGAAAAGGGGTAAAAAAATAAATACCCAAAATCTTATACAGACACATTTATAATATATCATTGAGCCAAGGCAACCAAATAAAGTTTAAGGAGCTTTCAGAACTATCGCCCCTGAGAAGCGGGACAGCATGTGGCGTAAAGAGGATTTGAAAAGTCCAGTGATCGTATCACCTCCTCTGATGACGGGTAAACAGAAAAAAAATACCCAAAATCTTGGGATATGCTAGCGTTCAAGGCCTCCCTCAGAAACTTCAACAGAGAACATTTCAAATAAAAGTTTAAAAACAAGAAGAAGAATACCCAAAGCATGGGGAAGCCTGTTTTACATTTAATTTTAGGATCATCGCAGAGAGCCAGAGCCAATGTCGTTTTACCACCACCCCCCATACACTGGACACCAACGACGGACACCTCAGTGTTGAACAAAAGCTCCTTCACCTCTGCAATGGGTTTCTCCAAACCCACGAAAAATTGAGAAATCCCAGAACCATTACTATGATAAGAGCTTGTAGTATCTTCTATACTTTCTGTACAGTCCAGCAAATCATCTAAAACCGGTTGTTGAAGCATCTTGGCATTTTCACAAGGATCGGTTGTAAGCATAGAAGCTTGTTTGAAGATGGAATTTTCTAGTTCCTTGCTTATATCTGAAGCCTCCGATGTGTAATTTTTTTTCAGGTCCGCTAACATCCCTCTAGCTTCAAGCAAAGTGCAAGCAGGAATTACCTTCATGAAGCCATCAATCTCCTTCTCAAGCTTCACAATCTGTGAAGCATACCTATAGTTGAGAGGCAGGTTAATAGTGCTACTACTCTCACATTTTTTAATCAGCTCAGAACCTCTTATAAGGGTATTATAGAATTCGTGAAAGATGGGATTCTGCTGATCTGATATACAAATTTCCTGAACGGCTGGAATTAAGAGATTCAGCAGGCCACCGACCCTAACGCTCTGAGTCTTGCAACTGAACATCTGCATTATGTGTATATCACTGAAAAGAATAAAACACAGGATTATTTGAAGACCACTAACCTTGTTCTATTATGCAGTTAACCTTGCTCTATTATACAGTTAAACCCATGCTGCATAATGACCATCACACAGGATTCTGCTTCAATCAAAACATGAATGGCGGACTAAAATATTCATTCTTCATGAAATCAGTATCAACAGAGCAATCATCCGTTGTGCTAGACGTTGGATTACTCCAACCAACGGCTCTCTAAAATCTAAATTAAAATAATTACAATTCAGTCAGTAGAAAGCTGAAAGAAAGATCGCAACAATTATTTCATATACCGAACAACTTTACTTTCATAAAATTGCTGGCCTGTTGAAATTGGAACGTTGGAAATTTGAATAACGGCTCCTCTACTTTCTCCTTTTGTTGCTGGTTGAGAGATGGATATATAGAAAGAACAATGGAGGTCTTATGCACTGTTCAATTCCAGTGGTTTTGAGAAAGCTGTTTAATGGAGCGTCCCATAAGCTGACAAAGACATTGAAAATAGCTCCATCTTTTAGACTGCCAAAGCTGTTTAATGATTTAGGAGGACTATAGTTTTTTCTTAATTAATTATTATTAATTAGATTGTTGTTGTCATAAATTATTTATAATTTATAATTTTCGAATCTTTACCTTTAAATTTTAAAAAATAGAAAGAAATTTAATTTAAATAATTAAAACTCTAGTTATTTAAATAATTAAATAAAATTAATTGAAAAAATGTTTTTGGAGCGAATGATAGAGGAGAATGTTTCGAAGTTTGGTTGGGGTGATGAAGCGGTAGCGGATCCGCTTCTACCTAAGGATCCATTTGGCCTCAACACAGACCATATGCCTCAATGGGTTTTCCAAGGCGAGCAATGGGTGGTTATGGTCGTCCGACAAAAGGCCTCCTCTGGTCTTCCTCACCATGGTGCTTGCGGTGGTAATGAGGGTTTGTCTTGGGCTAAAAATCCCAAGCGAGATTTCTGTTTTTTCCCTTCCTCTAGTTATTTCAGGTGTTTTTTCATCAGAATGGGGGTCGGGGCCAAAATACGAGGACTAAGGCTCTTAGTGTTCGGTGATATGGTCCAGGGGTTGCAAATATTAGGGCTTCCCAAGCTGAAAATAAGGCACGACAGGGGAGGGTAAATAAGGAACCTAGGGCAAAGTAGATGTCGAGTGTTTCTTCGTCGAAGGAAATTTCGGGGGAAGTCGTTCACCCTCTGTTGAATTTTGAGATGTCTTTGAAGTCGCAATTTGTATGGTTGTCGATACCCTTGATTGATGTGTCTGATATTTCTTTGGGAAAGAAGGCTCGTGATCTTCAGGCATTGGCGGTCATTATTCAAGTTTGGGGTGACACCATTCCTCTTTCAAAGTTACAGTGTAAGATCCATTCGCATTGGTATGGTACCTTGTACTTTCAAGTCTTATCTGCAAGTTCTTTCATTATTATGTTTGATTCTGGTGAAGCTAGGGATAAGGCTTTAGAAGTTTTGTTTTTTGGTTGGGTAAAAATTTGGTTTTTGTAGAAATTTGGAAGCCCTTCTTTGAAGCCCTCTTGGGTTTCCACCAAACAGGTTCCTTCCTGGTTTAAACTCCCTCTGTTGTCCTCTGAATTTGTTGAATTTGATATCTTAAGGTAAACTGGGGATTCGTTTGGCAAGTTTTTATTGTCACATTCTGTTTTTGAGGATGGTTATTTTGTGGTCAAAATTTGTGTACTAGTTGTTGCGAATGTTTCTCCTCCTAGAAATTGCAATATCCAGTCCTCTTCTGGTATATGGCGTCAAGGCCTTGTTAGGGGTTCAGTGGAGTTTGTTCGTACTTTAGTTGTTATGGATTCACCTTTGTTTTTTGATATGAAGAAGATTAAATTTGCTTCAAGAACTCTTGATTCTTCAGTTGACAAAAATCTTGAATTTTTTTCTTGGAATAAGGTGCAGCCTGCTTTTAAGGATTCACATATTGCATCTATTATTCCTCCTTTGGATAAAAATGTTTCAACTAGGATTAATCCAGATTTAGCTAATTGCTTTGTTCCTTCTCCTTTCTTGGGCTTTGATAAGAATACCCGTGTGGATAATGTTAACCTCTTGTCTAATGCTAGTAATTTAGCTTTGAAATTTGTGGGTTTGGAGAAAGATAAGTCGGTTCCTAAGGGTACTCCTTTGTCTGTTAGTCCTACTAGTTTGGTTACGAAGAACAGTGAACCCCCTCAGGAAGTTGATAATCCTCTTATTGCTTTGAATGATCATCTTATTACTTAGGTGCAAACTATTGTTAGCAATAATAACATTGTTCTAAATTCTGAATTAGCTGACAGAATAATAACCTCGATTACAGCTGATTTAGGCAAGTTGGATAATGACTTATCTTCTTTCCCTACAAATAACCCTTTTTAGTTGCTTCATCCGGAAAGGGCAATAGTTCCTTCTATTCTTGGGGTTACTTCAGATTCCATTGGGATTGAGGTCTTGGATCAAGGTAAGGATAAGGCCCTTATTGAACCTGCTCCTCTTGGTTTCAATGGTTTACCCTTGATTCAGTCCCCACTCTCTCCCGCTTCTCCTTTTACTACTCCTGTAAAGAGGGGTCGGAAGCCTAAGCATGTTAAGACACAGTTGGAAATTGATGTCGGTATCCAATCAACTCTTCTTTCTTCTTTGGACTCTTCCAAAAAGAAGCGGTCCAAAAAGCCTTTTAGTCCGTCGGTTACAAGAGCCTTGGCTTCTAAAAGGAGTCTTCAAAAGGAGTTTGTTGAGGGAAAGGTCTCTCATAATTTTTATTGTGAAAAGAGGGGAGTCGATGCCTCCCCTCTGGGTCAATGAAGATTATATCTTGGAATGTTAGGGGCTTAAATGCCCCTAACAAAAGACATTTGATTAAGTCCCAATTGGACTTAATGAAGTGTGATATTGTGATGGTGCAAGAAACTTAGTTAAATTTATCTTCTGCAGATTTGTTATTCTCCTCTTGGAAATCTTGGAAATTTTGTGCTTCTCCCTCTTTAGGGGCTTCAGGAGGGCTTTCTTTTCTTTAGAAAGATTCTAGTGTGGATTTCTCTTTGGTTGTCTCCTCATCCAATTGGATGCTTGGACTAGTTAAGAGTAGGTTATCAGGTATTAAATTCTAGCTTTTTAATGTATATGGTCCTCTCGGAGTGATGAAAAAAGGAAACTTTGGGAGCGTTTAGCCTTGATTGCTTCTCCTTTGCTAGATACCTTCTTGATTTTTGGGGGTGATTTTAATGCTATTTCTTGTCTGGAAGAGAAGGCTGGGGGGATCATTCGTAATAAACATATTATTACAGATTTTTGCCACTTGATCAGTAATTTGAACTTAGTTGATTGTAAACATCACAATGGTCCTTTCACATGGACCAATATGCGAAAAGATTTTTGTCAAATTGCTGAAAGATTGGACCGGTTTTTGCTATCTGAAAATTGGTATAATTCTGGTCAAGATTTTTTTTCTTCAGTCCTACCTTTCACTGGGTCGGATCATTTTCCTGTAATGTTTTCTATACTTGAGGATAGGGCTCCTAAGAAGCCCCCTTTCAAATTCGAACCGATGTGGTTTAGGGACTAATCTTTTTTGCCTTTGTTAAAACAGTGGTGGTTGCCTGCTCCACATGTTAATGGATCAAGGATGTTTCATATAGTTAAGATATTGGGTTACTTAAAAATAAGATTAGAGTTTGGAATTCTTTATATTTCAAGAATATTTTTGGGGAAAAGGCTAGGATTCAGGAGGAAATAGAACAAATTAATAAGACTATTTTCAGCTTGGGTATGACTCCTTTGGCCTTTGATAGGCTTAAATTTTTGAAAGCCCAATTGCAAGAGGTTTTGGCAAGGGAAGAATTTTATTGGAGGCAGAAATCTAGATATCTTTGGTTATCAAAAGGAGATAGGAATACCAAATATTTTCATTCTTCAACTAATCTTAGGAGGCAACGCAATAGAATATCTTGTATTATTGGTTCTAATGGGAGGAGTTTGTCAAATGAGGATGCTATTGCTTTTGAAGTAGTTAGCTTTTTTAAGTCCCTACTCTCAGCTAAGCCTGTTTCCTTAGATAATACTTTTGTTAATTCAGTCCCCCCTCTTGTTAGTCAGGAGGATAATAGGATACTTATGGCTCCCTTTTCTTTGGATGAGTTAAGGGATGTGGTCTTTTTCATACATTCGGAAAAGGCTCCGGGTCCGGATGGGTTTACGACTTTATTTATTCAAAAGTGTTGGGACTTTGTGGGGAATGATGTCCTACTAGCCTTGGAAGAGGCTAGGAGGAATAGAACGATTTTGAAAGAACTCAATACTACTCGTATTTCCATTATTCCAAAAGTGGATAACCCTAGCTCCTTTTCTGATTTTCGCCCTATTGCCCTTTGTAATACTTTATATAAGATTATTACCAAGGCAATTTTGGTTAGGCTGGCTAGGCTCCTTCCCAAGATAATTTCCATTGATCAAGGTGGCTTTGTGTCTGGTAGGGAAACCTCGAAGGGTGTGATTGTAGCTCATGAGATTCTGCATTCCATTTCATGACAGAGGACTCTAGCTATGATCCTTAAACTTGATATGCTTAAAGCTTATGATCGAGTTAACTAGCAGTCTCTTGTTGTTGTTCTGAATCACTTTAGGTTTGCAGACAATTGGATTAAATGGGTTTTTTCTTGCATATCTTCTGCTCATTTTTCTTTGAAGTTTTTTGCTTCCTCTCGGGGGCTTAGGCAAGGGGATCCTCTTTCTCCTTTTTTGTTTATACTTTTGGCAGAGACTTTAAATAGGGCCATTTCTGATGCTAGAGCATCTGGTCAGTGAAGTGGTATTAAAATAGATGGGTATCCCTCTTCGCAATCCCATTATCTTTTCACGGATGATACCCTTATGTTTGGTTATGCTTCCTTGACAGAGGCCAGAGTTATCAAGAAGATTATTATTGATTACTCTTCTTTTTCTGGTCAGAAAGTTAATGATTTGAAATCTAAGGTTTTCTTTTTGAATGTGTCCCCTTGGTTAAGAATAAACTCACTCAATTTTGGGGCTTCCAAGTGGGGGCCTTCCCTTGTAAGTACTTAAGCATTCCTTTTTTTGTTGGCTCGGATAAGGCTTCCTTTTGGGATAAAGTGGTTCATGCGATATCCTATAGAATTTCTTCCTAGAATCATAAATGGCTCACATTGGCTGGTAAAATTATTTTAATTAAATCAGTTCTTAATGCCATTCCTACCTACTTGATGTCTATTTTGAAGACTCCCCCTAAAGTTGTCTAGGATCTCAAGGTATCTTTAAGATCCTTTCTTTGGAATGATAACATTGGGGGCAAGAAGAAGCTCCCCCTTTTAGCCTGGGATAAAGTCTGCCTTCCTAAAGAGTTGGGTGGAGCAGGTATCCGAGATTTAGTGTCCCAGAATAAAGCATTGGGGGCTATACTTGTTTGGAAACTATACATAGACCCATTAAGTAAATGGGCTTCCATTATGTTTGCTAAATACTTGAGGGGGGCTCCTATAGAAAGGATCTTTACAACCTCATCTCTTCTGAAAGGATTAGCTTTTTGGAACTTTCTGGTTAGTTGTAGATCGGTTATTCTTCTGCACCTTTCTTGGGTTGTCCATAATGAGAAGAAGGCCCAGTTTTGGGATGAAGTTTGGAATGGTCACCCTGCATTATCTTCCATTCGGGACTGGTCTCCTTTGTCTGATATTCTTTTAGGTCTTTGGGGAGTTTTTGTTGCCGATTATATTGAAATTGATTCCTCAAATCCTTACCTAGTATCTAGATGGAAGTCTATTGCTTTTTTGTCTGTTGATAATGATCTTAGAGTTGCTTTTGAGGCGGAGCTTCAGAAAAGATCTCGTGTTTCAAGATAAAGAGGATATCTTGGTTTAGACTAGGAGTGTCTCAGGATCTTATTCAGTAAAGGAGGGGTATAAATCTTTGCTTTAGTCCTCTTCTTCCTCCTCTTGACATTCTAAGCTTTTCTGGCATTCGATTTGTCTTCCTAAAGCCGAGTCTTTTGCCTAGTGCAGTTCAAGATAGAGCTCTCACCGGGATGAGATTGGATAGGCTTGGGATTACTACGGTTTTCCCTTGTGTATTTTGTGGATATTGTATGGAAACCATGGATCATGTGTTCTTGCTTTGTCCATTTGCTCTAGATTGTTTGTACTGGCTATTTGGGACATCTGCTTGGTTGGTCTTCTGCTATTAGTCCTAATTTATTGTCACATTTCATGGCTTGGCCTTTGTTGTATCCATCCTCTTTTTACTCCTCTCTTTGGGTAGTGGCACCTTCTATTGTTGTTTGGATCATCTGGTTGGAGAGGAACTCTACGATTTTTAAGCATAAATTAGCTTCATTAGAAGAAGTTCTTAACAAGATCCTATCCTCCATTTCTGAGGTGGTACTTTCATACATCTACAAAAATTTGGAACATTTGAGGTCCTTTTCTCATTGGGATAATTGGGTAACATGGAAGTGGAATTTACTTCGTGTTATTCCTTCCCATGGGGCTTTAACAACTAGATTATCTTCACTTGTCAAACATAGGATGGCTAAATGGATTCCTCCCCCCCAATTCTCCTTCAAGTTAAATTTTGATGGGGTTGGTAATGGTAATCTGGGGAAATCAGGAATTGGGGTGGTCATCTTGGATCATAATGCTAAGATTGTTAAAGTTGTAGGGAAATATATTGGTGTAGGCTCTAATAATGTTGCAAAATTTTAGGCGTTATCTTTTGGTCTTGATCTTGCCATCTCTTTGGACATTAAAGATATTGTCATTGAAGGGGACTCAATGTTGGTCTTTCAATCGGTCTCTGCTAAGAAATGTATTTACTGGCATCTACAATACTTGTTAGAGCATATTCTTGCACAGCTGAAGTGTTTTTCTACCTTCACTATATCTCACTGTTATAGGTAGATAAATGTTTTTGCGGATTACTTAGCCAACAGGATTGTTGTTGAATGTGCTGAGTACTTAGAGGTTTATCCTTGGGACATCCCCACTTCTTGCATTAGTATTCTTCTTTAAAGGGTGTTTGGTCATGGTTTGTAGTCTTCATCACACTCCTTGCTGGGTGTGGTTTTTCTTTTGCATATGACAACAGGGAGGGTGTTGTCTGGCCTTATGGCAACATCTTTGTTGTTGGAATATTCGGTAAGTATCTCCTCATGGAGCAAGGAGGATGTTGAAGCTGCTTTCGCTTGACCTGTATCTTTCTTGTTTTGAATTGTCTTTGTGTTTGATTTATCATTATTTGGTAGGTTGGGGTGAGTTTGGTTCTGAGCGAGACTGATGCCTATGTGAGGTGGTTGCATGATTATTTGGGCTCAAATCACTCATTGTTTGGGACTTTTTACTTGTGCTCATTTTTTGTGTGACTATTGGGCATACTTTTATCATTACAGTTTTTGCAGGTTGGCGGTTTGATTGGTAATCATGTTAAGATATTGGAAGGCTTGGGCATCATTGCTCGGCTCCCCTTCCAGATTTTCGTTCACTTGCACAATGTGTAATGATGAGATCGTAGAGTCCTCTTTTGTTTGTTTTCGATTTGGCAATTAGTGGAGGATGAGTTTCTGTCATCATTCGTTGGTTGTCTTCCTTTTGCCATCTTCATTTTTTCCTGTCATGTTTATGCTTATGTTCATCATGGTTTGCTCACTCCACTTGCAAGTTGCTTGCTTATCATGGTATGGTATTGGTTACTGCTCATTCAATGAGGCTTCGTGTTTAGATTTTGTTGTTTCCATAATGATCCCTCTGCTAGTTTGGTTTATATCTGGGTTTGGCTGATGGTTTTCTCATGTCTATTCCTTCTGTGGTGTCGTTATTCTTTTGGTAAGATGCTTTGTTTTATTCGGAAAGTTTTGTTTAGATTTGGAGGTTGGTGGTTGTCATTGAGAGATTGGAACATGCAGGTTGTTTGGTATACGAGATGGTTTCTCATCTTTCTGCTCTTTTGTTGGCTACTTCCGTAGGCTATCTTGTGGCTTGGTCTTATTCTGGTTCCTCGGGGTCTACAACATCCTCCCCTTCTCCTTCTCTCGATTATATTATGTTTGCTCATGATGTTTGTCTTGGTAGGATCTCTTATAATAATTTCTCTTCTGGGTATTGGTATCATACTAATCAGTGGTTTGGAGAGTTGTGCTTTTTAGACAAGGGTGGCCCAGCTTCAAAGCTTATTTTGGTTTTTTTGGGAGGGTGCACTTCTGCCTGGTGTTTCACTTTCACAAGTTTATCTTGTATGCCTCTTCTGACAACTTCCTTTATATCTAATGAAGCTTGTTATGTAATTGGGAAGGGTTTTTGGGTGGATTGGGTCCATGGGCTTCTTGTAATGGGTAGATAGGCTCGTGTTATTTGAGCAATACTGAAGAGTTTTCTTACTGATTCTTTCCCTTCAATGCTCTTTCAACCAAACAGCCTGTATAAACCAATTTTTATTAATATAATTCAATGATTTATCCACTTTTATCAAAAATTAAAATTAAAAAATTAAAATAACCAGCACCCACTAACATTTGTCACTAATTAAAAAAATTAGTAAATGAAACAGGTAAGTTACTGTTAGATTTTACATGGTCAACCACAGTGATTAAGGGATATTAAATTATAAAGTTGTACGAATTTCCTAAGTAATTACCAACTACTTTATTTATTCTTAATTTACTTAATTGAAAAGATTGAAAACGGTCATCTGCAGCAATAAGTGCTCACAATGAACCAAAACTGTACGTTTCCTGTGAAACTGATTAGACTATTCACATTTTGCAGTGCAGTGGAAAGCGAATTTCACGTGAAAATTTATTTCCAGTAGGTATATATTTAACTTTCCTGAAAAAAAAATTGTACTGGGCTCCAGCCTCTGCGCAGAAATTTGCCCCACATACATGTGCCCAGCAACTCCAAACAGATTAAAAAACGTCATTAAATTAGTTTATTTTGGCGTGCTAGTTATTTAATCACCCGGTTCCCATACTCCGATATCTTTTCAATTCCATAACAACTTCGAGAAGTGAACTCAGACTTTTGTATTGCATGAAAAGAGGTTCAATGGATTAGCCTTTGTTTTTTAAGAATTTATCATAATTTACATTATGATCTTTACATAACAACAGCTGTTACAAAATCATAAATACATCGAGTCAAAATACAGCAAGAATCATTTACATAATTTACATTATGATTTTTACATAGCAACAGCTGTCATAAAATCATAAAGATACATGGAGTCAAAATACAACAAGAATCATTAATCTAAATCATTTCCAGGGAACTTTAGAAATTGTGAAAAAAGGGGTTTTCCAATTCACATCATTTCAATTAGGAACTTTAGAAATTGTTTAGAATATGAGTAAAGAGATGAAATCAAAAATTATATATGACAAGCAAAGAATTTTGTATGACAAGCAAAGAATTTCGGTGTATGAATTAATATGAAAATTGGAATGTGTATCTGTGATTTGAATTTGTTTTTTATTAATTTTATTCTTTTTATTAAAAATTAGATATGTGGCATCTGAGATGTGGACACGGTGTATATTTTGACTTACCTCTTGTTATTCAGACTCATGAACTAACATGGTGATGATGGAATTCTTTGATACTTTATCTTTAATTCAAAAAAAAATTAAATATGTGTCTTTTATCAAGTGTTTTTATGTGAAAATATGATTCTAATACTTGTAGTATCTTTATTTATTTATTGGATTAAGTATGTGTTGATCATGTTATTTATTGAATTAGGTATGTGTTGGTAATGTTATTTATTGGATTAGGTGTGTGTTGGTTATGTCATGTATTGGATGTAGAATTCTCTCAACATAGAAGTTTGTAGAAGATAAAAACACGAATGACGTAAGGCTTGCATTCATTTATGATAGCTTAGATTGTATGTATATTGTCTTGCATAATGGTCATACGATAAAAATAAAAATAAATACTTCATTTAGAATTGAAAGTGTGAAGAATTTTTAAAATTCAATTAAAGTATGGGTGATGGACAATGTAGAGTAGTCAATGCTTAAGAGATCAAGCCTATTTAACCAATAAATTTATAAGCAATTGCAATTTAACTATTTGTAAAATTTTAAATTATCTAAGGAAGTTGTAGCCCTTACAACTTATAGTGCATGTCCAAGAGTCATTTGAGGCAATTAATTTCTATTAAATTAGGAGCAATATTCATAATTGTATAAATAAAATGAATAATCAATTTAGGTTTGAATTCATGAAGAGTTTCAAAATATTCATTTAAATTGTGGACCACAAACAACGTGGATGTAGATAGTCAAATGCTTAAAGGCCATAATTATGCAACCAAAAAAATTAATAAGCATTTATTTTCCAACCACTTATAAAATTTTAAATGATCTTCTCACCAACCCCTTTATTTGGGTTGGTTTAGGATCAAATAGTTGATGAATATATAATAAATTTAAATTTGATCACATACACTAAAAAATGTGACATCACTATTACACACAAGTAATAAATGGGCATGGACATGCTTTGCACATTCTTTATTATGTTGCTAATAGACCACTCATATTCACATTGAAAGAGCAAGTGAAGTAACATAAGTGCTGGAGTTGATAGCTAAATCCACAACTCCCAAAAATCACCTATAGCCAAAACGCCTATCACATTTGAAGAGAAAAAGGCATGATTGGTGCTATGCAACCTTGAGAGAGATTTGATCCAAATATGAATCCGATAATAAGATCAACCTTTAAATGAATTCGATAGATTATAATGAATTCTTATAAAAGAATAAGGATCAAATTCTAGGAGAAGATTATAGTAGATTATGACAAGTGTCTTAATCGTGTGACTGAAGACAACTTGATCTATACTTAGCTCAATTAATAATAGAAAAACTCTCTTAAGTTTAGCTTAAGTGTAATAAAGTAATAGGGGATCTAAGGAATTAATGACGGATTAATTAATCACTAAGGTGATAACCTAATTACTTCAACACAAAGAACCTAAGGGACTATCCTCTTCACATGGAATACTTCTTAATCAATGGCAATAATATTGATTTGAGTTGTTATAGTTCTCAAGGAACCATTACTACACACTTAACTCATTGATTGAATTGGGATATGTATGGTTGACTTATGGATAACATACTTGTTAATTAAGTCATAAAATCATTTATATAGCCTAATATAGGTAGTTAGGTCATCCTAGATGGCATCCATAACACAAGTATTATAGAGGTAACAATTAGTCTATTGTCATTGTATTTTAAATTCTATTAATTTTAAACACAGTGAAAGTTGCACCCTTGAAGTGGCTTATTAAAATCAAGTATTTGCAAATGATTTTTATGAAATGAAGCAAGGTATGTTGAAACACTTCCAAACTAACTTTTAGAGGAAAGTATTGCATACATTTTAAATCTTTAATAATTATAAAAAATAGATACACATATAAACAACAAATAAACAATATACCATAACACATTTATACGTGGGTGAAAATCTTTTAGAAGAAAAACCCACACTCCAAAGTACTCCAATGTATTATCATGTAAACTTAACAAGATTAAAATATAGTTATAGAGAAATTCTTCATATTAGTTTCACCGACATATAAGTTAGTTGATTTCAATTCAAGCTAATGGTTCTTACAAAATTAATCATAAAAATTGAAACTCCTAACACCAATATATAAGCAAATTACAAACCATGATCCTAAAGTGCTTTACCAAAACCAATTGTCAAAACCATGAGCCAAAATATGGTACCCAAATTGGCACAATTTCTAATTCCCAACTTTGGTAAAAGATCTTTAAGCTAATATTAACATATTCTCTGACACTTACATCTGTCATAAACCAAAAAAGGGATCTCCTTAAGTTGTCGACCCAATTTTGGTATTTACCCCCAAAATATATATGTTATGGCATGGGTATGTGCACCAAGATGGTGCACAAAAGGGGGTCAAAAGTGGCCACTTTTTCCTAAAATCATCTAAACCTAAACTTAGAAGAGTAATTTGAGATTCACGAACTCATAATTTGAAGATACCAAAATAACTAGGATTGTAGTACTCTAAATCTAGTTTCTAAGCTACTAAAGTTTTTCGAAAATAGATAAGATTTAGAGGATCAAATTCTTTGTGCACACAAAAATGTTTCTATTTTTTTTAAGTAAAACATTACATACTATCTAGTGTGCACCCCTCAATTTTTTCAATTGCATTTAGTACTTTGACAAACCTATTAGTAGAAATATAGTTAAGAGTGAGTACATATATTTTTTTATAATTTTTTGGTGAATATTTTTTTATGATTTTTCAAAGTGGATGCATCTTGAAAATCACATCACTAAGTGTGTGTCACATAACTTGCACCAAAATAATAAAAAAACAACAAAAATAATTCACTTCGTAAAAAATAAAGTGTAGAACAATATTATATGTTTTTTAAATTTGGACAAGTAGTTCAATATTATTAAAAAAAATTGTATATGATAACTATGGAAACATTAGTGAAATAAATTAAAAATAAATATGTTAATGCAATTCAAATCTAAAAAAATATATATGGTTAGAAAGCTTAGAAGATGTGTGAAATTATGGTGGTAATTTTATTAAGACTTGATATATAATGTGCAAACCTGATGACGTGCAAGTTAAGAAACAAGAATGGATAATAAAAATACATAAAAATGAGGAAAATGAACCATCCAAGCCTATTTCTAAGCCAAAATGTGTTTGTGCTTAGTGAAAGACAAAACACGAGCATGTTTTGTAACAACCAAAACATGTTTGTGCTTTTAGCTCCACAAACATGAGCATTTTTTTCTAGAGCTATAAACATGAGCATGTTTCGGTCATTACAAATAATACTTGCATTTTGTGGAGATAAACATATGAGTGTGTTTTGGTCATTATAAAACACACTCACATTTTGTCCTACATTAAAAGCATCATGTTCGTGAATCTAACTTTATAGCTCTCTCCCCTCCCCCTCTATCTCTAACTCTCTCTATATTTTTCTATATCAATATCCCTCTCTTTATGTCTCCATTCCTCCCCTCAAAATGTCTCTATCCCTCTCCCTCCCTTTAAATATCTATATCTCTCCCTTACCTCATCTTCCCTCCCTCATCCCTTTCGCACTCATCTTATCTCTCTCCTTCCTTTTATACTTGTTTTCTCCCAGGAATCTATGTCTTTGTCTACCTAGCTCTCCATCTCTTTGTCTCTTATTTCTCCCTATCTACATCTCTCCCTCCCTTTCTCTCTCCCTAACTATCTCTACCTCTCTATCTCTCTTAGTACATCTTTATCTAGATTATAATCCACTCACATTTCTAGGAATAAAATGTCTCCCCCACATTAGAAATTGTAATCTTCATAGAAGCTAGTATGTTATAATGTGCTTGTGCTCCTATGAAGAAAAAAAATCCTCTATGTATCTCTCTCCATATTTCTTCCCCTTCATCTCTTTGTCTATCCATGCCACTATCTCTCTCCATATATCTCTATAATGAACTCACATTTCTATGAAGAATTTAGAGTTGAGGGTTTACAATTGAGGAGTAAGAGTCTATTGTTTACAGTTGAGGGTATAGATTTTAGTGTTAATTATTAATGTGAAGATTTAGGATTTATTACAGATAGGGTTCAAGGTGCATCTCCTAGTGTTTAAGGTTTTGGGTATAGGGTTATGGTCGATGATAGAGGCTTGAGGGTCTACCTACCTATTTATTTATTATCTCATATATCTACTTCTCCCTTACCCTTTCCACTATTCTCTATCTCGCATCTCTCTCTTCCCTAAATATATCTCTCTCTAGCAATAAAAATGAGGATAGATGTGGACAAATAGGGAACTTTTAAAATCAAAATGTTTCTCAGAATCTTCTCCCAAAATTTTGTCGAACAAGGTGGTGTGGGGCGACCCTGTCCTTCGCTTTTCACTCTTGCAAAAGTTAGACCTAACTGTCATCATCTCCTATATCAAAATCTTCATTTGTAGCTTCTAGATTTATGACCTACACATAGAAAGAGAGAAAATGGTGTTGTTGATATGGTTTACTTAAGTTAAACATCAAGTTTTGAATTAACTCTTGAATTGAATTTAAATTGTAAATAGAAATAGTGAAGTAAATGTTGAATGATATTCCTCAGATCTGCTATAATTGATAATGATTGACAATGTAATGCTCTCTTAATGTAACCACAAGTGTTGATAAAATAACATGATGAAACATAAGAGACCTAATCATACACACATGCTTACCTAAATATTGATGGAATTTGCTACTCCATGATGCTTGAAAATGTTGGAAGGAAATAGTGGGAAAAAATGTTGCCTTTAATGTTTGAAGATGCTTGATGTTGCAAGTGGATGGATGTGAGATAGATGAGTGTGGATAATGTGATGTAAAAATGAATTTAAAAGATGCTCTTATATAGGGTTCCTAAGGTATTTTTCTAATTAGGCTGACCTCCAACAATCAAATTGAGACATCGAGATATGAAATCACTAGGAAGGGGAAGTGCATTGACATTTAAAATAGGTCCTACTTAAGGAGGACAAGGATGACCTAGGTGCCCTTGTCCAAATGAGAGTGCCCCTAGCACCCTATCTACCAAAAATAAGGCACACAAGTGGGACATGGAGAACACACAACCCGATGTCAAGGTTTAGATCACCATAAAAAAAAATATCAATTTTGAGGTAAAAGGGTCAAAAATGGACTTGAGTAAGAGCTAAGATGGGACACACTAAAGTAGGGGCACAAAGGTGGTGTAAACTATCCAAGGTTACAATTTAAAACACTACATTTATCCCCCACTTTAGCAAGAGCATGATCCTATGTGCATACTCATAGTAAAGTAACAGAGATAGAGAGAGAGAGAGAGAGAGAGAGAGAGAGAGAGAGAGAGAGAGAGAGAGAGAGAGAGAGAGAGAGAGAGAGAGAGAGAGAGAGAGAGAGAGAGAGAGAGAGAGAGAGAGAGAGAGAGAGAGAGAGAGGAATATGATCAATTTGAGAGAAATGGGATAAAACATCATTAAGTTCAAGGGAACAAGCCCTCAAGCTTAGGATATTAACTCATACAGTCATTTGCAATGACACATAAGACAAAACAAAGAAAAAGGCAAATAAAAGTCGAAGAAAAAGACACACAAAAAGACATAAAAATACAAAAAGGGGTTAGTACTTTAAAAAAAACTCCAAGTCAACTAGTTGAAGAGACCTCAATAGTCAAAATATCTCAATCACTAATATCATTCTTGAAATGTTATTACATGAGCACAAATGGTCACATGGAAAGAGTAAGAGCATGCATCAAGTGATGAACCATGATCCAACAACTAGCAGGCTATATTATGCTATAAGTTTATGGAGAAGAGAAAGGAAAAAACATGGATTCCATGGGCTAGCATGTTGTGTTATTCTAGGTGATCTGTGGGAGAGAGCAAGAGGGAAAATGGATTTCATATGCTAGATAGTTGTGATATGATAGGTGATCCATAGAAGCATGGATTCTCACAAGACAACAAGTTGTGTTATGTTGTATGATCCATGTGGAAAGGAAGAGTCAAAATAGCCTAGCAAAATGTGTTATGTTAGTTCCACTCATCCTGTAAAATAGTGCAAAAGTTAACCAAACAAAGAATTGTCTATAAGGAAATTCCCAACATAAATTTGAAAAGGATAACCAAGAAAATAAATGTATGCAAGGAAATCTATCACTTGAATTTGAAAATGATGGCCATGAAAAGCATTGCATGCAAGGGAATCTGCAACTTCAAGGATAACTAAGCAAAGCATTGTATGTAAGGAATCCACAACTTGAATTTGAATAGGATAACCAAGCAAAGCATTGTATGCAAGAAAATTCGCAACTTGAATTTGAAAAGGATAACCGATCAAAGAATTGTATGCAAGGAAATCCATAGCTTAGATTTGAAAACAATAACCAAGAAGAGAATTGTATGCAGGGAAATTTGTAGCTTGAATTTGAAAAGGATAACCACGCAAAGAATTCTATGTAAAGAAATTTGCAACTTGAATTGAACATAAGATACAAGGAGGTTATGATGCATGTCCCCCCCTTAAGATGTAAACATAGCCCTATGTTGATGAATTGAGGTAGAAAGAGAGACAAGGATAAACACCATCATCAAGGAGATATCTTATAAGAAATTATGTACATATCTCCAAGCCAAAGATGTATAACTCTTATGAGCAAGGAAAATAACAGGTCCAACCAATAGAAATATACGTACTCACATTAAGGACCACCCTACGCAAGAAAGAAGCTTGATTTATGAAAGATGAAATTCAACCAAGGAAAGGATCATCTTTGTGTGAGAGAGAGAGAGAGAGAGAGAGAGAGAGAGAGAGAGAGAGAGAGAGAGAGAGAGAGAGAGAGAGAGAGAGAGAGAGAGTTGAAATATTATTCTTGCCTACCAAGCAAGGAGACAACTTAAGAAAGACTATTGTGTTGCTTTCCAAGAATGCTTGTACATGAAGTTGTACTACAATGAATACCAAAGAATCCCCACTAAGGTATGCTACTAATTTCACATAGTGAGGAGCAACATAATAGGGTGAATGGATTCTAGTGTACTACCTTCAAATTTGGATCGATAAAAAGCATGAAATCTAGTGTGATATAGATACAAGATCTATCAAATAAATAATTTACAAATTCTTTAAAATCCTCATAATAAACAAGAGAATGAGAATGGGTGTGATGATAAAAGGCAACATATGTTACTATTACCTTGTTTAATACTATGTTTAAATTTTATGTTAAGGAAATTTAACATTTTTATCAAATTTAAGTCTCCAAAAGATTTTGTGGCTAGTTTTTCTTGATTGTCAACATGGATAGATCTTATCCCTTGAGGTATAGGGAAAGGTAAAGGAGGAAAATTATTTTCTTCTTGTGATAAGAGGTCTCCCTTCCTCCATCTCCACCTCTCCATCCATGTCCCATTAAAAAATTCTCTCTATTCCCCTATATCTATTTCATCTTTATCTCTCCCCATCTAGGTCTTTCACCTCTCTCCCCCCTCTAGGTATCTCACCCATCCCCCCAACTCCTCTTCCTTTACAAACTCTCTCCTTTTATTCTCTCTCTATTCTCAATTCTCTACCTCCTCCTTCCCTAAATCTCTATCCCCCTCCATGTCTACATTAAATCCTTCCATCCCCTTTTACTCCTCTCTCTCTCTCTCTCTCTCTCTCTCTCTCTCTCTCTCTCTCTCTCTCTATATATATATATATATATATATATATATATATATATATATATATATATATATATATATATATATATATATATCCTCTACCCCACATCTATCTCCCTCCCCCACTTTCTCTTATTATTTTTCTTCATTGCCCATCGCCACCTCTTTGTCCCACCCCTTTTTCCCTCTCTAGGTTTCTCCCTTCCTCCATCTCCACCTCTCCATCCATGTCCCATTAAAAACTTCTCTCTATTCCCCTATATCTATTTCATCTTTCTCTCTCCCTATCTAGGTCTTTCACCTCTCTCCCCCCTCTAGGTATCTCACCCATCCCCCTAACTCCTCTTCCTTTACAAAATCTCTCCTTTTATTCTTTCTCTACTCCCAATTCTCTACCTCCTCCTTCCCTAAATATCTCTCCCCCTCCATGTCTACATTTCCTTCCATCTCTTTTTACTCCTCTCTCTCTCTCTCTCTCTCTCTCTCTCTCTCTCTCTCTCTCTCTCTCTCTCTCTCTCTCTCTCTCTCTCTCTCTCTCTCTCTCTCTCTCTCTCTCTGTCTTTGTTTTTTTATCTCTTCTATTCTCCCCCTATCCCCTTTCTAGGTCATTACCTTTCCCTCTACTCTACATGGTATAAGGTTTAGGGTATACAAACTATTTAGGGCATAGGTTTTAGGGAATAGGGTGGAGGAAGTGGGAGTGGGAGACCTAGGGAAGAAGGAGATAGAGAGGTGAGAGGAGAGAGAAAAAATAATGAGAGATGTCATAAAGGGAGAGTGGTAGGGGGAAGTAGAGAGAGGTGGAGATAGAGGGAGATAACTAGAGAGGGGACAATTAAAGATATGTGAGACCTAGAGGGGGAGATAGAGGTGAGAGAGAATTATATGTGAAGAGAGAGATAGATATGGGGGATAGAAGAGGAGAGAGATGATGACCGGGGGAGGGAGGGATATAAAATAGAAGAGAGATAAGAACAAAGAGAAAGAGAGGGCTAAGGAGGGAAGTATGTATAAGTAGACAATAATGTGCTAGAATTATTTGGCACTAGTATTAAGTCCATGTATTTTCATCACCCTATACCAATACCCTAAATCCTAAACCCTATATTGGTAGAGAGATAGGAGTGAGATATAAAAAGGTGGATAGAGAGAGATGGGAAATGATACATGGAGAGGTAGAGAAGTGGAGAGGGAGGGAGGGAGGGAGAAACCTGGAGAGGAGAGAGAGAGTGGGAGGAAAATGTGATGATCTAGACAATGGAGAGAGAGGTAGAGAATAAGAGTGAGTGGGGAAGGGAGAGAGATATGGGGGTAAGGAGGGAGGTGGAGATAGATAGGATTAAATGAAGACAGGGACATGGAGACCTAGAGAGGGGAGAGAGGGAGAAGAGGAGATAAAGGAGAACAAAGATAGAGAGGAGTAAAAAGGGTTGGAGGGAGAGGAAAATATGGAGGGAGTGAGTATTGCAAGGTGTGCGCCCTTGGTCTCCTTGTGTTGTGCAGCGTAATGCTCAGGTTTGTGACATTGTTTAACTACCTCCTATGGATTATATATGTCTAGTGGTTGTATTGGGTATTAACATGTCGATCTTTTGGTGAAATGAAAACCATACTTGTAACAAGTGGTATCTAAGCTTGGTCACAAGTTCAAACCCTTCACTTGCGCTAGGGAGGATTGTTTCAAGGTGTGTGCCCTTAGTCTCCTTGTGTTGTGCAGTGCAACGCTCGGGTTTGTGACATGGCTTAACCGCCTCCTATGGATTCTATAAGTCTAGTGGTTCTTATTGTTACAAAAGTTCACCTGCTTGATGACCAATCTTGTCCATAAACCTTGTGCAACATTGAATCAACCTCCAAGTGTGGGACTTGCAAAAGTGAGGTTGAGTCTCTGGAGAAGGCTAACTTCCTTATCCAATCTGAGTGCAAGCATTGGACTAACCCAACACTGAAATATCTATTCTACTAGTCTGACAGGGAAAAGAGGAGAAAGAGAGATGCTTGAAAGAAGGGAAATGAGGTTCACACCTATATTGAAACTGTGATCTCCCTACCTATAATTTCACAAAAACATCAATGAAACTACCCAAAAGATATACTATTTTCTATCTAAATCTACATTTCTAAGACCGAGTCAATGTTAGAATTCTTAATAATGGAAAGAGGAATGAGAAAATTTCATAGGTGTCGCTCTAAGAGGAGTCAACACTATCACAGATACTGAGAAAACAAGATTAAAATGCATTTAAACAAAGAGGTAAGAAAAATGCACACATGTGTTTAGGCTGAAAACAAGTAAGACAAGCAAACTTCATTAATGTAGAGGCAAGGTAACTTTACAGTTGCAAAAAATGAGAAATCTACAAGAGAAAAAGAAGAGAAGATGATGAGAAAATTACAAAAAATTTGCCTTTATTGCATAACTCAAAATTGAACTACAACTAAACAATCATAACTCTCCTAGGGTTAGGTTACAAAAAAATTGCCAAAAAGGGGGAAGATCTAGTCGATTGATCTAATCAACAGAATGGATCAGATTGTGTGTTGAATTTCAACCTTGAAGATGTCCTTCATCTCTGGAAAGAGGCCAATAAGGCACAAGAGGAGACGTCTCTATAAATAAGTGCATCACGGCGGCATGATAGAGCTAAAAGTATTTAAAATGAATTAAGGAGGCATGGGATAGCGTCTAAGGTCTGCCTCAAGGTCACCTTTGGAGTAAATGGCAAAATATCTGATAGTTAGAAGTAAAATGGATTTGATTTGGGGCATCGACCGAGAAAAAAATGTCTCGACTACCGGGTCGACAATCACCTCCCTATAGAGCATTCAAATTTTAATGGTCTCCACAAGTTCAAATTTCCACCATCAATCAAGAGATCTTGTGCGCAGATGGAAACACAATATCTTGCCACTTAAGCGCCCTAAAGAGCCCAATCGAAGTTTAAAAAATCGTTGTTGATCGACTACTTTATGAAAAATCCAACAGCCGAGGATGCGCAACCCATTGGGTCGGACCCACCACGTCAGAGTACTCGATGTCGGCAAGGTATAAAAACCCACTCCATTGAGGCTCGAGTAAACGCCACATAAAATCCACGTCACCCGGGCCCCACCACATCCATGTTTCGCCAAGACTAGGCGCTTCGGTAAGACCCAAAAATGCATTCAGCGACTTGGAAAGTTAGGCCAAAAATGCCTTTGCCACTTGGTTGTCTGCCTGCATGAGATGGTAGGTAACATTGCCTGCTCCATGTGTTTCTACCCCACACAATCAAACCATGTTCTTGAATACTACCATGGGATGACAGGGAAGCTTTCAACTTCTCTTGTTGTTTACCCCACAAGGGCCTTTGAACTGTCGCTTTTGGTTCGCGGGGTGACATAACACAACCCGTACCCTCATTTTCTTACCACATAGGGCACCACTGCATCCACAAAAATCCTTGCAGGATAGTGGGGACAACCTCCTCCTTGTTGCTCTTATCCATCAAGGTCGCCTTGGCACCTTGAAAACCATCGTGGGAGGGCGGGGGAGCCTTTCACTTCTCTTAGCTTCTCTATCCCATGGAGCATCATGCCTTCTCACTTTCACCTTTTGGGGAAAGGATTCCATCGCCTTGCCCATTGTTTTCTTACCACGCATGATCTTATGTCATCCACATTTTACCTTGTGGGGAAAGGGTACAACCAATAGTATCTTCCTTTGAATCACCCCGCTATCCTGTACGACCCTCACTTATTCTTTCTCTACAACGTGGGGTAGAAAGAATAAAAGGAACCAGCCTGCCACAAACAAGGACCCTCCAACTGGTGGCATTTAAGTGAGTTGACCAACTGGTCCGGTCAACTAAAAAATTGTTATTGCATCATTTATCCTTCATGATAGGAGTAAATCACCTTATAAAATTTCATTCAGAGTCCTTGTCTTTCTTGCAATGCCTTGGTTCAAGCCCTTAGTCCATTTATAAATTATCTTTAAATAAAAAATGCCAAGTTTTAGTAATTGGTTGAACTCTGTGAACACATTGAACCATTTTGAACCGGGTTCATCAGGTTCATTTAGGTTCCGCGGGTTCTTAGGTGTCTATAGGGTTTTTCATACAAACATTTTCTTAAAAGTGTTTTGCAGTGGTTCCTTATTGGTGTTTTTCGGTGATGTGTTATATCATCTCTCTCCAGTCGTCGAACTCTTTGAACCTAGTTCAAAAGGTTCAGACGTGTTCAACATGTTCAACACAGTTCAAATCGTCGGCAACACATGACATAGTTAATCCTCTCAGAAACGACGTCTCCTGGGCGCGGTGTACGCCTTGAACTACTTGAACCCCAATGAAGTCTATTCAGAATGTTCATGTGTGTTCAAATTTGGTGGGTCCCGTGAGTTAAAAGTTTTGATGGTGCATTTATTGCCAAGTATGAGGAAGGTGAACCATATCTTGGGTGACGTCAATTGTTGGAGTTTCCAAGCAAGTAATCATTTCGGGAACTGGTGGTTACTTAAAAAATGCCGCATGCATTCAATGCATGCGTGCGATGTCCAATTCACAAGCTCAATACGCTTAAACTAAGGATTGGAATTATTGCACTTAATAAGTCCGTATCATTGCTCTTGCTATAAGGTATGAGAGGATTTATTCTCTCAAAATTTGTTCCTCATCGCTGTGGTGTTATTTTTCTTGGATAGAAGTTTTGTTTGTTGGTAGTCATGTGGTTGCCCTCAGCTGTGAAGGTGAGTCCATTTCTTTTCCTCTCCAGTGATTTTTGCTTGTATTTCTTCTCTCGTAGTAAGGTTTACTGAAAGAAAATAAGGCTTTTCATTTACAAATTATGAAGTCCACGTTGCACCTATTCGGGAATGTTTTTAGTTTTGCATGTACAGAGCCCATAGTCAACGATACTGATCTTAAAGGGGAAAATCTTGAAGTTTTAAAAGAAAGGGTATTCAAGGGAATTGATGGTTCTTTTGGTGTGGAAGTTTTGAGTATTGGTCTCATAGAGGCAGCAACCTTTCCCCAACTATCCCTTGCCCAAAATTGGTTAGGGAATGTATTGCTAGGTATGATCCAGCCTCCGAAACCATCAGGAGAGACAATGGTAAAACCCTTCTTGCCATTAACCACAAAGTAATTTCCTCTGTCTTCAAGCTACCTGAATACCAGTTCTCAAACTTTTATCCCACCCAGTCAATCACCGAGTTCAACGCAGACAGAACCGGGCACCAAAATAACGTAGCAAAATATTGGTTGAAGGTTCCCCAAAGGGGTGGTTCCAGATTGCCCAAGAATCCCAATAAGAATCATATGCTGCCCCATATTCACGATGTCATGTTATTGTTGCACCGAGTCAGAGGCTCTGCAAAGTCCTACTGTTTTGACAGCTGGATTTATTGTTATGAGCAGCTAGTATTAGAAGGGAAGCAATACCTTGATTGGGCATAGCTGATTGGAGATTCAATGAGGGAGCAGCTGAGTATGGCCAAACAGTTCAAGCAAAATTTCTTCATGTCTTCCTATCTTATATACTGTTTGGTGTGTGTTAAAGAGATAGTCAGAATACCTAGACAACCCACTAAGGAGGAGGTCCCTGTATATGAATTTTACCCTATGTTGCAAAAGGATAATGCCTTGCAAGATTTCTGGAGGGTACACAATGCCTTTCTGGGAGATTTGTGCTATGAATTGAAGAACATGAAAACCAAAACAGTTTCTGAGGATGCACAGGCATTGGTGAAGAGGTTTGGCAGCTTCTTTATCAAGTTCCCTCATTTTTTCTATATAAGGATAGGCGGTTTTGAAGAGGAGCCCTTCAAGCTTCCGTATTTTTGTTCAGATTGTTTTGTTTTAGCAGAGATATGTAGGCAGTTGACTACTGTGATTAAAAAGGGTCAACCCAAGGACAAATGGGAGGGTCATTTTCCCATTCAGTTAGGAATGCTATCTTGCAGTTCAATGTCGGATGCTTTGAGTATTGGAGCAGACTTGAAGAACTTCAATTTTCCCCTGTACCATGAAAGGAAAGGTTTTGATAATAAGGGTTTCTCCCGAAGTCTTGGTCTAATGTCGTACCTCCCAATTCCACAATTAGAGGACTTCTGGGAGGATTGCAGTGATGAACTCGAGGTGTTCAAAAGGGGAAACATGAGGATGGTGTTGGAGCAAGTCATTTCATTGCAACTAAAGCTTGACATAGACAGGCTTAAAGAAGATTATTTAGAATTGTTTGAATCTGGATACTTAGCTCAAGCCAAAACTGAAGTGTCCTGTATTGATTGGGACAAGGAAGAAGAGGATGATTTACAGCTGAAAACAAAAAGGGTTTTGGAGAGAACCGCAGAATGGATTGAAAGGAAGAAAGTAGTGAAATTAGGCACCAAGTCTAACTCTACGAGAAATAGTGAGGTTACTCTGTGTTGACCAAAGCATTTTTCTAATAATGCTTCTATGCTTGTTCATGTAGGTAAGGATAAAAAGTCGCCTTAGGTTAGGCACAAGTCTAATCCAACTTTGGATTTCTCCACTCCTCGACATACCCGGTCACGAAGTGCTACTCAAAGAAGGATGGATCAAGCTAAGGATACAGAGGTGAAGGATAAGATTCTTGAAGCTCAGATATATGAGGTTGAAAATCTAGACAGTGACATTGCTAATGCCCTGGATTCCCATGTGGTTACCATAGCTATGACACCACCCTCCAAAACGATCGAAGGAGCAACTAGTTCCAGCACAACCCCTAAGTGGCTGACCACTTCAGTGAACAGAAAACGGAGTTCCATTCCTGTGACTATTCCAATTCAAGATATGGTCGTTAAGTACACAGTGAAGGGCCCCAAGCCAAAAAGGTTCAAAACAATTGCTCGACTGGATAGTGATGAAGGGATTGGAAAGTGTGTTGTCGAGATTGCCTCATACAAGCCCAAGGAAGAGGACAAGGAAGTCAGCGCAGAAGATTTTGAGATCACTAAGGTGGAGCTGGGAAACATAAGTAGGGATTCAGATAACCATTTCTTCCAGGTATCCGCAAAGAAAATGCTCACCAGGTCAGAGAAAGACAGGCGGGAAAAGAGAGAGCTAAAGCGACATATAAGCATCCTCGCCCAATTCATTGACAACATCGGTTGCTTTGGAGCACTTCCTATATCCCATGCTACAAAGAGATTTGATCCTACTTCACCAGAGAATAAAAAGCTAACGAGTCAGGTTGAACGAGCTAAAAGCATTGCAGAGGCTATTGAAAGATGGATTGAAGGAGTAATTAAAGATGGAGAAAAGTATATCATGAACTCCCAGAAATTATGTGATGAGATGCAGAGCCTCATTGCAGAGATTCAAAACCAGGTTTCGCCATGGGAGAAAGAGGAACTCAAATGGGAGAATGTCTTGCCTATGTTCACTAAAATAGAAGAATACAGAGCTACCAAGTTTTTGACAGAACATTCAATCAAGTTGGTAATAGATGAATGTCAACTCTTCGTGCTGAAGAAGACCATAATGTGGTGGGTTCTCACCTTCAAATCTATGATCTTTGATGCTAAGGCTTTTGTGTATGAACTCCAAGACCTCCAATGCAGTTTAGTTAATGACAAAAAGGTGGTTAATCCTGACCACGATTGGCAGTTGGGGATTTGCGGGCTGAATGTGCAAGATGCGTTAAAAGTTTTTAGGATATACATGGAGAAAATCAAAGCCAAGGATATAACATGGGTTGCTCGGATCGAGTCCATGACGTTTATCGGTAACGATCAGTTACAGAAACATGCCAAAAAGATGGTAAAGCACAGATGGAATAAGGAAGCAGTGAAGGCAAAACTCAATGCGATGAAGATTCCAAGCCAATCAATAATCCAGGAACTTGCAACTGCCCACAATGCCTAGGAAAGCGGAGAAGAAGATGATGATGGGAAAGAAGCATAATGCGTTGATCAAGGCCCTGCTTTTATGTCTTTTTCATGTTTATGCAAAAGACTTCAAGACATCTGTCCCAATTATACTCCGTTGGTTTCATAACTGATTTAGAGGAGGTCAAGTTTTCAAGGAGACCTCCTCTGTTCTAAAAACTATAAATTAGACTAAGATGGACGAAATAAGGGTTAGATTTTGATTAGAATTTTGTTAGTTTTAACTTAATTTCTTTTTGGTTTGAAAGGTTCTGTTTGTTGAAGGAAGTCATCAGACTTTAAAGATTTGAAATTGAAAAGGGTTTTATACATGTATGGATTGTGTCTTTGCTACATAATATATATATATATATATATATATATATATATATATATATATATATATATATATATATATATATATATATATAAGGATCATACTGTTTTGGGAGAAAGAAAACCTTTGAGTTTTGAATCTGTGTCATGGCATATCTTTGTATATGTTGATCTAATTAAATGGCAGTGATCACCTTTCCAATGTAGAATGTTATTTCTTTTCTGAGATTCCTTCCTGTGAGTTTTTAGAGGATGCGTGTTTGAAAAGAGATTTTGTCTCTATCTTATTTGTTTTTATTTATGAACTGTAAAATTGGTGTTCCGAACTTTGTTTCAGTCACTTCTGTTTCTCATGTTGAAGCATTTAGAAAACTTTATTTTTCTCTGAAATATGTGTGAATCATTAGCCTCTCATCAAAAGAATGAAGTAGGTAGCCTTACGTGCTTTCAGGTTAAAAGCATACCAGTTAGAAATTAATTAGATTATTTCCTGAATAACTAATAAAGGGAGTTGTGCCTATGAAAAAATTCAAAGGGAAGTAGTATATTACACTTACCCAACTGTTCAGTTGAACTTTTGTCTTTTAAAGAAGGTAATAGAGTTTGAAATTAATTATTTTAAATAAAGGCAAAATCCATTCCCTAACAGATTTTTGGCGACTCTGCTGGGGACAAGTCAAACATTCAATAGACCAGCGTGCCGCGGGCATGATAGAATTGAACTGATAATCAGTAATATCCACAATTTTGCTTTGTTGAGACAGATTTCCATAACTCAGGAACATCGCTGAGGTTTAAAGATCTTAGAAGCCGTAGGGGTGACAACACTGGATTCTCGCCCTTACACTAGATCACAAAGGAGAGAGGGGGTAATTGATAATTATTTTGAGGAATTGCAGGGGTTGCCATTTGCCACAAATTTCACTCCCAAAAGAATCGCTAAAATTAGGCCTTCCTCTCCTACCAGGACAACTCCTATACCTTCCTCTTCAAGTCATTGGCAAGCACTAATGCTCACTAGAGTTCAAGCTCTCCCCTTGTAACTATTTACCCTATTTTCATTATGGCCCAACCATAGGGTGCCGCAGTTGGACCTCTTGCCCTCGGAGCTCATAATCCACTTCCAAAAGGAGCAAGGGATGTTCTACCTAAGTTTAATGGGGATGGAAAAGTCTCAGTTGAGGAACACTTGAATTCTTTTAATGTAGCTACTGGGATACTGGCGGTACAATTTGAAGATGTGGCAGTTAGGCTTTTTGCTCAAACTCTTACTGAAGGGGTAGCGGATTGGTTTAGTCATCTGCAAGCGGGATCTATAACTGATTGGAAAACACTGAAAACCACTTTTGAGAAAAGGTTCAAAAGCGTTGGTGATGAACACTCACTACTGGCTCAGCTCACACAAATGAAAAAATAAATTCATGAGCCGATGAGGGACTATGTAGCCAGGTATAATAAGATTATCCATAAAATTCCCCAGGCTAAAAGACCAACTGCTGACAATCAACAAAGTTTCTTTATAAACTCCATGCCTCCCGATGTTGGTTTCCACCCCAGAAGAAATAGGCCAGCTGATCTCGAGACTGCACAAAATGAAGCTATAGAACTTGAAGATGACTTAATAACAGCCAGGAAATGGAGAAAGGATGTACAAAATCATCAAGGACAACCCCAAGCTTCCACCTCTTCAACTGATCCAGTTGTTCAAAGGCTAGTCAATGATATGATTGCTTTGAAGCGGTAGATACCAAAACTTGGAGTTTCCTACCCACAAACTTATCAAGATATAAGTAGAAAAACCCCAAACTAGTATAATTATGGACGGTCTTTGCAATTGTCTGCTGCCCCGCAAAGGTTGCAAATAGAGGCTCCTCCTGAGAAGGGTGCCATGTGCTCTTTTCACCTCACTACGGATCATGATGGAGGTTCTTGTCCAGATATGATAAGACATGTTCAAATGAAAAACACAAAGGATGAACTAGGTGAGTTCTCTGAAGCAGAGAAAAGTCAAGAGGTACCTGGCGACTCTGGATCATTCTACCTTGAATATGAGTCAGATTCAGAAAGAGGTGGTAATATTTTGTCAACTCTTGAAGATCCTGTGTGTGCAATTCTTACAAGGAATCAATATACCTCCCAACTTGCTCCTTTTGTGAGCTCTTCTGGAGCTAATTACAAAGGTAAAGACCCCACAAGTAATGGTTTTCCTTCTCATGCAAAGACCCTTGAGGTTAAGATTTTGCAAAGAAATCTTGAAAGCAAGAATAGTACTTCTCCTTCCTCCTCCTTTGACATAATTGAGTTTTGTAAAGCTTCGACTGTTCAACTTTCCACTACAGAATATTTGAAACTGAACCCGAAGGAACTAGACAAACTGGTCAAGTATGTTAAAGGTGATTCCTCTTCAGACTCCTCAGTGCATAAATGTGTGGGACATAGTGATTTGTTTACTGCTGCAAAATCTGCATCTAGCCCATGTCCTTCCATTGACTTGGTTAACCCCTGTGCTTTCCATAATGCTGAGGAGAGGCTTGAAATTGAGGTTCTGAAACCTGAACCTTTCTACATATCTCTTCTCCTGAATGGTCAAAAGCTTAGCAATTGTATAATAGATTCAGGAGCATCAGATAACATAATGCCTTCATCTGTTGCTAGGTCTCTAGGTTTAACTCTTACTAAGACATTTGGGAGATTTAATTAAATGGATGGGAATCAGGTCCCTCTTATTGGATAGGTAAAGGATGTCTAGGCGGTGCTAGCAGCATGTGCCAATAAAAGGGTAAAATTGACTATTCTGGTTGCTGATATTCTTGCAAGTTATAGGATGCTCTTGAGTAGAACTTTTTGTAAGGAACTTGGAGGTGAAATTAAGATGGACTGGTCAAAAGCTATCATTCCACTTGGGAAACAGAAAATCAAACTTGAACCTGAACAGAAAAATAAATACACAGTCTTTCCCTTTGATAATCCTAAAGCCCAAATCTTGTTTCAAGAATGTGAATTTGGAAACTATCTCATCCTTGCTCCTGATGAAAAAGAATTTAAAGAAGCAGTTGATGATCATGGCAGATTGTGGCATATGGAGTATGATGGAAGTTGTGCCAATTCTGGCTCCGGAGCCAGGGTAGTTTTGCTCTCCCCAAATGGTAACATTTTTCCTTTTTCTTTCAAGTTGGATTTTAAGAATACTAATAATACTGCGGAGTATGAAGCATTATTGTTAGGATTAAATGAAGCCAAGTGTAAAGGTATTAAATTGCTCAAAGTTAAGGGGGATGTGGAGCTGATTGTTAGATAGGGGAGAAATTTCTATTCAGTTAAGAATGATAGGTTAAGACATTATAGAAATAGGGTTTGGGATGAGATAGAATTTTTTTATGCCTTCTCGATTGAAGCTATACCAAGGGATCAAAACACTAGGGCCGATTTGTTGGCCATTTCAACTTCTCTTTTGTTACCACACCCAAACTTTAAGGATGATTCATATAGGATTGAAATGATTTATAGGCCTAGTGTCCCTGATAATGTAAACCATTGGCAAGTATTTGATGCAGATGCTTAGATCAAAGATTTTTTGGAATGCGTTGATTCATTCTCTCAATCATATTTTGAAGGTTCTGAAAATAATTGCAAGGAATTTAGTCCGGATTTGGGTGTTGATTCTGAAAACAATTTCATTCAGCTTAAAGGGAACAAAATTCCGAAAGGGCTAGTGACTTTGGAGAGATTTTTCACTCGAAATGATGCGTTCACAGGCAAGAAAGCTCTTGAGGATGACGGGAAAGGAAGTTGTGAAAAGATTAACCTGGGTGATGAATCTAATCCTAAGGTGGTAACAATTGGCAAATGGTTCTCCTTTGAAGAAAAATGAATTCTTAGTGGGCTATTGAAGGAATACATCGATGTTTTTGCTTGGTCCTATGATGATTTGAAGGAGTTTAGGGATGGGCATTTTCAACATCAAATCCCGTTGAAGCCTGGTGTTTCTCCTTTCAGACAGAAATTGAGAAATTTTAATCTGATGATGGAAGATGCAATTTTTAAAGAAGTTGATAAAATGCTTAAGGCCAGAATCATATATCCAATTCATCACTCTACCTGGGTAGCCAACATTGTGCCCGTGAGGAAGAAGAATGGGGAAATTCGGATTTGTGTAGATTTCCACAACCTGAATTAGGCATGTCTTAAGGACAACTATGCCTTACCCAATATGGATCATATTCGACAAATGCTATCTGGGTCAGAAATGATGTCGATGTTAGATGGTTTTTCTGGTTACAATCAGATTAGTGTTGCAAAGAATGAACATCACAAGACAACATTCATCACTCCATGGGGAACATTCACATATAATCGTATGCCATTTGGTTTGATAAATGTTGGAGAAACCTTTCAAAGGGCTATGGATTCTTCTTTTAAGGATTTTCATGACAGAATTATTGTTGTTTACCTAGACGACTTGACAGTGTTTTCTAAAGAAAGGAAGAATCATCTCAAGGATCTGAGGGCAGTTCTGCAACACTGTCGAGAGCATGGAATCTCCTTGAACCCAAAGAAGTCAGTTTTCTATGTAGCTGAGGGTAAATTATTGGGGCATATCGTTTCAAAAGAAGGTGTCAAGATTGATCCGGAGAGAGTCAAAGTAATTCAATGTCTCAGCTTGCCTTCAAATTGGACTGGAGTAAGGTCTTTCTTTGGTCAGGTGAATTTCTTAAGATGGTTTGAACCAGAGTTTGCAGAAACTACCAAACATATCATCAACCTGTTGAGCGAAAGGCATCCTTTCAAATAGACTAAAGAAGCAAAAGAAGCTTTTGAAAAAATCAAGAGTTTAGTTGCAAATGCACCTACTCTCATCAACCCGGATTTCAAAAAGGATTTCATTTTGTACTGCTACGCCTCAGAATATACAATGTCTGGAATATTGTTGCAAATGGATGAATCTGGGATAGAAGCACCTATAGCATTCATGAGCATTCCACTCAAGAAGCATGAGCTTAAGTATTCGCTTTCAGAGAAACAAGCCTTTGCTGTGGTCAAAGTTGTAAAACAATTTCGGTATTACATTTTGCACTCTCATTCTGTGGTTTTTGTTCCAGATTCTGTAGTGAAAAGCATTTTAACTCAGCAAGAGGTTGGACTCAATAAAAGAGCAACATGGGTAACAAAAATCCAAGAATATGATCTTGACATTCACCCTAGAAAGACAGTCAAAGGACAAGGCTTATGCAGATTAATAGCAGAAAATGAGGTGGAAACAAAAAAAGAGTTACCATTGACTTTATTTGTTGGATTGCAAGATGCCTAGTTTTCTAATGTGGCCTACTATCTGACTTATGGTTGCTGCCCAAGTCATTTGTCAGCAAAGGAGCAAAGGAATCTTAAGTTAAAGGCTGCTAAGTATGTTATTTGGGAGGATGTCCTGTACAAAAAGGGTTTGGATGGAACATACTTAAGGTGTGTGGATAAGCCTCAACAACAAAAACTTCTGGAAGTTTATCATGATGAAGCCTGCGGCGGGCACTTCTCATCCTCTGTCACTACCTCCAAGATTTTAAGAAATTGCTTTTATTGGCCTGGCATGTTTCGAGATGCGTATATTTATGTTAATGAATGTGAAAAATGCCAACTCTTTTCCGGGAAACCACATTTAGCAGCTCTGCCTTTAAGGCCTATGGTAATAGATGAACCCTTCAAACAGTGGGGTATTGATTTCATTGGGCCGATAAACCCTCATTCCAGTGCTGGCCATATGTACATTTTGACAACAAATGATTATTTTACCAAGTTGGTGGAGGCCATTCCCACTAAAAAGGTGAACTCAGAGGTCGTGTGTAACTTTCTTAAAGATTGCATCCTGCTCCGTTTTGGAGTTCCTCAAAAGATTATTGCAGATAACGCATCGTATTTCTCCTCTGAAGAACTAACTATGTTTTTCTATGAACATTAGATTACTCTCTCACATTCCTCCGATTACTTTCCACAGGGTAATGGACTAGCAGAATCAAGCAACAAGAACCTGATAGCGATTATGAAGAAGTTTGTTGATGAAAATGCTCGAAATTGGCATAAGAAGGTATATGAAGCTTTATGGGCAGACATAATTACGCCTATAAGGGCCATAGAGATGGCACCTTTTGAGCTTGTGTATGGGATTGACGCAAAAATTTCTTTACCCTTGGAATTGTCAGCAACCAAGCTTCAGATAGTAGTGGAGGATTCTTTTTTTTCAGGATGCTTTAGAGAAGAGGGTTATGTATCTAATGAAGTTGGAGGAAGAAAAAGAGATGTTTGTGGATCAAATTACAGAGCATCAAAACAGAGTAAAGAGGATTTTTGACATGAGAGCTCGACCAAGAGGTTTCCTTAAAGGAGATGAAGTACTATAATGGGATAAAAGGAAATAACCAAAGGGTGTCCACGACAAATTTGACTCATTATGGAAAGGCCCGTTCAAGATCTGTGAAGTGGTGGGAAAAAATGCTTTTAGAATCAACTACTCCGAAGGGACGGTTATGCCCTATACCTACAATGGGCAAGATCTCAAGCTCTATAAACTGTGAAACCTGTGGTTGGGATTTCTTGTATATAGTAGTTTAGGTGTTTTGTTTCGTGTCTATTTAGGTGCAGGTCTTCCTTTGTTCCCTTATCTATTTTTGGCCATGTGAAACCGGAGATTTAGAGGTCTTTGTATTTTCCTTCTCAAAATACAATCCCCAGTCAGAGCCAATGTTATTGCATCATTTATCCTTCATGAGAGGAGTAAATCACCCTATAAAATTTCATTCAGAGTCCTTGTCTTTCTTGCAATGCCTCGGTTCAAGCCCTTAGTCCGTTTATAAATTGTCTTTAAATAAAAAATGCCGAGTTTTAGTAATTGGTTGAACTTCGTGAACACATTGAACCATTTTGAACCAGGTTCATTTAGGTTCTGCGGGTTCTTAGGTGTCTATAGGGTTTTTCATACTAAAATTTTCTTAAAAGTGTTTTGCAGCGGTTCTGTATTGGTGTTTTATGGTGATGTGTTATATCATCTCTCTCCATTCGTTGAACTCTTTGAACCTAGTTCAAAAGGTTTAGACGTGTTCAACATGTTCAACACAGTTCAAATGGTCAGCAACACATGACATAGTTAATCCTCTCAGAAAAGATTTCTCCTGGGCATGGTGTACGCCATGAACTACTTGAACCACAATGAAGTCTGTTCAGAATGTTCATGTGTGTTCAAATTTGGTGGGTCCCGTGAGTTAATAGTTTTGATGGTGCATTTATTGCCAAGTATGAGGAAGGCGGACCATATCTTGGGTGACGTCAATTGTTGGAGTTTCAAAGCAAGTAATCATTTCGGGAACTGGTGGTTACTTCAAAAATGTTGCATGCATTCAATGTATGTGTGCGATGTCCAATCCACAAGCTCAATACGCTTAAACTGAGGATTGGAATTATTGCACCTAATAAGTCTGTATCATTGCTCTTGTTATAAGGTATGAGAGGATTTATTCTCTGAAAATTTGTTCCTTGTCACTGCGGTGTTATTTTTCTTGGATAGAAGTTTTGTTTGCTAGTAGTCATTTGGTTGCTCTCTGCTGTGAAGGTGAGTCCATTTCTTGTCCTCTCCAGTGACTTTTGCCTGTATTTCTTCTCTCATAGTAAGGTTTGCTGAAAGAAAATAAGGCTTGTCATTTACGAATTATGAAGTCCATGTTGCACCTATTCGGGAATGTTTTTAGTCTTGCATGTAAAGAGCCCATAGTTATCGATACTGATCTTAAAGGGGAAAATATTGAAATTTTAAAAGAAATGGTATTCAAGGGAATTGATGGTTCTTTTGGTGTGGAAGTTTTGAGTATTGGTCTCATAGAGGCAACAACCTTTCCCCCAGCTATCCCTTGCCCAAAATTGGTTAGGAAATATATTGCTAGGTATGATCCAGCCTCTGAAACCATCAGGAGAGACAATGGTGAAACCCTTCTTGCCATTAACCACAAAGTAATTTACTTTGTCTTCAAGCTACCTGACTACTAGTTCTCAAACTTTTCTCCCACCCAGTCAATCACCGAGTTTAGCGTAGACAGAACTGAGCACCGAAATAACGTAGCAAAATATTGGTTGAAGGTTCCCCAAAGGGGTGGTTCCATATTGCCCAAGAATCCTAATAAGAATTGTAGACGTATAAAAATGACCATATTCCTAAATGAATATTTTATGTTCATTTCCCTATTTAATTAAATCCAATTTAATTAAATTATCCACATTCTTCTATTTTATTAAGTAAATTACTCAATTTATTTAAATAAAATTCACTATACCATTTAATGAATAAATCATTTTATTCAATTAAATCCCCCCTATCCACTTTTAATTAAATTCAAATTTAATTAAATAGTTATCCTAAATTGAATAAATCTAATTTATTTAATTCCTCCAAATTGTAACCAAATTGAATGAAAATCATTTAATTCAATTAAATCCTATTATCCCCCCATCCACTTGCAAAATCCCAAACCCCTTCCTAATCCCTTCTAGAATCTTCTAATCGCTTCTAATTAACCTAACCCTCCTCTAAACTTTGTCACATCCCTAAGCAAAGGGAAGTCACTTCTCAAATAACCCAAAGTCTTTGATAACCATTAAAGGTTTTCAACCTTCAACCACTAAATCCTTAAAGTCTTTGAAAACCATTGAAGACTTCCAACCTTCAACCACTTAATCCCCAAAGTCTCCAATAACCATTAATGGTTAATTCAAACCCTTCCACATGGTTAAAACATTTGTTTTGACTCAACCTCTATCCAACCCAAAGGTCTCATCAGACCATTAATGCTTTGACCATGATTATCTCTTAATCATTTGCATAAAGGTTTATTCTTGGATTAACTCTTAATCCAGTGGGTAAACCTAATTTAGACTTGACCCTTAGCCTTTAGATAACCATGAGGTCTTCTCAGGCCTTTAATGCCTCCAACCTCTTCTTTCAACCCAACCCTATGTGGACATTTGTTATCATTTCATTGGTGCAAATTGTGCATATGGATCCCCAACTTTCAAACTTGGCCCTTGATTAAACCATTCAATCTTGACCATCCATTGCCCTATTTTTGCTATAAATAGAGCTCTCATTCTTCCATTTTTAACAATCATCCTTCAAATTTGTAGCATCACACTTATGCTCAAATTCTTTCAAGCTTTCATATCATCTTTATGCTTATCATTTAGCCTCTCTTTAAATCAGGAAGTAGACTAAATATGCATGTTTAGATTACTTTCTTTATCATTTTAGTTCACTCATAGACTAAATATAGTATGCTAGGATAGTATTCATACTAATCTTGTCATCTTATCATTTAGTTTATTGCATTTCTAAGATCATACATAGCTTAGCATCCATTTCATATTAAAATTTATCAAAGCATCTCTCGTTCTCATGTTTGCCATCCCTAAACCATTTTGCTCAGTAATCTGAGAGCAAAAACATTGGTTTGAGGGACATTGTGAGATAGAGAGCCATGGGACCCTCCTTGGGAAGTTGAGTAATATCATGTTACTCCATAGCTTGCACCAAGAAGTCCTGTGTGTGTGTGTGGACTAGTATTAACTAAATTTTCACATTTTAAGTTTTATTCGCCCACTTTTCCACCATACATTTCTGGCGCCCACCGTGGGGCCCGACCCCAAATAACAAATCGGTTTTTCAAATTGATCACTTTTGCAGGTCCGCGGGAAACAGGAATCGGCGCGTAAGAAACATTCCATAGCGCATCCGCCTAACAGTCTAGCGCTTCTAGCCTACTATTTAGCGCGTTGGCTCTATGCTTTAGCGCGTGAAGACCTTTTCTTAGTGCATGATTTTGTTTTAAAATTTTTTCCTGTAGGTCTTGACGCGGGCGAATCACAGAGCAGCGCATTCAACAACCATAATAGCGCATACGATCCCCAGTTCAGCGCTTATAACCCATAATACAGCGCGTACAACCCAAACATTAACACATCATATTTAAAATTACTTGCAGAGTCGGGGCAAAAAAAAACAAACACAGAGCAGCGCTTCCAACACCCAGAGTAGCGCACCCAGGGAACAGAGTAGCGCGTTTATCATAAATTTTAGCGCATAGAACGTATATTGTAGCGCGTACAGTTTGTTCTGTAGCGCATCACAGATAGAGAAAAACAAAAACAAAATTTTTATTTTTTTTTGTAACCGAATTGGAATTTTAGACTTGTGGAAGTCCCCCAAATTCGCTAACAATTTTTTTTGTTTACTTGCAGGACTCTAATAATTTTATTGCAGGTGGAGCGGACGCCTTTCCTTTGTAACCGATTTCTTTTGTTGACCTCAAAATCGAACATTTGCTTTGTTGACCATTTCCCTTTCATAGATTAGAAAATCCTTGATTTGCCCAGATAAAATAAACACCATGTTTTGTGGAGCAACATCTCCACATAGATTTTAGCAAAATCACTGATTTGAAAGGCTAAAATAAAATTGTTTGCTTTGTGTCGAAAGTGGAAGGTATATGCTCTCCCCTTAACTGGGTGATCAAAAGTCCAGACCACTCTTACAGCTTTCAGTAATTCAAGCATTAAAACCTTTAGCAGGCCTGCCTTCTCGAGGAGTTGCAATCAACTCTTAAAGTCATTTATGGTCGGTGTGAAGGGAACGACCTAAGTGGAGAACGGTTTTGACGCCAAGTATTCCAACCCACTATAATCAAATGTGGAAAGTGATGAAAGTCCTTTTCAACGGTTGCACGTAGTGATTAGCCTTCCCCTAGTATCCTCAAGATACGTAAAGCCTTTGTTCTAAAGGTTGGGAAGCCTCTTGAGGGAGTTTATCACTGACGGCCGAACAGGAAGCTTGATTAAGAACCATAGAATTAGAAACTTTGAACCGAATCAGTAACCAAACATTTGTAACATCATAGTGCAAGGGTGGGGAAGAATCCGCCCCCAAGATTACTCACCATATATCTCCCAAGATAACTACTCAACTGTGAAGCAATTCACTTTGGGTTAACTTCTGGCAAAAGGCAAAAAAACGGGCACCCTCTAGGGGGTGACACGACTGTTTGAGCTAACGGAGTATCGAGACTAGTGGGCTATGATGTTATTTATGACCCTTGAATAAAGAGTCTTTTTGAAGTGTCTTACTTGTATCCAAACCTGTTAAAACATTGGGGATTTGAACACATCCTCGCAGAACATACACTTTCTGTTAGATTAGGCAAAATGGTTGTACTTTTTGTGCTGTGCTTGCAGTTATTACTTCAGAATATCATCCATCGCACTTGAAAATTTCTCAACAAAAAAATCAAAAACCTCAAAAAATACCCAAAACGAAAAAAAAAAAAATCAGGGCAGTCTAGCGCATAAGAACAAAATCTTAGCGCGTAGAAGACTTTTGTTAGCACATCCAAATCTCACATTAGCGCGTAAAATTAAAACAGTAGCATTTCATCCTCAGGCAAAAACAGTAATAATCCTTTAGCGCATCCATAACACAGTCTAGCATGTCACAACAACCTCTTAGTGCGTGGGAACCAAGAATTAGTGCATAAAACAAAACAGTTAGCGCTTCACAGGTCCAGTGTAGCGCGTAACTTTTTCAAAAAAATTCAACAACAAATTTCAACAGTCTTAGCTTTAGCGCGTGGAACAAACATCTTAGCGCGTAGAAACCATATTTTAGTGCATATACTCCAACAATTAGCGCGTGTAAAGCCCAGTATAGCGCGTAGATTTTTCACCAGTTAAACAAAAAATTTCCAAAATCCAAACTTTAGCGTGTATCTAGGGGCAGATTAGCGCGTGTGCTCATTCCTTTAGCGCATCTGATAAAATCAGTAGTGCATGTAAACTCTGTTCTAGCGCGTGATCCAAGGCCGAAAAACAGAGAGTTAAAATTGTGAAAATTTTGAAAATTTTGAAAATATTTTTAGAAGCCTTTTCATCAAAAAATCATCTTTCATCAAATCAGAGTGACAAAAACAAACTATTAAAAACTTTTCTCAAGCTAAATTTGTGTCAAACAAAGTTGTCAGAATCTGCAAACGAATCGAGCAATAGAGGATGTCTCTCCTATCATAATCCGGAAAATTTTCATCATCAGTATCAATCAAATCCTTTAACATCTTACGGATTTTATCTCAAAAACACTTGTCTAAAATTTTCAAATTGCCAAATCTAGTTTTCAGATCAGGAAACTTTTTATCCATATCATTTGGCACGCTTTGTCGTGAAGGGGCATCTAAACCTTCATTCTGATAAAGTAAGATTTGAAATTTTCAAAACAAGAATAAAACTGAATCCAAACAAATCAAAGGAAATCATTGATCACTCATGCATGACTAATCCCCTTATTCTGAGAAGAAAGAACCTCTATCGTAACATCACGTTGAAGAAACAACAACCTAGCTTTTCCAAATTCATCAAGAGAAATAAATTTTTATACATCAATCGTCAACTCTTCAAATCTCATCGGGTATTCCTTCATCACGTCAAACGTTATATCCAAAACAAATCTAGCGAATTTGACGAAGAACCCCTGAAAACAAGAGCATACTGTCAAAAGTCTACTTTTAATCAAAAGATAAACCGCGGAGGAAAGATCAATCCAACATTCCTGCCCGACGAGTGCATCACGTATAACACATCTCGACCAGAACCACCAACGCCCGAGCGATACATCGAAGAGGACTTTGTTCCTTTCATCACTGAAAGTTTCTATTAAAATGCCTGTCACTCGCTCTCAAAGAAACAAACAAAGCGAGACACACGCAGAATCAAGTATGAATCGCAGATTATCAAATCCTTTTGAAGTTCCATCCTTGGAAGAGCTTGAAATTACTGACGCAATTTTGTAGGAATGTCAAGAAAATCCTTCATTCCAAAAACTCATCGAAAAACTCATGGAAAATGACAAAGAAAAATATCTACTCATGCTTACGAGTAAAGGCGTTAAACTTCCTGAAGATTTCGACGCAAACGTCTTTCAAACTGGGTCTCAACAATATACATATCAAGAACAACAAAGAGAAGAAGAAACTCTCATACCTGAACAACACATTCCAGAACAACGTATACCAGAAATGCGTATACGTGAGCTTGAAACTCCAGAACAACACATACCATTTACTACACCTTTTCAGTTAAGAACAAATACAAGGGAAGAATTCATCCCTCGACAAGATAATGCGCCCTTGGTTGCTCTTACTCAACAAATGCAAATGTTGCAAAGACAAATACAAGATATGCAACAAGGGACAACAGTGCGGTACTCTATAAACGAAATCTATCCTTATCCATTTGACAGAAGATTAAACATGGTACCTTTTCCTCCAAACTCAGATGTTCCCAAATTTGATAAATATGATGGGAAAAGTGACCCTCGGGATCATGTTCGAGAATTTTGCACCATGAGTCTTGAATTTGCTCATGATGACACTTATCTGATGAGGTTGTTCCCAAGAAGCCTAGGAGGACAAACAATGGAATGGTTATCCAAGATTACACCACCTGTCAGATCATTTGACAAATTGGTTAACAAATTCATCACCCACTATTCTTACAACATCCAACATGCCATAACCATGCTAGATGTTTGCAACACCAAACAAAAGAACAATGAAACATTCATGTTATTCCTTCAACGTTGGCGACGCATGGTATCAAGATATCCTCGAGATATTCCTGAAAAAGAAAAAATGGAAATCTTCATTGATAACTTAAATGGAAAAATGAGTTACAGACTCAAACTTCAATGCATACCATCTTTCGCCAAATTGATTGAAAATGGCATTCAAGTAGAGGAAGCTTGTGTCAAAAAGGGAACACTCAAGTTCTACAAGGAAGGAACAAACTCATCAAACTACAATAACCAAAACAACACCAATCTTGACAAAACTCGATTTTGGACTCGAAACAAAAACGAAGGCAACAATGAATCATATGATCCCAAATCTAAACAACCAGTGCTTGCATTATCAGGAAATACTCAAAATGCGAAAAATCCTAAAAATGCTACTCCCAGTGGTAACACATACGCACCAAACAATGCTCAAGGAAAACTCAACACCAACAGTGCCAATGATAATCAAAGCAAAAACCTGAATCCAGGGCCTAACAACAATTCATGCAACAACACTAACAATTTCCAAAAGCGTATCTTCACACCACTGGGCCAATCATTAGAATCCGCATTCAAAGAACTGTTTGCAAACAAGATTCTTTCTTTGCCTCCAATTAACAATTATGAACCCCCAATCAAACCACCTTGGTGGAATGATTCACACTATTGTGATTTCCATCGCAACAAGGGTCATAGAACAAACGAGTGCATGAGATTGAAACACATAGTCCAGGACATGATTGATCGATGTGACTTAACGGTGGATGGTCTCAAAACAAATAATGATCACGAAGCCTTCAAAAATCCTCTCCCAAATTACAACAAAGATGGCGCATCAACTTCAAATGATACACGCGGAGCTCGTATTAATCACATCTACAACAACACAATCAATCACATATCAGCTGAAGACCATCAAGTCAATGTCATAACCATTCGAGATCGGCCTGATCATGAATCTGTCAATGTAACAACCCGGACTCAGAAATATGTCTTGAAGGGACATACTGCACCTCCAACTGCCACACCAAAAATCCAATACAACTTGGTTAACCAACTACGCAAGACTCCAGCTCAGATATCTATCCTAGAATTGTTGAAATTATCCCCAAAACACAAAGACATATTAGAGCAAGCGCTATTGGAAACAAATGTACCTCAAAATCTGGATACAGACAGATTTCAAGCCATGGTCGCCCATATGACAGAACCTCATAACCTCACCTTTTCAGAGCATGATAATACTTCATTGAGTCATCCGCATAATACTCCTCTACATATTGAAGTCATTGTTTGCAAACACCGAGTAAAAAGAGTCTTAATAGATGGAGGAGCCAGACTTAATATATGTACTTTAAAGCTTATCCGTGCACTAGGTTTCTCAGAAGAATCTATTAATCCTTGTAAAAAGATTACCATAAAAGCATATGATGATGAGGAAAGGTCCTCTAAAGGAATAGTAATATTACCTATTCAAGTAGGACCAGTGCAAAAGGATACTATATGTCAGGTCTTAGATATTGATCTCACCTACAATATCTTATTAGGACGACCTTGGATACATGAAATGCAAGCAGTACCTTCTACATATCACCAGTGTGTCAAGTTTCCTTATGATGGACAAGAAATCTCCATATCAGCTGATCACAATCCATTTCAACATTGCAACACAATGGGGGCAGCCCAAGACAGTTTGGTTCCTCATAACAGAGAAAAGCAGCGGTCTTCAACATCCGATCCACCAACAGCAAAATCCAACTCCTTATGGGGAGACTTCAAATAGAAAATGCACATCAAAGACCAGGGCATGGGAGAATATTCTCTGGAGCCTTTATGTTTGACCAGATTGCCAACATCACCTAGATCGCATGGTTTACCTACTATATCAACACATCTAGCAACTCAGCCCATCACTAAATTTGATGGTACCTTCATCCAATTGGGTACTCTAGCACATGAATCAGAAGATAAGGACGTTCTTAGCTGGCTATACAAAGATGAAGAAGAAGCTAATAGAGCAGCCGCTCTGGACATTGTTCTACCAACGCACCTGTATGGAAAAGGCTACTTAATCATGAAGCAAATGGGATATGGCGGTAAAGGACCTATTGGGAAACGCAAAGAAGGAGTCACTGAACCTATAGATCTTCCTTCACAACCTAGTAGAAATAAAGCAGGATTAGGTTCTAAATTCACCTTCCTATTGAAACGGCCGCCACACACAAATACAAAACCTCAATGGAAGGAAAAGAAGAAGTACAAGGAAGAATCCTGGTAGGAAGCACTCTTTGAATCAGCAGAAACAATCCGCAAGGCACAAGAACGTCAAGATCAGAAGTTGCATCAGGGAAAGCTTTTAAATCATAAGAAGGCCATATCTGCAGCAGTGGCTCATATTCACACACCAATGGCTCAAGAACAAATCATGTCATCACAAGAAACCGTCATTCCTCCCCGAGGAAGCACAATCTATGAACAAATCCAGACCGTGGGAAATGGATCGGATACAGAATCAACACAAAATATCAAAATAGTATCCATCATCAAAGATTTGTTTTCACCATACAACATACCTGTTTGCAGCACAGATAGAATTTGGGATGATGCCTTTGAGACAGATTCCAATGAATATGAATGGGGTACCTGCTCTGATACTACTACAAATATCCCAGATGATACTGATTTCATATCCATTTCTCAAGAAGAACATAACACAGAAGATAGACCTCTTGAATTTGGACCACAACATATCTATGACGTTCAGGAAAGCAAACAGAGGTATTACGAACAAGTCTATGTAGAAGATGATACCATCGAAGACCTTGATGAAACCCTAGACTTCTTCAAAACCAAGACCCATCACGATGACAACTCTATCCTAACACTTACAGTAGCCGAGCTTGACCCGCCCAACGATTCCTTACCGCTTGTCTTCCCTGATCTCATCGACTGGAATGAACCTGAAACCCATGATATACCAATTTTCCCAGATGATGAATCTATTATCCATTACCTATGTACTGTAAATCCCGAAACAGGCTCTACCAGTGAACAAAATAATGATATTTGTCAATCAGGGAGTGCCAAGTCTCTCAGTCGCAAAAATGAATCAAAAAAAGAATCTGATGCTGAAAACCAGTTAATGGCAGCTCTAGATCCCAACAAAGTAAAAATAAAGGATGCATTTAAGGGTGAAAACCTTTTTAAGGCACCTAACGATGGGAGACTTAACACTCTTCCTGAACATTTTCATGAGCGATCACCCATATTGATTGAGCCCACTCAATCAATCAACATTGGTACCACAGAAGTAGCCAGAAACATTCACCTTGCAGAATCTCTGACAGAGGAAGAAAGATCGGCATTCATCATCTTCTTTAAAGGACAACAAATTAACTTTTCTTGGTCATATGTTGATATGCCTGGAGTTGATCCACGCTTAATTATGCATCACTTGTCCATCTCTACAGGAGTCAAACCAGTCAAGCAAAAGCTACGAAAGATGAATCCACAGGTGGCACTCATGGTCAAAACTGAATTGAAGAAATTATTAGATGTCGGATTCATCCGACCTATTGACTATGCAGAATGGATTTCCAACATTGTTCCAGTATCAAAACCAGATGGTAGTATCAGAATATGCACTGACTTCAGGGATGTCAACAAAGCTTGTCCAAAAGATGATTTTCCTCTGCCAAGTATCGATATAATTGTAGACCTCACATCAGGCCATGCAATGCTCTCATTAATGGACGGTTTCTCAAGCTATAATCAAATCAAAATAGCTCCTGAAGATCAAGACAAAACAACATTCACTTGTCCTTGGGGAACGTACTGTTGGAATGTTATGCCTTTTGGCTTAAAGAATGCGGGAGCCACTTATCAAAGAGCAATGACAACCATATTCCATGATATGATGCACACATTTATGGAAGACTATGTGGATGATTTACTAGCAAAATCCTTCACCAGAGCTGAACATCTCGGCATCCTAACAAAGATCTTTGATCGATTACAGAAATTCCAAGTCCAACTCAACCCTAAGAAGTGTGTCTTTGGGGTTACATCAGGCAAGTTATTAGGCTACATAGTCTCAGCTAAAGGTATTGAAGTTGATCCAGCAAAGGTACAAGCCATCATGGACATGCCACCACCAAAGAATATCAGTCAACTTAGATCTCTACAAGGACGACTTCAATCAATTAGGCGATTCATCGCTCAACTAGCAGATAAAAGTCTTCCATTTAACCACTTGCTACACAAAAATGTACCATTCAGATGGGAGACTAAGTGTACAGAATCTTTTTACTAAATTAAACAGTACCTGATGAATCCACCGGTTCTAGTACCACCAGTTGCAGGAAAGCCTCTTATACTATATATCTCAACAACAGATATTTCACTAGGGGTACTATTGGCACAAGAAGATCAACAAGGAAAGGAACGCGCCATATATTACATCAGTAGAACATTAAATGGCTATGAACTCAACTATACATTCATTGAAAAGGCTTGCCTAACAGTGGTCTTTGCATCTCAGAAGTTCCGACATTATATGCTAGCACACACTATAAAGCTAGTGGCAAAAATTGATCCACTCAAATATTTACTCAGCAAGGCAGCTCTCACAGGCCGATTGGCTAAATGGGTTATGATTCTCAGTGAATTTGACATCCACTACATAGAAAGACGAGCCATCAAAGGACAAGCAATTGTAGATCAGCTGGCTGAAGCACCGCTATCAGGAAAACAAACCATGGAGATCGAATTTACAGACAGGGACGTTCTTGCTCTTTCTTCCAAACAATGGACCCTATACTTTGATGGATCCTATACACAACATGGTTCAGGGGCCGACATTCTATTCATCACTCCTGAAGGACACACTAGGCCACGATCATATAGACTTATGTTCCCATGTACCAATAATGTGGCTGAATATGAAGCATTAGTTATCAGCATCAAAATGGCTGTCGAATGGAAAATCACAGAGTTAAAAGTCTATGGAGACTCACAACTGGTCATCAATCAAATCAACAACAACTATTAGACAAAGGATGACAAGTTACTACCCTACAAACGGATGGTGGATGACTTCAAACAATATTTTGTGCACATCACCTTCGAGCAAATACCAAGGTTGAACAACAAAGCAGTCGATGCAATGGCTACGATCGCTTCATTACTACAAATTCCAGAACAACAGAGTTGTTATGAGTTCCTGGTAGAGTAACTGTTCTCCCCCGCCTATGACCACTCTGAATCCCAAGTTATATATGCCTTGACTGGTTCAGATTCTCCATTATATGGACCAATATACGACTACCTCAAGCATAATATCTTACCCATTGACCAATCCCGTAACAAAAAACGTAACTTTATCCGACAAGCTGCCCATTACACCCTTACCGCTGATACCTTATATCGTCGAGGTCTAGATGGTACTCTTCTCCGTTGTCTTGATCGTAATGATTCTGATTCAGCTTTACACGAGCTTCATGAAGGTATTTGTGGTACACATTCCAGTGGCACTACTCTTGCTAAAAAGCTTCTACGAATGGGATACTACTGACCTACAATGGAGAAGGACTCATATCATTTCGCCAAGAAATGTCCTAAATGCCAGATCCATGGCAATTTGATACACGCTCCATCACAGGAATTGCAACCATTCACAACATCCTAGCCCTTTTGTCAGTGGGGACTAGACTTGGTTGGCAAAATACATCCTTCATCTTCAAATGGACACAAGTTCATTATAACAGCAACCAAGTACTTTACCAAATGGATAGAAGCAGTTCCCATGACCACAGTGACCGGGAAACAAATTGCCTCTTTTATCCTAAATTATCTGATCTGCAGATATGGTATTCCAAGTTCAATCGTCACAGATAATGGACGGCCTTTCAAAAACCAAGATGTACAGGAACTATGTGAAAAATTCAAAATCCAACATCGGTTTTCTACACCATACTACCCACAGGGAAATGGTCAAGCAGAAGCATCTAACAAGACAATCCTAAAAATCCTCAAGAAAACAGTGAATGATGTAGGCAAAGATTGGCACGTATAACTCAATCCAGCACTTTGGGCATACAGGACCAGCATCCGCACACCTACAGGAGCAACACCATATTCATTGGTATATGGATCAGAGGCCATTTTACCCTTGGAGGTAGAAATTCCATCTCTTAGAGTCTCATTGAAAGGTTTAATCCCCGATGAAGAATATCGAGTTAACCGACTGCAAGAACTGGAACTATTAGATGAAAGACACCAACATGCTTATACTCATCTCAAAGCATATCAGCAACGCATGTGCAGGAGCTACAATCACAAGGTCATTCCTCGCAACTTCAAGGTTGGTGATCTAGTCCTCAAAGAAAATCCAAGAAATCAACAAGATAGAGAAAAGAAAGGGAAATTTGAACCAAACTGGTTGGGTCCCTATGTCATCATATCAGTCTATGGATCAGGTGCCTATCAGCTAACAAATTTTGAAGGAGATGTGCTCGATGATCCAACTAACAACATTCATCTGAAGAAGTACTATACTTAAGGTAGCTTAGTGCACGGAAAAAGCCAAAAACAATAAAAAAAAAAAAAAAAAATCTAGAAAAAGCAAAAATACAAAGTACAATAAAAACAAATGGTGAAAACCTGGTAAACAGGTGCCCTTGTGAAAGAACGGCTCCTTTTTCTATATCCATGCCATTTTATCCATCAAAACACTATCGGCCATCGCCCGACACTTAGCATATATCCATACAGGACATACTTAGCGTCGTCACTATCCTGGGTTATCCATCTGTATCTATTCTCTTACCGCATTCCACCATGGTTTGGAAATCACTGTACATAATCATATCCAGAGGTACACTCAGCTAGGGGCATTAAATTGTTCAAACACTTGCAAACATTCAAGACATTCCAACTATTGCAAAACTCAGATGCATGACATCCAACAAACAAACCTACACTTCATCGCAACAACCAAAACAAAAACAATTCACAAAAATTTCAAGGATGGATGATTTTCTGAAGTACTAAATGTTGCATTATCGCATAAAAGTCTTGATTATTTTGCATTTTGAACTTTTTAAATTGTTGGAATCTCCTCCTTATCTCATAAAAAGCTTCAAAGCTAGAGATCATAAGGAAATTCCAATATTTTTCTTAGTCTTCTGTTTGGGAGGCAATCACTTGTATTGTGTGAATATTTGTCTCGAGACGTGATACATTATATATCACTAAAGGCCTAATTCCATTTCACACATATAACTGATCTACTCTTGTCTGTTTACGCAATACGCACTCAGGTCATCCTGGTTCAATTATACCTTGACGCTTGTGCTATCTTGCAAAATCAAATATCATGTAAATTTTACTCAGGTCATTATGGTTCAATTATACCATTATGCTTGTATAAATTTTCAACATATCCTAAAATCAATAAATGCTCCATGATGATATTCACAAAGAACGCAAACAAATGGTTATATCGGATGGCAAATACAGAATGCGAGATGCTCCAAAAACAATTAGTTGCATATCATTTTACAATTAGCTGCATATCATTTTACAATTAGTTGCAGATCATTCTTACATCATTCATTACCTATCATTTTACATCATTTTACATCATATCATATTACAGTTAGTTGCATATCAAAACATACATCTCATTTTCAAGATACATCTCACAGCATATAAAAACATACATCCTGCATCATACATTACATCATCTATGTAAACATTACATCATCATATGAAACAGGAAGTCACTCACAAAATATGCATCCATATACACATCACATGATAAAAAATGGTGCCATCCATATATATATCTCAAAAATGATCCAAATGTACAAAATATGTCAAAACCGTGTCCAGTACAACGCATACAATGCTCAAAAATACAACAGAGACCATGTCTCTCAAGTATGACTATCCCCTGATGGAGATGGTCTCGCTCCAGATGCGCCAGCCCCTGGATCTCCAGGAGGGTCTTGTCTCGCTCCAGATACACTCGCCCCTGGATCTCCAGGAGGGTCCTGTCTCGCCGGCCCCGTCACACCTCGGCTCTCAGATTGTGTCCTAGTGGTTCGAGATCGACTCGATCTCAACTGTGCAAAGCTCTCCACTCGCCGATCTCTGGGTACTGCAGCCTCATAATGCCGCCTATAATACTCCGCCTCCTGCACTCTCTGCGTCAGCTCTCTAAGGGTGTCTCTCAATGGACCACCCGCCGCTGCTCTCTGCACACTCACCAATGCCTCCTCCGCTCATCCTCGCCGCTCTATCTTAGTATCTGTCTTAGTGGTCAACTGAGAAATCTGTCGCTGATAGGTCAAAATCTGTGCCTGCAGCTGCTGAACGGTAATCTGCAAGGTCCGGATCTGTGCATCCTCCACATGACCTGGCACTCAAACCCACAACGGTACCTGTGCTAGAGCCACCCCTCCCACTCGCCCTGTCCTCGGTACTGGAGGTGGGAGTATATCTACCCTCCTCCTCTGTGCTAGTCTACTCGGCTCCTCCTCACCACCCACTGCAACTAACACCTCCGTCACTCTCCCCTCTCTCCCGGCTCCAATAGCCAATCCTCCTCTCCCCCTCTCAATCCTCCCCTGCCGTACCGCTCTCTCCACACCTCTACCTCCCTGCCTCCCTTTGGCTCCTCTACCTCCTCCATCCTCCCCATCATCTCCATCATATCCCTCGTCTCCCTCCTCCCCATCTAAGTCAAATGCTGGCCTCATCTCCTCCAGATCTGAGATCCTCGCCACTGCCCGCACAGCAAACAAACAGGTGAACTCATCTGTCATCCCTGCGTCCTGAATCTCTGGGGCATAATCCCAGATCTGTCCCGCCAACCCTGTAAACTCCTCTATAGCCACGACACTATCAATAGTCGGCCCCCAATTGGCCACATCCTGCTACCGCCGTGCATACAAACATGCTCCCTGAGGAATCCCCTATTGGCGCCCGAACTGCCGCAAAACTCAGGTCACCACAAACTGCTCAATGATGAACGGGGTCCTCCCAATCAGATACCTCATCATAAATACAAAGGGCATCTCCATCCCATCCTCCACCCATACCTCGCAACCTGTATACGGTCTCCAAGTGACCGTATCAATATCATCAAAAACCTCCTCCAATGCTCTAGTTTGCCCAGCTTACGTTGGACAACTAGACCTCTATATCTGTAGGCATATGCTGCACCTACGGGCCTGTCTCTATCTGCCAGTGGCCTCGCTACTGGAATGTGCTCCCAGCACCATACCTGTAATAGAGTCACGCCAGCTAATAAACTGCCGTAACCGAGGTATACTACCTCATGAAGGCTCTTGTAAAGATGAGCCAGCATCGCTGACCCCCATGAAAATCTCCGCCCCTGCGTCACCATCTACTCCAAAACCAGCCCCCATCCCACTGAAAATCCCTTTGACCTGCGATCAGGACAAAGGAATCCCCCAATAAATCCTGCTAGTACAGAAGGCAGTGGTGCGTAGTCTAGATCCAAAAACTCCTGCCAGGGGATCTCATATCCACAGACAGTATCATCATGAAAAATGCGGCGCAGTGCCTCTGTGCCACCCTCCTCTGACTGCTCATAGGGAAGTAGTGCCCCTACTACAGGAATCCGCAAAATCCGGTAACAATCCTTCAGTGTCACTGTCATCTCTCCAGTGGCAAAATGAAAGGTGTTTGTGTCACTATGCCACCTCTCTGCCAAAGCTGTCAAGAGTCCTCGGTTCACAGTGAACCGAGGCATATCTAGAAGAGAGGTCAATCCACATCTCTCTATAATGTCCAAATCTGCCTGTGACAATCTCGGTATCAACGTCCACGGTCTTGGGAATCTCTCCCTCGACTGAACAATACCCAATCGTTCCTGTCAACAAACCAAACATATCCAATATCAGTTTCCACATCAACACAAAGATATCAAAATCCAACTTACATCAACAACATGAAACAATTTGCTCATCTACAATCAAAGTTCAAAATCCTATCATTTCATATCAACTTGTAAAACAACTCAAGTTTTCAAAAACCATATCAAAACTTGTAAAACAACTCAAGTACCAAAATCACATAAACTTGTAAAACAACTCAAGTTTCCCACCCATATCAGCTTGAAAAACAACTCAAGTTTCCAACCCATATCGGCTTGTAAAACAACTCAGGCTTTCATACACATTGAACTTGAAACAGACCACGCAAATACATCATATTCTGATCAATACAACAGATTGATATCTATATATAACTTGAAAACTCGCAAATCAAAACAAGTTATACAAATACTCATCTTGGATAAATTCATCAAAACACGACAGGCCCACAAAATAAATTTTCAACTCGGCCAATACTGCGAAATTTTCAGATGCGCTAAAACAGATCTTCAATGCGCTAAATCACCTCCATGCGCTAGGCTGCCTCTCCTATGTGCTATTCTATCTAACCTATGCGCTAGATTCTATCCACGCGCTAAAATTTTCACCCAATGCGCTACCTAACCCACCCTATGCGCTAGACTCTTCCTACGCGCTAATCTTCCCTTTCTAAGCGCTACCCTTTTAGACCTATGCGCTAGGTTAATCCTACGCGCTAAACCCCCTTCCCTATGCGAACCCCGGCGGCCCCTATGTGCTAGGTCATACCTACGCGCTACCCTGTTGACGTGACGCGCTACCCAACACTTTATATGTGCTATTATCCATGCATGCGCTAACCTAAACGTTTTATGCGCTAGCCTACATTTTTCGGACGCGACTCCTCAATTAAACCTGATGCGCTACTTCACACTTCGTATGCGCTACTGTTGACCCTAGACGCGCGAAAACGAAACACCCGAACTTTGAAATTCAAAAAATGGCTAAAAACGATAAAACAAAAAATCAAAAAGGGGTCAAAAACGTTGACTTACTGGTGGTCCACGTGCTACTGGTCTCCGGTACCTCCGAACGCGCTCAAAACGGTGTCTGTGATAGGGAATAGGCATTTTCTCTCCAGAGAAAATTCTCTTTCTTCAAAGTCAACAAAGCACAAATGACTTTAAATCAAGCCCTTTTCCCCTCTTATAGGAGGAAAATGAAATTAGGGTTAGCCGTATGGACCTGTAATATGGTCGTGGTCTCCCCTATACCAAAATAGTTGTAACTTATCGGGAGATGAATCAATTTGCACACTTTTTACATGCACGAAATCATACACATCATACGAACTTCATCAAATTAAATCAACAATTTTCCAAATAAAAATAAAAATAAAAATTGATTCATCTCCCGAGGGGGCATCATCATCAAATATCGAATTTGGGGCATCACATCAAATCTGGGGCACGACTGGCAAATCAAAAGAGCGACACAAAAATTGCATTTGATCATAAATCACAAAAACACATCATTTTCTTTGAAATAACATGTGCACACATGTCACTTCAAAGAGGGGCAAAATGTAGACGTATAAAAATGACCATATTCCTAAATGAATATTTTATGTTCATTTCCCTATTTAATTAAATCCAATTTAATTAAATTATCCACATTCTTCTATTTTATTAAGTGAATTACTCAATTTATTTAAATAAAATTCACTATACCATTTAATGAATAAATCATTTTATTCAATTAAATCCCCCCTATCCACTTTTAATTAAATTCAAATTTAATTAAATAGTTATCCTAAATTGAATAAATCTAATTTATTTAATTCCTCCAAATTGTAACCAAATTGAATGAAAATCATTTAATTCAATTAAATCCTATTATCCCCCCATCCACTTGCAAAACCCCAAACCCCTTCCTAATCCCTTCTAGAATCTTCTAATCGCTTCTAATTAACCTAACCCTCCTCTAAACTTTGTCACATCCCTAAGCAAAAGGAAGTCACTTCTCAAATAACCCAAAGTCTTTGATAACCATTAAAGGTTTTCAACCTTCAACCACTAAATCCTTAAAGTCTTTGAAAACCATTGAAGACTTCCAACCTTCAACCACTTAATCCCCAAAGTCTCCAATAACCATTAATGGTTAATTCAAACCCTTCCACATGGTTAAAACATTTGTTTGACTCAACCTCTACCCAACCCAAAGGTCTCATCAGGCCATTAATGCTTTGACCATGATTATCTCTTAATCATTTGCACAAAGGTTTATTCTTGGATTAACTCTTAATCCAGTGGGTAAACCTAATTTAGACTTGACCCTTAGCCTTTAGATAACCATGAGGTCTTCTCAGGCCTTTAATGCCTCCAACCTCTTCTTTCAACCCAACCCTATGTGGACATTTGTCATCATTTCATTGGTGCAAATTGTGCACATGGATCCCCAACTTTCAAACTTGGCCCTTGATTAAACCATTCAATCTTGGCCATCCATTGCCCTATTTTTGCTATAAATAGAGCTCTCATTCCTCCATTTTTAACAATCATCCTTCAAATTTGTAGCATCACACTTATTATCAAATTCTTTCAAGCTTTCATATCATCTTTATGCTTATCATTTAGCCTCTCTTTAAATCAGGAAGTAGACTAAATATGCATGTTTAGATTACTTTCTCTATCATTTTAGTTCAATCATAAACTAAATATAGTATGCTAGGATAGTATTCATACTAATCTTGTCATCTTATCATTTAGTTTATTGCATTTCTAAGATCATACATAGCTTAGCATCCATTTCATATTAAAATTTATCAAAGCATCTCTCGTTTTCATGTTTGCCATCCCTAAACCATTTTGCTTAGTAATCTGAGAGCAAAAACATTGGTTTGAGGGACATTGTGAGATAGAGAGCCATGGGACCCTCCTTGGGAAGCTGAGTAATATCACGTTACTCCATAGCTTGCACCAAGAAGTCCTGTGTGTGTGTGTGGACTAGTATTAACTAAATTTTCACATTTTAAGTTTTATTCGCCCACTGTTCCACCATACAAGAATCATATGTTGCCCCATTTTCAGGATGTCATGTTACTATTGCACTGAGTCAGAGGCTCTGCAGAAGCCTACAGTTTTGATGACTGGATTTATTGTTATGAGCAGCTAGTATTAGAAGGGAAGCAATACCTTGATTGGGTAGAGTTGATTGGCAATTCAATGAGGGAGCACCTGAGTATGGCCAAATCGTTCAAGCAGAATTTCTTCATGTCTTCGCATCTTATATACTGTTTGGCGTGTGTTAAGGAGATAGTCGGAATACTTAGACAGCTCACTGAGGAGGAGGTCCCCGTATATGATATTTACCCTATGTTGCAAAAGTATAATCCCTTGCAAGATTTCAGGAGGGTACACAATGCCTTTCTAGGAGATTTGTGCTATGAATTGAAGAATATGAAAACCAAAAGAATTTCTGAGGATGCATAGGCATTGGTGAAGAGGTTTGGTAGCTTCTTTATCCAGTTCCCTCATTTCTGCTATATAAGGATAGGCAGTTTTGAAGAGGAGCCCTTCAAGCTTCCGCATTTTTGTTCAGATTGTTTTGTTTTAGTAGAGATATGTAGGCAGCTGACTACTGTGATTAAAAAGGCCCAACCTAGGGAAAAATGGGAGGGTCATTTTCCCATTCAGTTAGGAATGCTATCCTGCAGTTAAATATCAGACACTTTGAGTATTGAAGCAGACTTGAAGAACTTCAATTTTCCCCTATACCATGAAAGGAAAGGTTTTGATAATAAGGGTTTCTCTCGAAGTCTTGGTCTAATGCCGTACCTCCCAATTCTACAATTAGAGGACTTCTGGGAGGATTGCAGTGATGAACTCAAGGTGTTCAAAAGTGGAAACATGAGGATGGTGTTGGAGCAAGTCATTTCATTGCAGGTAAAGCTTGACATAGATGAGCTTGAAGAAGATTATCTAGAATTGTTTGAACCTGGATACGTAGCTCAAGCTGAAACTGAAGTGTCCTATATCAATTGGGACGAGGAAGAAGAGGAAGATATACAACTGAAAACAAAAAGGGTTTTGGAGAGAACCGTAGAATGGATTGAAAGGAAGAAAGCACTTAAATTAGGTGCCAAGTCTAACTCTGCGAGAAATAGTGAGGTTACTCTGCATTCACCAAAGCATTTTTCTAATAATGCTTCTATGCCTGTTCATGCAGGTAAGGATAAAAAGTCACCTCAAATTAGGCACAAGTCTAATCCACCTTTGGATTTCTCCACTCCTCGACATACCCGGTCATGAAGTGCTGCTCAGAGAAGGATGGATCAAGCTAAGGATACAAAGGTGAAGGATAGGATTCTTCAAGCTCAAATATTTGAGGTTGAAGATCTGGACAGGGACATTGCTAACGCCCTGGATTCCCATGCGGTTACCGTAGCTATGACACCACCCTCCAAAATGATCGAAGGAGCAACTAGTTCCAGCGCAACCCCTAAGTGGCTGACCACTTTGGTGAACAAAAAATGGAGTTCCATTCCCGTGACTATTCCAATTCAAGATATGGTCGTTAAGTACATAGAGAAGGGCCCCAAGCCAAAAAGGTTCAAAACAACTGCTTGACTAGATAGTGATGAAGGGATCAAAAAGTGGGTTGCCGAGATTGCCTCATACAAGCCCAAGGAAGAGGACAAGGAAGTCAGCGCAGAAGATTTTGAGATCACTAAGGTGGAGCTAGGAAACATGAGTAGGGATTTAGATAACCATTTCTTCCAGGTATCGGCAAAGAAAATGCTCACCAGGTTAGAGAAAGACGGGCGGGAAAAGAGAGAGATAAAGTGGCATATAAGCATCCTCACCCAATTCATTGACATCATCGGTTGCTTCAGAGCACTTCCTATATCTCATGCTACAGAGAGATTTGATCCTACTTCACCAGAGAATAAAAAGCTAATGAGTCAGGTTGAACGAGCTAAAAGCATTGCAGAGGCTGTTGAAAGATGGATTGAAGGAGTAATTAAAGACGGAGAAAAGTATATCATGAACTCCTAGAAATTATGTGATGAGATGCAGAGCCTCATCGCGGAGATTCAAAACCAGGTTTCACCATGGGAGAAAGAGTAACACAAATGGGAGAATGTCTTGCCTATGTTCACTAAAATAGAAGAATACGGAGCTACCAAGTTTTTGATAGAACATTTAATCAAGTTGGTAACAGATGAATGTCAACTCTTCGTGCTAAAGACGACCATAATGTGGTGGGTGCTCACCTTCAAATCTTTGATCTCCGATGCTAAGACTTCTGTGTATGAACTCCAAGACCTCCAATGCAGTTTAGTTAATGACAACAAGGTGGTTAATCCTGACCATGATTGGCAGTTGGGGATTTGCGGGCTGAACATGCAGGATTCGATAAAAGTTTTCAGGATATACATGGAGAAAATCAAAGCCAAGGGCGATTTCACTCCTGAGGATATAACACGGGTTGCTCGGATTGAGTCCATGATGTTTATCGGCAATGATCAGTTATCAAAACATGCCAAAAAGATGGTAAAGCAGAGACGGAACAAGGAAGCAGAGAAGGCAAAACTCAATGCGATGAAGATTAAGAGCCAATCAATAATCTAGGAACTTGCAAATGCCCACGATGCCTAGGAAAGTGGAGAAGAAGATGATGATGGGAAAGAAGCATAATGTGTTGATCAAGGCCCTATATTTATGTGTTTTTCATGTTTATGCAAAAGACTTTGGGACATCTATCCCAATTATACTCTGTTGGTTTCATAACTGATTTAGAGGAGGTCGAGTTTTTCAGGGAGACCTCCTCTTTTCTAAAAACAATAAATTAGACTAAGATGGACAGAATAAGGGTTAGATTTTGATTAGAATTTTGTTAGTTTTAACTTAGTTTGTTTTTGGTTTGAAAGGTTCTGTTTGTTGAAGGAAGTCATTAGAATTTAAAGATCTGAAATTGAAAATGGTTTTATACATGTATGGATTGTGTCTTTGTTACATTATATATATATATATATATATATATATATATATATATATATATATATATATATATATATATATATATATATATATATATATATATATATATATATATATATATATATATATATATATATATATATATATATATATATATATATATATATATATATATATATATATATATATATAAAGGATCATACTGTTTTGGGAGAAAGAAAACCTTTGAGTTTTGAATCTACGTCGTGGCATATATTTGTATATGTTGATCTAATTAAATGGTAGTGACCACCTTTGCAATGCAGAATGTTATTTCTTTTATGAGATTCCTTCCTGTGAGTTTTTAGAGGATGCGTGTTTGAAAAGAGATTTTGTCTCTCTCTTATCTGTTTTTTTTTATGCACTGTAAAACTGGTGTTCCGAACTTTGTTTCAGTCACTTCTGTTTCTCATGTTGAAGCATTTAGAAAAATTTATTTTTCTCTGAAATATGTGTGAATCATTAGCCTCTCATCAAAAGAATGAAGTAGGCAACCTTACGTGCTTTCAGGTTAAAAGCATACCAGTTAGAAATTAATTAGATTATTTCCCGAATAACTAATAGAGAGAGTTGTACCTATGAAAAAATTAAGAGGGAAGTAGTATATTACAGTTACCCAACTTTTCAGTTGAACTTTTGTCTTTTAAAGAAGGCGATAGAGTTTGAAATTAATTATTTTAAATAAAGGCAAAATCCATTCACTAACAAAAATAGAACAAAGAATCCTAGAGGGAAAAAGGGGGGGGGTGTCCCTGAAAAAATTATGCATAACATGAAGGTTATGCAGAAACCATTAGGCCAATAAAAAGTGCATAACATGAAGGTTGTGCAAAAACTTTGGATCTCTTAGATTGGTTATCCTCAGGATAAGTTGATAGAAAAAGGTCAACATTTTGGCAACTTAGCGGGGGCCCTAATCCTTATTAGGGAAAGACCAAATGTCTTAAAATATCCATTGGGCATGAGTCGCAAAAGGAGAAAAAGGAAACCCTCCCTGCATCCACAAAATTTCCAAAAAAAAAATAGCCAATTTGAAGGGATTGACCTATGCACAAGAACTTATGGAAAGCAGAAGAACATAAATTATAAACATTAACATCATTACAAAAAAATTATGCAAAATCATTAAGCACATGCCTTGAGATGTATGTCATTACTGCAATAGGGAGACCTTCACCATTTAACCTGGCTAGGTTGAAGGAATTTGCTTCTTTGGAGCCTGCGATCGCATAGGGACCACTCCATATGGCATCAAACTTTGAGTGCCTTCTTGGTTTTTCTCTATCAGCATCCCATTTTAGAACAAAATCTCCAACCTGGAAGGACCTAAAAATGGATTTTTTGTCAAAATATTTCTTGACCTGTCCTTGATGGGCATTTAAGGTTTTTTTGACTTTCTCTTTGACCTCTTCAAGCCCTATACATTTAACATACCTCACTGATAAGGCATCATCTTCTAGGAGATCCAATCGATGTGCTAGGTCCTGAGATGGAAACTCAAGGGACAAGGGAAGCCTTGCTTCCCTTCCATGTACTAGCATGAAAGGTGAGTTTCCCAAATCTCTTTTGGGAATGATTCTATCAACCCAATAGGGTTGTTCCCAACCTAAGTTGCCATGATCTCTGATTATCTTCAAGAGTCCTCTTAATGATTCTAATGAGATTTTTGTTGGAGGAATCAACTAATCCATTTCCTTAGGGATAATAATTTGATGATGTTTCTAGAAACACATCATGCTGGATAGCCCCCTAGACTGATTTGAGATCCCACAAAGGCCTTAGCATTGTCTGATATTATTGTGGAAGGGGTTCCAAATATAGTTGCAATCCCCTCAAGGAATTGAACCATTGAGGTCTCGGTTACATATTTCAAAGAAACAACCTTTTCCACATTGTGAAATAGTCTGTAGTGGTCAAAATCCACTTATGTCCTGCACTTGACATTGAATTGATAGGGCCAATGAAATCAAGCCCCCATTGTGCAAAAGGCTAATCAGTAGAGATGGGATGAAGGGGCAAAGTTTCTAATCTTTGTTTGCCTACAAAGAGTGAACACTCCTTACACTTCCTGACCCACTTGTGAGAATCACCAAATAGAGAAGGCCAATAATAGCTTTCCCTTATTATTTTCATAGTTGTGTTCCTTTCTAAGAAATGACCACCTGAGGGCCCATTATGAAATTCTTCTAGCAGCTCGAGGGTCTAATCACCATGAATGCACCTTAGTAGGACACCATTTAGGTCCCTCTTAAATACAACCCCATCCACCAAAGCATAGGGTATGGAATGCAACCTGAGATGTCTCCTCTTGGTTCTATCAAAGTGAGGAGGATAGCTGCCATCCCTTAGGAAGGAAATCATATTATGGAACTAGTTAGTTTTCACACTTTCCAAGTTTTCAATTTGTCATTCCTATTGTAGCAAAAGGGATTCTTCTATATCTTTTCCAAAAGATGAATTGAACTACTCACAAAGTCCTCTTCCTCTTACTAACTTGGTAATCTTTATGTCAAGGTCCTACTCCATGACCTCAGTGATCCATCTAGATTTCTTCTCACCTATGTCCTTGTTGAGAAGGAAATCTTTTACGATTGCATGTGGGACTAAGCATTGAATCTTGTTGTTTGAGAGCATGTGTCTGAACTTTTTAAGTTCTCTTACCACTGTGATGACCTGCTTTTCCACATAGCTATACCTGAGTTCATAGTCCTTTAGGCCCTCACTGAAAAAAGCTATAGGTTGCTCCAAATCATCCTTATTTAATTATGTTAGGACAACATATATACTTGCATCTCCTCCCAATCTATAAAGGATGAAATCCTTCTCATAGTTTGGATTTACTAGGGTAGGATCTTGAGAAATTGCTTTTTTAATCTATTCAAAGCCTTCCTTGCCTTACTTGGTCCATTTGCAGGGCAAATCCTTCTTTAGCATAGCTGTGAGAGGCTTAACCAAGGATACAAGGTTTGGGATAAACCTTCTGACAAATTTGATTCTTCCAAGGAATATCTAAAGTTCTTTCATGTGATGTGGAAGTGGAAGAGACATAATGGCTTCCACTCTCTCTGGGTCTATGACCAGACCATCTTTGGATATAATGTGTCCATGAAGTTTTCCCTGATCAATTGAAAATACACACTTTTTGGGGTTCAAAGACACACCATACTCTCTGCACTTTTTGAATACTTGCTCAAGATGAGTAAAATGGTCTTGTGTATGCTTGGAGTATACAGTGATATCATCAAGATATACTAGTACAAATTTTGTCGATACTCCCTTAAAGGCCATATCCATGGCTCTTGAAAAGTTGCACCTACATTTGTTAGTCCAAAGGGAATATTACAATAGGCATAAGTGCCTCACTTAGTAGTAAATGCAGTCTTAAATTGGTTTTATTCTTGGACTAGGATCTGATTATACACTGAGTATCTATCCAAGAATGAAATTTTTCCTAAGCCACTAACTCTGGCTAAGATTTGCTCCATAGAAGGGAGGGGATAATTATCTTTGAGGGAGGCTCTATTGAGGTCCCTAAAGTCTACACACAATCTTTCCCCATTCTTCTTCCTAACTGGAACAAGATTAGCTACCCAAGAAGAAAGCTTTATTGGAAAGATAATAGTAGATTCTATAAGCTTGGATAGCTCCTTTCTCATCAAAGTCTCAATTTTTGGGTTTATAGGTCTTTGCTTTTGTCTAAAGGTCTTAGCATTAAGATCAAGCTCTATGGTATGTTGAGCTAAGCTAGAGTCAAACCCTTTTAGATCCTCATATGTAAAAGAAAAAATATCATTATACTCTTACAAAGATTGACAAAAGTACCTTGATCACTTGGAGAACATACCTTTCCCAAGCTGAGAGCTCTCCCATCAAATATAGGACTGATTTGTAGTCTCCTTTCTTTGCAACCAGGCTCATTTATCTCCCTTTCATCTGATCATCAGTGTTGAAAATCCCTTCCAAGATAATTAGTCCCTTGGGCATCTTGTTTGAACTCAACTACATAATCGGATTTCCATACTAGTCCTGCAACATGTCTTGCTTCTTATGTGAGAACTCTTCTTCATCTTGTAGGAAGCTCACAATCTGCTGATCAGAGTCAAAGACCTGCCAATTCACTTGGTTATTAGGCACTACAAATCTCACCACAAGTCTAATCTATTGTTCTTTCTTTGCTGCAATATGAGGTAGAATATCATGTTGAGCACCAACTACTGCTAATCTATCAACATGTTTATTCTGATTTCTAAAGACAAGAGAAATATTGAAGGCCTCAAAACCTTCAATTAGTCCCCATTCTCTATGCTTGTAGGACTTGAGAAGGTTGTTTCTAGTGGTTCTCTAAGCTCTAATTCTGATTTACAACCAACTCACAGTCTCCATGCACCTTCAAGAATTGGATCCCTCTCTTTTTCTATCATTTGGAGACCGAAAATTAGAGCTTCATACTTAGCCACATTGTTAGTGCAACCAAATTTAATTCTAAAATAAAGGCAATATTTCTCCCCTCTTGGAGAAATAAGAAATACATTGGCCCTTGCACCATGTTTATTCCTTGAGCCATCAAAAAACATATCCCATAGTCCATGCATGTTACTGTCTTCCTTTGAGAGATTGGGGATAGGGGCATCCTCCTCATGGATGCAATAGGTACCTAGTCATGTGTCTTTGATCTCATCAATGGGATCAAATTGAATTGCATTTTCCCACTCATCAAGTAGGAAATCAGGAACCTCCTCTAATTGAGTTGCAGGCTCTCTTACTGAAATTTCTTCTTTCTCCTCATGGAGGGTACAATTCACATTAATAGGACCTGGGGTATAGGGCTCTATATGATCATTTTCTTTAGGCTTAGTCCTAATGGTTACTTTGGTACCATATCTTGTCCTAAACAACACATGTGACGAATCAAAAGATAGGTAGCCACCTATCTTAGAAATGAATTCCTTAGATAAACAAATTGCAAAATTAGAAAGGAGGTCAATCACTAAGATGTCTTGTAACACACTACACCCCGGGTAGGCATGCAAGGTTAGATTTAAATATTTAATGACCACTATAGTTTGAACTGATGTGCCATCAAGTTGCACCACCCCTCCTATTATAGGCTCATATTTGATACCTAGGCGGTCATCTATTCCCTTAGGCATAATCGAACTACTAGCTCCATTATCTATCATACACTTATGAGCAGTCTTATCTCCTACGATTAATGATAGATAAAAAGGGGAAGGCTTGTTGATTTTATTCTTCCAAAGGTTGCCCCAGGATTGTAGAAATTGAAGAGCCACAACCTTGAGTGGTATCGTCTAAAACATCCATCCCTTTTATTGATTCTTGAAGTAGGTCTCTCTAAGATGGGATAGCAAGAGAATCCCACATTGATACATTGATGTTGGTTCTCTTCATCTCCTCAACAACATTAAAGGGGATGGCAGCCTTAGCAGGGACCTTTGCAACAACAAGGTCTTGTTTTGATATGATAGGAGCCCTAGGTGACTCCCCTTGCATGACCTTTTGACTTAAGTCTTGCTCCTTATTTGGAGCAGCCACCTTATCAAGGGTTTTTGTCATTGTAGTCTTCATGCAACCTATGGAGTTTGAGCTATTATGGTAGAAGAAGAACTAGGGCTTATAGTCCTCTTTTTTTATCTTGTATTGTTGGCACATTGTCCCCACTTATCTGATTTATTCCATAGAAATCAGCCTCCAACCAATTCATAAAGGTTGTATCTCCGTGTTGGTGACTAGAGCCATCAACAAACTATTGTTGTCTTGATGTTGTTGGCTCATTTTGTGCTACTAGGGCTTGAAAAAACTCACCATTCTGGCATGCAACTTGATTATGTGGCTGATAGCATGAGACACACCAATCTTGTTCCTGAGCAAGATTTTTCTAAATTGGCACTACAGCCTTTGTAGTACTTGCAACTGAGGGATTCAATCTATTCAAGGGTGCCCTTTGAAATTGGATCTCTACTGCTAATAATTTTGATTTTTGTTGTTGGTAGGGCTTACTGTTTTGAAATTGTTGCCTCTTCAAGGAAACCAACTCATTTCTAAGTCTATGCATTAGAGCCTTAAGTTCTTGCAACTCTGATGGCTTATGGAAGCCATTGGAATAGAGCCAAAATAGGTTATTGGGTAGGAGCCTCTAGAAATAAGGGCATCTGAGGCTTGGGGGATGACTTCCTAACCTATATTAAATAATTTTCCGCCCTTATGGCAGTATCATATGCCCCTAGAAGATTATCTCCTCCCATAGATTAAATCATAGTGGAAATGCCACTAGTTAAAGCCTTCACAAAATTTTAAAAAAAAAAGCATTGTTTGATGAAAGGCTTTACTAATGATGGTGTAGACACCTAAAAGTTGCACAATGAATTAAGTGAATTTTATTCATTTAATTATCCTTAATTATTTCATTTAATGAAAATTAAGATTTAATTAATATCCCTATTATTCTAATTAGCCCATTAATCAAATTAAAGATTTGATTACATCCATTTCCTCTAGCCTAACCTATTAATTAAACTAAGGTTTGATTAAGTACCCTTAGCCATTAAATTGAGTAAATCTTATTTATTTAATTAAAATCCCTTTTTGCCCTTTTTGATTAAATTCACATTTAATTAAAATCCCCTTTGCATAAATCAAAATTTATTGAAAAATCCCCCCATTTGCAAAATCCTACAAATGCAAGTTGCATCCCCTTTTTGGCTAAATTAAATCACTTTAATTTACCAAAATTACCTATTTTCCCTCACACATTTGAAAATTCCTACATTCCCCTAATCATTCTTCTAGAAGTCTTCTAATCCTATCCTAATAATGTCTAATCTCCTAATCATGTCCCAACTCTAAATTTGGGGAAGTCACTTCTCCAAATTTGTGGAAAGTCTTCAAAATGTGTTGAAGACTCTACCTTCTTCAACAAGCTAACTTGTTGAGTTCTCCAAATTTGTAAGAGTCTTACAAATTATCCCCAAAAGTCTTCTAAGGCATTTAATACCTCTTACAAACCCACACCCCTTAGCCATGATGGTTGTCCCTTAACCATTTACCCATATTGCACAAGAGTTTACCTCTTGGGTAATAGCATGCCTCCCTAGTTAATGATATTATCCATGATGTCACTCCTTGAGGTTATCCCCGATTGCTTGTTTAGCATACCCTCAAGCCCTCTCAAAGTGACATTTGTCAGCTTGGGATTGGATTGAATCTATCCCATGGATTGATAACTTTCAATCCTAGCCCTTGTTGAGATTACTCAATCTCAACCATCAATTTCTTTATTTTCCCTATAAATAGAACCCATTCCTTCTTCAATTCATCAAGTCTTTTGTGCATCAATATTATAATCACATTTTAGGTTAAGGAGCTCTTTTTGTCTTCTTCAAGCATCAAGCATTCATCTCATTGTAGGTTAAGGAGCTTGATGTATGCCTAAAATATGGTATCAACGTACAAGAGGGAAGAACACTTCAACCTGCATCCATTTCGATTCTAGTAGCATTTTCATATAACTCATTCTCTAGGTTGTCATCTTGAGGATCAAGTTCTCTTCCAAGTGAGGGCCACCTTGAATCTTAGATATCTTTAGAGATAGAGGACAATGAGGCGATTTTAGTTTTTTAAATCCATTCATGTGTTTTGATTTCTAACATCTTATGCAATGCTTCATTGGTGTGTTTGAAGTATTCTTCTCTCTTGCAGGTTGATCCCACATTTCTAGCACACAGATGGGATTTTATCCCATATCTTCTGAAATCTATAGTTAAAATCACCCATGAATTCATGGGGTGCTCTTTTGATCATTGTTAGCTTCTCCATAAGTGACAAATGGTCACTTTTGTCCTCAAAATGTTTGCACAATTTCTCCCCCAACTCATCCCAATTATGAACAAAGTTAGGAGCTAGTCCTCTATACCACTGAAGGGCTTTCCCTTTGAATGAGGTAGGAAGAAGCCTCACAACAATATTATCTTTAGTGACATCAAACATAGTGCATATACTTGACACATCCTGAATGTTTTCCTTCGGGGAAGTATATGTCTCTCCAGTAAAAAAGGGTAAAGCTTTTAGGGATGCTGCTGGAATGTTATCCTTTTGAGTTAGGACTAAGGGGATACCACCATTAAAAGTGACAAAGGTGTGTGCTCTAGGAACAACCATGGCAAATAGTGGCTTATTGATATGAATGGCGGGGCCTCTAGGCTGAAAATAACTTATAATAGGAGGGGTAGAGAGAGACCTTAGGGGTGTGGATGTTTCTGCTTGGGTTTCCTTGATAGGTGTCAAGGAATGCCTACCCCTTCTATTCCTGCAATTTGAATAAGGAAGCTCGATAATTTGAAAATTACCTCTTGATGATGATCTAGTTTGTCTTCTTGGCATAAAGTTGCAAGTGGTATCACTGAGAGTCTGGATTTTTCCTTGAGAGTTTCCAAGTGCTTGATTTGATTGCCTCCAAAGGCTAAGAGAAGAACTGAATCCTTAGCATGAATATCAAAATAGATATCCAATTGAGCATTCTAAAAACTAATGTCACAAAAGTTCAACTGCTTGATGATCAATCTTGGTTATCAACCTTGTACAACAATGAATCAAACTCCAAGTGTGAGACTCACAAAAGTGAGGTTCAGTCTCTGGAGAAGGTCGACTTCCTTATCCAATCTGAGTGCAAGTGTTGGACTATACAAACACTGAAATCTCTATTCTATTGGTGTGACAGGGAAAAGAGGACAAAGAGAGATGCTTGAAATAAGGGAAATGAGGTTCACACCTAGATTAAAACTATGATCTCCCCGCCTATAATTGCACAAAAACATCAATCAAACTACCCAAAAAATACACTATTTTCTATCCAAATCAAGCTTTCTAAGACCGAGCCAAGGTTGGAATTATTAACAATGGCAAGAAGAATGAGAAAAGTTCATAGATGCCACTATAAGAAAAGTTAACACTATCATAGATACTGAGAAAACAAGATGAAAATGTATCTAAACAAAGAGGTAAGAAAAATACAAACCTGTTCAGGCTGAAAAATAGATAAGACAAGAAAATTTTGTTAATGTAGAGGCAAGGTAACTTTACAGTTGCAGAAAACAAGAAATCTACAAGAGAAAAAGAAGAGAAGATGATGAGAAAATTACAAAAAATTTGCCTTTATAGTTTAGGCATAATTCAAAATTGAACTACAACTAAAAAACTTAGGTTACAAAAAAATTGCCCAAAAGGGGGAAGCTTAGGTTGACTGATCTGGTCAATAGAAGGGATCAGATTGCGTGTTGAATGTTATCCCTAAAGATGTCCTTCATCTCTGGAAAGAGGCCCAAAGGGTGCAAGAGGAGACGTCTTTGTACATAAGTGCACCATGACAAAGACAAAAGTCTTCAATATGCATTAAAGAAGAATGGGGTGACATCTAAGATCATCCTCAAGGTCACCTCTAGAGTAAGTTAAAAAATATTTGGTAGCTAGAAGCAAAAAAGATTATATTTTAGGTGTCGACCGAGCAAAAAACATCTTGACTGTTGGGTCAAAAACCACCTCCCTGTAGAGCATTCAAATTTCAATGGCCTCTGCAAGTTCAAATGTCCACTTTCGATCAACAGATCTCATGCATAGATGGATGCACAAAATATTGCCACATAAGCACCCGAAAGAGCCCAACTAAAGTTTAAAACATTATTGTTGATTGACTTCTTTATGAAAATCCAATGGTCGAGGATGCCCCACCCATCAGATTGAACCCACTAGGTCAGAGTACTCGGTGCTCAGCCAAGTACAAAAATTCACTCCATTGAGGCCCAAGTAACTGTCACCCAAAAGCCATGTTACCCAAGCCCCATTGCATCCATGTTTCACTAAGACTAGGTGCTTCGGTAAGAGCCAAAAATGCATTCAGTGGCTTTAAAAGTTAGGCCAAAAAGGCCTTTTCCACTTGGTCATCTGCCTACGCAAGATGGCAGGGAACATTTTCCACTACATGTGTCTCTACCCCACAAGGCCAAACTGTGTTCTTGAACACCACCACAAGATGGCATAGAAGCCTTCAACTTCTCTTATTGTTTACCCCGCAAAGCCCTTTGAACTATTGTTTTTGCCTCGTAGGGTGGCAGGAACACAAACTATACCCTCATTTTCTTACCCTACAGGGAACCATTGCATCCAAAAAAATCCTTGCAAGATAGTAGGGACAACCTCCTCCTTATTGCTCTTACCCCGCAAGGCCATCTTGGCACCTTGAAAACCACCATAGGAGGGTGGGGGAGCCTTTCACTTCTCTTAGGTTGTCTATCCTACAAGGAATCATGCCTTCTCACTTTCACTTTGCGAGGAAAGGATGCCATCGCCCTACTCGTTATTTTCTTACCTCACACGACCTTATGTCACCTGTATTTTACCTCACGAGGAAAGGATACAACCAACATTGTCTTCCCCTGACTCACACCGCTATACCTCATGACCCTCACATATGCTTTCTCTGTGGCACAAGGTAGAAAGAATAAAAGGAAACAACCTACCATGAACAAGGACCTTCTAGTTGGTGGGATTTAAGTGAGTTGAACGGTTGGCCTGGTCAACTCAAAAATAGAACAAAGGAGCCTAGAGGAAAAAATGGGGGGTCCCCTCTGAAAAAATTGTGAGTAAAATGAAGGTTATGCAAAAACCACTAGGCCAACAAAAAGCACATAACATGCAGGTTATGCAAAAACTCTGGATCTCTCAGATCAGTTATCCTCAAGATAGTTGATAGAAAAAGGTCAATAGTTGTATCAGGCATTTACAGGTCGATCTTTTGGTGCAACGAAAAACACACTTGTAGCAACAAGATACTTAATAAAGGAGGAGATTTAGAGGTGAGAATAGAGAGAGAATACAAGGAGAGAATTCATAAAGAGATAGGGGTAATATGGGAGGGAGGGAGTAGTGGATAAGGAACGAGAAAACTAGAGGAGCATATATAGGTAAGAGACCTAGAGGGGGAAAGAGATGTGAGAGGTATAAATATAAAGAGAGGAGTGAGATAGATATAAGGTAATTGAGATATGTGGGTAATGAGGCATGGATTTATAGGTAAGGAGAAGGAGAGGGAGGGAGAGGGAGGGAGGGAGTGTGAGGTGAAGTCCTAGACAATGGAGATAGAGAATAAAATAGGGAGAGAAAATAAGAGAGAGTGGGGGTGAGAGAAATATAGGGAGAGAGACCTAGAGAGGTGATGCAAGATAGGGTGAGAGAATTGGTCTAATTGCTATTAAAATCCTAGTTACCCTAACTAACCAGGTCACCATGTGAATTTTTTTTGCTAAACTTCTTCCTCACAATGAATTAGAAACTCAAATCATTGACAATTGGAAGGTAATTCGATGCCCTATCCATACTATTGGCATTATACACTCGAATGAGAATGGTTGATGTTGTCATTGATGGCAAACAATTTGTAATAGGACTCTACACATACACCGGCAACAAGATCAACACTGACACCATCTACCGACACTGGTAGACTCTTTCACCGACATCTAGATTATGCCGACAATGAAGTATACTGGCACTCAGGCCGACTTGAGACAAATTTGTGTTATTGTAATGTAATTAATATTTGTAAGCCAACATGGTAATATGTAAGGACTTGTATATGCATGAGATCTCATAGATCATTTTGTCTTATGATCATTTTATTATTATGAGATGGTATGTATGAGGTGATTATGTAAAGGACAACAAAAGGTTTTTTGTTGAGGTATCTGATTGAGCTTAAACCGGTACTGAACCAAGCATTGGAGATTCTATTTTGAGCAGTACATTATCTTGGATTTAATTATCCTTATTGTAGTTAGTGAGACTCTTTCTTTGAGCAGTGCCCTCTAGGCTGTTGGCCTTCCTGCATGTGCAGGCCCCTATTGTAAGTAATATTTATTCATATGTGAGTAAATATTGTGGGTCACAAATCCCATCGAGGTTTTTCCCACATCGGGTTTCCTCACCAAAATATTTTGTGTTATGGTGTGCATTTATGTTGTCTTTGTTATTTCTCTTTATTGCATTATTTCTTATTTACCGGTACATTAATTTGGGTTACAAAGTTATAAATAAGTTCAAATATTCCATTAACTGGTTATACACTGATTCACCCCCCTATCAATGTCTTTGGGACTGTCATTGCATCTAACAATTGCTATCAGAGCATGGTCCTCTATTTGCTAAATCCTAATAGCTTGAGGAAGATTCTGAAACTGGTACCGATGGAGAGTTTGAGAAAATAGTTGCAAGGAGCTCTTGAAGATTTCGATGCAGAAAAATTGAAGAATATCAAACTTGAAGATGATCTAAGAGCTATTTATCTTTCGAAATAGAATCCTCATCTTATGTACATGAATTTATTGAAAACCCTATTGTGGTAGAAAACATTAAGCACCCTAGACCCGTATTCAAGATCATCCCTAAAATTGCCAAGCAAGATGATTCTATCGGAGCTTTTTCAAAGATTCTGAAAGGTGTCGCTTTTGCCGAAGACCCGAGAATCTATGTCCACTGCAACATAGAAAACCTAGGGACTGAGGACTTGAAGAATGTGTATAATGATGTTATTATTGATGAGAAAGTTGTGGTTAAACCGGAACATAAGATTGTTGAAGACTTAGGTTTTGTTGAAATTTTGAGCATACTTGAATTTTCAAAGGAGGTAGTTCATCTTGTATTGAGCAGAGTTCATGGAGAGTTAATGTGGTTAGACTCTATTTGTAAAATAACTAAGGAAGCAATCAAGGCAGTTACTGGTTTACCCTCAACCTGTAGTAGGCCTGACAAAACTAAGAAGATACCTAACAAGGGTGTTATGAGCATAAACAAAGCTACGTCCGACAACAAATCCCTTAGAGTAAATGACATTACTGATGCAAATGTAAGATATGTGAGTATGGTACTTGGCTATAGAGTAACTCATGCAAACAGATTAAATTCAGTTTCTAGCTTATGTATTCATAGTGCATATGAGATGGTAAAGAACAATACTAGAATTGGTATATGTGAATGGATTAAGGATGAACTGATTGATAACCTGAAAAAGATTAAAGGTGACAAGAAGGGGACTTTCCATTTTGGAAACCTGCTTGTATGTTTGATGCTTTACTTCACCAACAAAATACCCAACATTGGTCATAAGGACTTTGGATATGACATCCCGGTAGGAAAACAAATCATGGAATCTATCATCGGTATGGGCACTAACAATGATTAGATTATTGCAGACTACTTTAAAAACTTCCAAACCAAGATGAAGGCTAAAGAGCACAGAGTATTGTAGATAAGTATGACAAAACAAATTTGCTTTGTAATCAAACATGATGAAACATCGATGGAAGCCATTAACCCTAGAACTATTTAGATAACGGAAATGGGTTATGAAGTTGATTTACATATTCTTGAAGCATATGCTAAGACACTACTTGATGTACCTAAAGAACCTTCTGAAGAAACTTTTTGAAATGCTGAAACTATTGAGAGTGTTGTTTCAATGCACAAGCAAAGAAAAAGAAGAGAAAAATTTATCAGAGATGCATCCAAGATGGCCAAGGAAATTAAGGAAAATGTAATAAATTTGAGTGGTATATCAGCTAATGAACCTGAAGGATTGGAACAGTTAGCTCATGTTTCACCAGTTGTCACTTCTTCTGATATTGACTATGGAAAAGCAAATGAGTTTAAGAGAGTTGAAAGGAGAAAGAGGAAAACGTCATCGATACCTTCTCCCAAAAGGATCAAAACTTCAAGGAAGAAGCATCAGGCTGTAAGGGAGCCTAAGAAAAAGCTAACTCCTAAGAAGAAATAGGAACCAAAGACACCAGATACCCTTACACCAGTGGAACTAATAAATGAAATAACATAGGAAGGTAATCTTAATAATTTGAATAAATTGTATCATTCTTTCAAAGACTAACAAGGAAATAATAGAGGAGAGTATTATTTTGCATTTAGACATCTATAAGAAAGTTTTGATTGAAGTGGTAGATGATTTACCGAATGATTTGTATCTAAGATTAGAAGCAAAAAAAGAATGTTAGTGATGAAACTTGATAAAAAGTTAAAAGTTGAAGAATTATTGGCAGTACACCCTGTAAATTCTAAAGAGGAAATTGATGAGCCGATTTCTAAAGCAAACCGGTCAGTTTTTTTTAGTGGACATCGACAAGTGAGCCTAATGGCTAGAAGAGTAAAAGAAATAACTGATGAAACTAAAGATAGTTGGGACATATTCTTTTTTGAAAAAGAGAAGTAAGAAGAAAGGAGAAGACCGAAAGTAGATAAGTCTTTTTCCAAGGTATATCAAAAGGATAAGGAGAAAGGTAAAGGTAAAGATGGTAGTGTTCTTGCAATAAAGGTTACAGATAACCTTCCCCCACCAGCATAGTGCACCCCACCGGTACATACAATCATTCCATCGGATATTGCAGCTGATGATACTAACCCGGATTCTAAAATTCTTTTCGCTATGAACATTGATACACAAGATTTCAACATTGTTGTGGATAAGGAAACTGTAGAGGTTAAGGCAGTTGATGCTGAGAATATTAAGATCTCTGAGTCACCGACACACACTGTTGACTCTCAGAATACTGAGACACTGGCAGAGGTTAAAGAAACTAACATTGATAAATAAACATAAGTAGAGGTACACATGGAGACAGAGGAACCGACAAAAAATGTAAATAAAGAGGAATCAATTGTTGGAAACAAGGAAGAGACAGTTAAGGTAATTGGACAAGTATCTATTGAGAGGAAAGCTATTGCTGAACCAAGCAAATCTATAGGTGAATTCAAACTTACTAACATAATATATATTATTTTAGATTTAATTAAAAGGATAACAGATTGCATTGCCTTAACATTTAAGGCTATTGATGACACATTGCCTATTTTGAAGATCATTGCACCAACCTGTAAGATAGATCACATTGATAATTCTTTAGTTAAATTGGACACATTGTCCAAATTCATTGCTGAAAATTTTCTAACTCTAGAGAAGGTGAATGAGGAAATTGTTAAGGAAAGAGTAGATAAAGAGAAAGGTGAATTCTTTGAGAATACTATTAAAGACTGTACAAAGCACATGGATTCATTATTACCGGTACTCAACTCAACAAATTTGGAATATAAGGAGTTGTATAGAGAAGCTTGTAAGCCTCACCATTTGACAGAAGATATTGATGAGGAGATTAAAAAGACACAAAAAGAGATAGATGACATAGCGGATAATATGATAGGTTCTTCGGAATTCACATCAGTTTTTGAATAGGAAATGGTAGTCTATGAGAAAAAATTGGAGAATTTGGAGAAAGAAAAGGCAAGGATAAGGTTGAAGGCATGGGAGCTGAAGAGAAAAATTGGTCCAAGATTGGACATTCTTATTACTCAGTGGGTTGAATTATCTAAGGCAACAATTCCTAGAGAACGATCACCAGAGCAACATATGCACTATCTGACCGACATGATCCAACAGACATAGACAATTATTTCTGACTGTAACAAATTCATGCAGAGCCTGAATCTAGTTTTGGCAGATATCTTTCAAGTTGTAACCAACCAGTTACAGGCTTTGAGGTAGAATTTTGTATTCTTTGATTCTTTTTTATATCTTTTTCATTGATGTCAAAGGGAGAGTAGTATGGAGAAAAATGTATGCACAAAAGAGATCACTTGCTCAGGGGGAGCACACTTCTTTTTGGATTTCATTTTTGGATAACAATTTTGGATTTTTCTCATGAGTGTTGCCATCAATAAGGGGGAGATTGTTGGCATTATACACTCAAATGATAATGTTTGATGTTGTCATTGATGGCAACCAACTGGTAGCAGGACTCTACACATACACTGGCAACAAGATCAACATGGAAACCATCTACTGGCACCGACATGCACTTTCACCGACATCCAAATTACACCGACACTCAGACCGACTTGAGATACGGTTTTGTTTATGTATTGTAATGTAATTAATCTTTGTAAGCCGACATGGTATATTGTAAAGACTCATATATGTATGAGATCTCATAGATCATTTTGTATTATGATCATTTTATTATTATGAGATGGTATGTATAAGGTGATTATGTAAAGGACAACGAAAGGTTTTTTGTTGAGGTATTTGACTGAGCTTAAACTGGTACTGAACCAAGCATTGGAGATGCTATTTTGAGTAGTACATTATCTTGGATTTAATTATCCTTATTGTAGTCAGTGATACTCTTTCTTTGAGCAATGCGCTCTAGGCTGTTGGCCTTTCTGCATGTGCAGGCCCCTATTGTAAGTAATATTTATCCATATGTGAGTAAATATTGTGGGTCACAGATCCCACCGAGGTTTTTCCCACACCGGGTTTCCTCGCTAATATATCTTGTGTTATGGTGTGCATTTATGTTGTCTCTGTTATTTCTCTTTACTACATTATTTCTTGTTTACCGATACATTAATTTGGGTTACAAAGTTATAAATAAGTTCAAATATTTCATTAACTGGTTAGAGACTGATTCACCCCCCTATGAGTGTCTTTGGGACTGTCATTGCATCTAACACATACATATGATTGGCCAATTAAGTTGAATCCATACAAAATCATTCAAGTGCAGAAAATAGAGTAATTGCAGAAAGAATGAGCTTCCAATTAGTTGCCAATGATTTCAAATCAGATTTTAGAAATTTAAATTTTTTAATTCATCTCATAATCAGTTTCCAACTGTTGCTTATACAATTTATACCAAATTTTAAACACTCTTGCGGTCACAATAGACTTTTGGGTTACATGACTATTTGACTCCCACGCTTTGAAAAAATAAACTCAAACACTGACATTGGAATAAAAATTCCAAATTGATAGACCAATGCTGGACATTGACGTCAGAATAACAATCCCAAATCGAGGTCTTGATCACCCATCAGAATAACTAATACAGACAGAGTAACCATTTTGTGCAATTTTGATAGAGTAAACCTACCCCGATGTCCCTATTTCAGTATAACTATACTGAATAATGCATTTGGTTGTCTATTGACATAGCCATCAACAGTCAACTAGACAATATTCTCCAATCTCAATAGAACAAACTATCTCAATGATACTTTATCGGGTTAACTATCCCGATGATAACTTTTTTCAACAATGACTCTTTATCGGGTTAATTATCTCTATGAAAACATTGACAACTTTTTACAACAATAACACTTTATCAGGATAACTATCGCAATGACAACATTTGACAACTTCTTACAAACTTGCAAATTATGACTCCCAAATTGATATACCCACCTATAAAAATGAAATAACATTACAAATGGTATTAATAGACCTTATTGAATCAAAACGACATGACCCCTAACTCCAAAGACTCAAACCCCTAATTGACATAGTAACTAAACTCTAGGTGCTCCTACACCATGAGGGGAGAGAGAACCTAAGAGAGAGAAGAGAGGGGGAGGTAGGGGGCGATATTTAGGGAAGTATCAACACAATTAATACCCTCAATCCTATGTATCCTAAAACCTATACCATTAAACTTGTACCCTAAACCATAGAAAAATGCCCTAAACCCTATACAAGGGAGGGAGATAGAAGAGGGGAGAGAGAAGAACAAAGAAAAAAAATAGGGTGGAGAAGGAGAGGAGGGAGAGGAAGACAAGGATTGACTAAGAGACCTAGAGAGGTGAGGGGGGTAGATGGGTAAGGAGGGAGGGAAAGAACTAGAGGGGAGAAATAAAGGTGAGAGAGATGTAAATAATGAGATAGGGAGGAAGAGGCTAAGAGGTAAAGTAGGGAGGGGGAGGTGATGACTAGGATAGTACAAAGAGAGAATAAGAGAGGGAGAGATAATAAGAGAAAGTGAGGAATAGAGATAGATATAGGAGTAAGGGGGGTGGGGGAGATAGAGAGGGAGATAGGAATAAAGGGAGGGAGAGATCTATAGAGAGGAAAGAGGTGAGAAAGAAGATAGAGAGATAGAGGGAAGTATCAATACGAGCAATACCCTTGACTATATGTACCCTAAACCTAATAACCTCAACCATTTATTCTACACCCTATTACCTAAACCCTATACAATGGAGGATAACGTGATGAATGAGAGAGGAGAGGGATATAGAAGAAGAGAGAGAGAATAATATATAGAAAGAGAGGGCTAAGGAGGGAGAGAGAGATAGACAGGTAGTGATTGAGAGACCTAGAGAGGGGAGAGATAGATAGGTGACAGGGGGAGAGAGGGAAGAAAATGAGAGAGATAAGTTCACATAAAGAGAAAGAGGTTTAAGGAGGGAGGAAGAGAAGTGGAGAGTGTGAGAAAGAACTAGAGATGGGAGAGATATAGATATGAGAGACCTAGAGCCTAGGGAGAGAGGGATGAAAGACTTGCGGGAGAGATAGAGGTGAGAGAGATAGAGTGGGAGAGAGAGGTGGGTACAGAGACAAGGAGAGAGAGGTAGAGAGGTAATAATGGGGAGAGAGAGAGAGAGAGAGAGAGAGAGAGAGAGAGAGAGAGAGAGAGAGAGAGAGAGAGAGAGAGAGAGAGAGAGAGAGAGAGAGAACCCTGCTAGTTACTATTTGACACTCACCAAATTATTTGCATTGGGAAATTTCAACCCTTTGAGTTGGATTTTCCTTGGGCATCCAACCTAAAGAAGGTTGGATGACCATTTCATGTCAAAGACATTTTTTTCCAAAGGATAGAAACAATTCACACAATTTTTTGTTGTGCTCTCCATTAGGTTCACAAGTATTTTTATGCATATTTAAATAAATACCACGATGATGTTAAGATCTCTCTTAGCTATCTAACTATATAAGATTTTTTACATTTTGATCACGTTAAGGTTTCTATCTTTTATTTATTTTGTTAGAGTGTCCATTTTTTGTCAAAAAACAACATGTGGAATTTGTTGGTATTATACACGAAGATGAGAATAGTTGATGTTATCATTGATGGAAACCAATTGGTAACAGGGTTCAAAGGTTACACCAGCAATAGACATCATCTACTAGCACCAGAAGTCACTACAAGGTTTATTCACACCGACATCCAGTCTTCACCGGTAGCAGATCATACCAACACTCTAAGCAATAACATTGTTTTGTATTGTAATTATATTTGTATAACTGACATGATGTATTGTAAAGACTCATATATGTATGAGATCTTGTAGGTCATTTTGATGTGAAAATATGCAATGTAATAAGCAGTATATGAGATATTGTAGGATAGTTTTTTTATGCACTTTTGATGTATTTATTTTCAGAGTGAATAAGAAGCAAAGCAAAGCGAAGACTATTCTGTGAAAGCAAAATCATTTACCGGCAAGGTTTTTGGTTATGGTATCAGTTAGATCTTAAACCGGTACTGAATAAAGTGTACATTTCTAATATAAGATTTTTTTAACTTGCAAGACCTTATGGAAATTTCATAACTCACATGGATATATTTTAGTCCTATCTTTTTATTTGGATGTATTATAAGACCGTTTGACAACAGTACAAATTGGCATCTATTTTGAGTTTTTTTTAAAAAAAATTTTCTATTGCAAGAGCAAGTCAAAATGACTTCAAAGGCATTTCATTTAGTGCTTTGTTGAACTCTACAAATTTTCTTGTAACTTCACCAAACTATTAATGGTGATAATAAATTTACTACTTGAGTCACTTAAATTCACATAAAATCTCACAATGAGATTTTTCCAAAACCTTAGGTTGTTCTAACATTTATTGCATTTTTTCATTGCATGAAATCTCAAGAACTTTGTGCATCATTTTACTACACAACTATTAGCTATTTACACACATATGCTCTTGGAATGTTTTCTGACTCTTTACAAAATCATTAAATTGATCAACAAGGTTTGACCAAGGAAAAAGGGAAAGTCACCTCTATACCCTGATATTAGCAAAGATTCAATGGTGTTTTTTAACACCACCAAGTTTTTCATTTACAATTACCTGTACAAGAGAATATTAATTAAACTTATAAAGTCCTAAAGATTCAAGGTTTCAAGGTCATATAAAAGATTTAAGATTGTACTTTTCAATACAAAGTTATAGGTTTGAGGATCACAACTACAAGAATGAGCTTAATTAATTTTCATCCATAACTCCAAAATTTATAGAACACAATCATTAAAAAAATTATTATTTTGCATTTCATTTCATTTACTTTATTATATTTCAAACGTAGACTAGATACATGTTTGAAAACTCAATTTACATACCATATCGAGTATGCTTATGAAAATGAATATATGCCATTTCCAAGTATTAATATTATTGCTCACTATAAGATTAAGTGATGAACTTAGATGAACATTTTTTATTTTCTACTTTATATTGCTAAAAAAAAAATGTGTCAAATGTATTTAAGAAATCTTATAGAATCTTTGGAAAGAAAGAGTATTTGAATATAATTATACATACCTTCTCATAGATTTTGATAAATGTAATCCTCTTAAATATGTGTAAGAAAATAATAAATAAGATAGACCAAAAGAAAAGTACATTGCAAGTAACTTTCCAAAAGCAGAATATTTGAATCTAATTATAAAACATCTATCTCATAGATTTTGAGATGTGTTTAAGAAAATAAAAGAGAAGATAGACCTAAAAAAAGGAGCACATTATAAGAAACATATTTAGAAAAACTTATTAAAGATCCTTGAAAATAAAGAGTATTTGCATCTAATTAAAGGATACATCTCTCATAGATTTTAATATATGTAATTCTCTTAAATATATATAAACCAATAAATTAATGAGATAGACCGAAACAAATATACATTCCAAGAAACACTTGTTCTTTCTTGCACTCTTACAATATCTGATCTTTTGCCCATATTTTGTATTATACACTATTCCACCTTTTGTCCTTTCCTTTACTTTGTATAGAAGGCATTGCCATGTAAGAATTCTCATTAAAATTCTCCTTAAAATAGATAACCAATCTTAAAGAGATGCTACCTAGCAGTAAAATCAACATGAAGATAGACTTGATTACCTGTAAAACATTACGATCCACATCTTTAACGTTGACAAAAAACCATTAACGGTTAAAATAATTATCTGTGTTAATATGATACTTGCCTTGAGCATACAGTATTGTTTAATTTATAAAATTTGTTTCGTATTAATCTTCTTCCTTATAATAAATTAAACAAATCGTCTGAACAATTCACTTCCGCGGAGGCGCAGTTGGAACAACTTGCATGGCAAGTAACCCGCCAACTATGAATACAGACATTTCCTGCGCGTTTAATTAAAACCGCCGCTTTGATTTCTTCTAGCATTATATAGCTTTGGAAAAGACAATAAATCGTTTACCAGTTTCAGCAAATGGCAGATGATTACACGCACTCTCGTGATGATAATGTTTCTGAAAAGCCGCAGTTTTATGTGGGGTTGGAGAGACGTCTTGCCGATTTGAAGGGGCTTTTGTTCCACAACCAGGTGTCGATCATTGTCTCTCTGCAATGATCTCCAAGTTAAAGGTATGTTCTGTCTAAATTCTTTTCATGATTGTCTGAATGTTCTAAGCTTTTATTTTAAAAACCATTCTATTTTAAATCTATGGGTTTTCTTTTGTCATGTAAGGATTTTAGGTATGTATGTCATGTAAGGATTTTAGGTATGTATATAAAAAGAGATAAGTAGAATGTAATATGAATATCTAAAATCCTTACATGACAAAAGAAAACCCATCTCTAATATGGGTGCTTATGCAATTGCAATATCTTGGACTGCCTAGCTTTCAGTGATAGGCTGAATTCTTCTTTATTGTAATCTTATATATTTTATCTTCCATGATAATCATTAATAGTTCACCTTCTCTAGGATAACATAATATCTTCTTCCCATTCATATATCAACTCCCTCTCAAATTATTTGCAAAGCACCTTCAAAGGTTTTCCATCTACGAGTAATCATGCCAACTCCTAAAGAGATTCAATATTTCTTTATTGTAGCAATTATATTCTTCTGGTTCTATGGTTTTCTTCTCTCAAAATAACTCTTGCTAACACGGTGGGTATTTATTCTTACCAATTGTTTTCACCTTCTCACATCTCTTAAATGTCGTCGTTCTAATTTTATTCTCTTTGCTTCCAATTTTTGTTTGCCTCACACTACTCCAACATCCACCATAATTCCTTCAACTCAAACTTCATTTTTTGTAGCTTCCTTTGTTTGCCTTTTGTTGGCTTCTACCTCTTCTTTTGCCTTGTTTCTTATTCTAGCTTTGTTATCCTCTTATTTGTGTTGTGACATAACTACGTCTATGCATCCACAACCATAGTCATAGCTCTCCTATGAGTTATTCAAAAATTTTGCTATATAAAAAATAAAGCAATCTCACAAACTTTCTACTTTAGGCATATTTAGATGCTTTAATAACAAAACGATCCAAATGAACGTCTCTTCCTCTAGATTAATATTGGAAAATAATACCCTAGTCTTATAACTAATAATCAAATTGGAAGCTAAAAGACAAGTAAAAGTCAATTTGAAATAGGAAAACAATCTAAACACATGTAGCCAATAGGACCCAATGCGAAAAAATAATTGTTATTTCAAAATAATGTAAAAAATCATTTTATTTTTACACCTAGATAACTCAATAGAGAATTTAAAATAAACGCAACAAAAGAAAAGAAGTTATTAACAAGAAAACATAAACATATAAAAAAACTTAAATGTGGGAGGAAAATATTTAAGACATGTTTCTATTAGCAAAGAAATATTTACAAATGACATGCTTCTTTCTTTCAAATCAACATGTAGATAATGATTGTCTTTTTAATGTAAAAAATAGAGTAATTACACATAATTGTTATTATTAGAAAAAGTAATTTATTGTAATTTCTACCACTACACAAACACTTGGATAAGCTAATCTCTTCTTATAAAGTCAATATGATTAACATGTGTTCTTTGCATCCAATTTAAAGTTTTTGTTCTATCTTTCTCAATGTTGAGAAAATATTAGTCTTCATGAAAATTATTCTTAAACATCAAATAATTCAAGAGTTGGTGTTAATTTTTGTTTGTCATTTCATGGAAGACATTTTTTTATTATTCTATGTATTGACTGGATGTGAAACTACATTTGATTATTTGATGATTGTAATTTTTAAATCTAAAATCATATATTTAAAATTTAATAATTATTAATTTAGAATCTGTGTTATATTGAGGTCTCTATGCTGCATGCCCTAGGTTAAAATGGCATATTTTCATTCATGTCAAGGTATTTAATCTATAACACACTTGTTTTTTTAATGGATTCCAGATTATTTTCACAACAATGTGATCTTTGCAAGAGTTTCACAATCTCCAGACCTAAATGGGATATTAGAGACTATATGGGAGAAGATAACTGGAAGCAAAAGAACAGAGTTTAAGGATGTGGAAGATGCGCACACAGAGCTACAACAATTCATTTTAAATCAATCCAAGCCAATTCTAATTATTTTGGATGATGTTTGGTCTAAGGAAATTTTGAAAAAGTTATTATTTGAAGGTTCGGGATGCAAAACTGTCATTACTACCAGAGACAAGTCTACCATACCCACAAACCCCTCTACACAACTCTATCAACTACCATTGCTGAGCCCAAAGGATGCTCTCTCACTTTCCTCCTTCTGGGCTACTGGACAGACATCAATTTCAAGTGATACAGATGCAAATATAATGCAGGAGGTATGCATTTTGTAAATAATTGTTGTTTTATGAGTATAAGATAAAACTAGTTAATTATTCATTATATAGATTTGTTATCCTTAAGGACTACTTGTAAATTTTCTATGACTTGTAGGTGGAATCAAAATGTGGTGATCTGCCACTTGCTCTAAAGCTGTTTGGAAGTTCTTTGCAAGGGGAATCTCAAGATGCCTGGAAGAACAAGCTTTCTAATGGAGAATACATGTCAGATTATCACAAAGAGGAGTTATTCAGATCATTGCAAACCAGTATTGACTCCTTAGATGATGTAACCAAGGAGTGCCTTTTAGACTTAGCAATATTTCCAAAGGACAGAAAAATATGTGTCGATGCACTATTGGACATTTGGGTTTACGTTCGAAAGCTACAGAAGCATGATGCTTTTGCTATCTTATCACAACTTGCAAACAAAAAACTGTTAAATTTTACCAGCAAATCAAGGTAATTGTCTGTCCTTTTTAGTATATTGCATTTCTTGTTCTTATGCTTTTCAACACTAAGCTGACATGCTCTCATTTCAACAGGGGAAGCACAACAATCTCATATAAAAATGCCTCGGAGATGTACATTTCTCAACATAATGTAATGCGAGATTTGGTATCGTATTTGGCACACAAAGACAACGCAGTCCACAACAAGAGGTTGGTCATAACAAGGACGGAGAGTGGTTTGCTAAGTGAAGAGGAGTTGATTAATGATAGTGTTTTGGACACTCAAATCCTCTCTGTTCTCACAGGTGACTTATTCAAAAACTAACACATGCATTTTGGTTATTTCTTTGAAATACTAAACCATTGTTTTTAATGTCACCGTTGATGTCAAATTGTAGAGTAGAATTGAATTCAAACATGATGCTCTGCATATTATTACTGAGTTTACATCACTAAGTAAACTCAACAGCCTATTATAGAGCTTTGATGTTCCAGTCATTTGTTCAGTGCATAAACTCAACAGCCTATGTAAACTATTCAAGATATCTAGATTTTTTTGGATGCTTTAATGTCCTCCCTGATAAGTAACAATGCAAAACTATATTTTCAATCTTCATACTTTTTCATGGTGTGACATTAAGCACTCTTCGTGATTGCATCACAAATACAAGTACTCTTTTCTCCATACATTTTCCCATTCCTGGATTCAACTTCAAAATTAAGAGAATATAGACATTATAAGTAGTAATCATAATTAATGCAAATTGGTCTAACTGGATTTCGTTGTGATTTTGATACATGCAGAACCTATGGAGGAAAATCACTGGCCCGATATTGAATTTCCTGAGACAGAGGCTCTGTTGTTAGCCTTCACTTCAAGAGAATACTTTCTTCCCTCGTTTCTGAAATCCATGAAAAAACTTAAGTTTTTGATGGTATTCAATTGCTGTACAAAGAAGGCAACAGTGAAAGGTCAAGAAGTCTTATCTTCACTCCCTCAACTCAGGAGTGTCCGTTTGGAGAGATTGATTTCACCGCTTGTTGAGAAACAGAGCATTGAAGAATTACAGAGCTTAGACAAAATATCTTTGAGCTTATGTGAAGGACTCAGAAATATATCCACATTCAACACAACCAAGGTACAATATTTTAACCTGGACCACAGCAGTGATTTGGAAGAGTTGCCCCTTGAGATCTGCAATATGCCGTCTGCCCTGTCATGGTCTATTACCAACTGCCATCTGCTTCAGAATTTACCATATGATCTTGGAAATATGAGCCAACTAAGAATATTAAGGTTATCGGCATTACCAGGCCTGAAGGAGCTTCCAGTTTCAATTGGAAAACTTGAAGAGTTGGAATATCTGGACATTTCAGTATGCGAGCGCTTGAAAGAGCTTCCAAAGGAAATAGGGCAACTCAAGAAATTAAGGGAGTTTGATATGAGAGAATGCTCTCGTTTGAGAAGGTTACCCACAGCTGTTTCTGAACTAAGTTCCCTGAAGCTTGTTGTGTGTGATGAGAAGATTGGAAAGCAGTGGATGAGGGCTAAGAACATTTCTATACCGGAGCTTACAGTTGAAATTGTGGAAGCACGGTTTAGTTTGGAATGGCTTGATGATTAACTTATTGTGAAATCCTAACATCCTTCTTCATACCCAAATGCATGAATAGTTTAAAAGATGAGGGTATTATCAAGGATGAAATCGTGCTGCAGGCTAAGTGTCTTCGATCAGCATGAGGGTAAGGTCTCGCCATCAGCGTGACACTTTAGCTCTGATTATACCCTCCATGCGTCTACAGCAAATAGCGGTATTACCTGATAATGCCCAGCTTGATTTGGGAGAACTGTTTCCGACGCTTGTTCAATACATCTGAAGAGGCTTGGAGTTTATTCTGGATTGACTGGGGTGCTTGATAGATTACCCATGCTACCTTCTTGCGTCGCTAATTTGCGTGGATTGAATAGTTTGTATCAACAATGTAACTGTTCTTGTAATTTTTGTGCCCCAAATGTCGGGGGCTCTATTATGGTTTGCCTTGCTGTTCGCTTCTTTCTTGTTTTGCTTCTGTAGCTGTTCCTTCTGGAGCTGGTCAATTCGCTGCTATGACTATGACATTGTATTTCTTTCAAATAATAAATAAGTAGGGGAAAGGATTCAGTAGTTGAGCACGTTCTAATTCTTGTGATAGAAGTTGTTGATTTAATACCCCCATACTTGCTGATTTAATGCCCAACTTTTATACAACATTGCACCAATAGTTGTATGATATGTACCAATAATTTAATTAAAAATATACCATTTGTTGTGAAAAGTAACCAATCATGTGATGCCACATCAATTGCACAAATATTGGGGCCCTTTTGCACACCTATTGGTCTCACTTTTTTTTCGGGTTGTTTTGGACACCTTGGCAAAAAGCATGCTGATGTGGCATCATATTTGATGATGTGGCCCTAAAACCTTAGTTATAAGCAGGGGATTTGCCAAGTAAGTTGCTGTAAAAAATTCGGAGTGATTTGAAATTTCCACGTAGGATTTTGAGAAGTGTGAAGTTAGGGTGCACAACTACTGGGTCCTCTCCCCTATATGGAGAGAGAGAGAGAGTGCTATATTTTCAATTTATGAGTCGTGATTAATTATCTTGCCATTATCAATGCAGTTCTATGGTTTGCACACTCCTATGATCAGATTGGATTAATTGTTTCCTTGTACTTAGCGGTTTAGACTATACTCATTTTCGATACATATAGATTAGATTAATCCAAATACAAATAAATTTTAATCAATTTTCAGTACTGTTTTGTATTTACTGATTTTGTGCAATATATAATTGTGAATTATTTTTTTGTGTTTCCTTTCAGTAATGTAGACAAGTTATTGATTTACTACTAGTGAAGTTGAATGGTTCTAAATGAGATTAGGGGAGAGGACCCAGCAAACGCAATAGTTGAGCGCATTCCAATTGTTGTGATAGTAGTTGTTAATTTAATATCCATACTTGTTGAATTAATGTCCGATGTTTTTTTGGAAACATTACACCAATAGTGTGACTTTAATACCCATAATTGAATGAAATGTACCCTTAGTTTTAAAAAGAAAGCAATCATCTGATGCCACATCAGTTGTACAAGTATGGGAGCCCCTTATGCACCACTATTGGTCCCACCTTATTTTGGGTTGTTTTGGATACCTTGACAAAAAACATGTTAATGTGACATCATATTTGATGATGTGGCCCTAAAACCTTAGTTATAAGCAAGAGACTTGCCAAAATAAATATAAATTATAACATTTTTGTCCAAAAAAAAAAATGATTAAACTAATAAAATAATTAAACTTTATGAATGCAATAATATCTTAGAGGAATAGGCACGGCGGGATACAAAAAGGATTATTTGTTCTACCCACTACCACGATGAACCCCAGGATTGGTCGCTTTAAGGAAAATACATATTTTGCTAAATGTTGTGGGATTAGTAGCAAGAGCAAAGAAATCATGGATTGGTGGACCTCGTCCTTCCCAGGTATGGTCTCTATAGACTCCACAACTTAGTCCCATATTTTATTGTGGCTTGACCTTCCACTTTATTAATATAGAATGGAAGTCTGGCTTTGACTTTGCCAACCATAGATTTCAAAAGTCCGTTGGTTGGCTTAATCTAGTTGGTCTTCCCTCGGAGTTCTGGTGCTCAGAGGTTCTTAAAAATAGGGGATGCCTTAGGTACTCCAATCGGTATTAAGGAATCAATTTTCCTGAATGAGCTGAACGAAGATGTGGCCAACATCTATGTAGAAATAGACTTGAGACTAGGCTTTATAATGAGCTAGAAATAGTCTCAAAGGTGGGCAGATGGAAGCATAAAGTCTAGGGGTTGGTTGAGGGAACCCCTGGCAGATGCATTCTAAGAAACCAAATAGTTAATAGTAACTCCATGGGAGGATCTAGGGGCTCACTTTTTCATTTACAAGGCCAACTTCAGTATTCTACCTCAGTTGGCAAGCCACACCAAGCTCATGACATGGTAGTTCAAGTTCAGAAATTTTTTAGCAATGGAGCTTTGGCTCAGGATTTTGAAAGAAAATTCAGGATGAGAATAATAATATAGAGCCTGAAAATGCTCCTAATAATGAGCATATTTTAGAAAGCCATAAGACAGCAGAGTAGGTGCAAATGACCCCTTTTGTACCCCACTCATATCTTACTCCCAATAGAGTACTCGGTGAGGATACCCAAAAACGGTCGAGGTTGGGTCATAAGACTCATACTATATCCCAAGTTCCTCCTGAGAGCTCTCATCTCATTTTATCCCTGAAAGTCAAGATGAAAAACAATATTGTAGCTAGAATAATTTTTGGTCCAAAAAAATTTCCCATTCTAAATTAGGGGGCGTATAACGTTTTCATTCCTAAGCCTAGAAAGGCATCTAAAAAAAGGAGTCGAGTAAGAAAGATGTTGGAAGGGGGGCTTCATCCTCTACCAACCCCAAATAAGGACAAAGTAACTTCTTTATTTAATCTTATGTTGGAAGCAGAGACTCTTAAGAATGACATCATCCAAGAAATGGAAGAATCAAAGAATTCCCCATCCCCGGTTAAGGACCTGGAGGACCAACATTTGACTCCCAATAGAGTCTCTCAGAGCAGCCCAAATGGAATGCCCAAAGCCCCTCAAATATCCCCACTCATTGATCCCTATCTTTTGAAGAAGGGTATTAACCTTTCTTTAGAATCTCCAAATCCATTCTTTGATTCTCCCCCTTTGCAAGCTCCATGCTTTGATTTGAATATGGATTCAAAACTTAGTCCCTGCTTCATGAATACATGGATGACGAAGAAGTCTCAATACTGGATATGGAAACCCCCTAGCAGCCATGTATTCAAAAATCAAAGAGAAAAGGAAATTGGGTCTCAAGGAAATGATAGAAGGGAAACAAAAGTTGGACTATGACTTAACATCTCCTAAGAGGGGTAGGAAAACACTCAATGAAAAATTAGTCATTGATGGAAAAGATAAGAATCAAGGCAAGATCACCGACCTTTGGAAAGTAGGGAAGGGTACCCCTCTTCTTGAACAACAATGAAAACATTTTTATCATAGAATGTTAGGGGCCTCAATGCCCCTGATAAACAACGGGTGGTCAAGAGAAGAATGTTCTTGTTCAATGTAGATATTACTTTACTTCGGGAAACTAAGTTAGATTGTCTGCAAGCAGTGACATTTGGGTCTAGTATAAGTTCCCATTTTCAGGCTTCTCAACATGTGGTAGTGTATGCGGAAGGTGCATACGGGGTCCTTCTGATAGTTTGGAAACCTTCCTTTGTTCATGTGGAGGGAGTTTCTTCTAACTGAAATTGGTTGCTTGTGAAGGTTACCCACCTTCAATCAAATGTCTCCTTTAACTTGCTCAATGTTTATGGTCCAACATCTCCTCTCAACAAACATAGTCTTTGATTGGCCCAAGATGGTGTGATATCCCAACTACTGGACCGATATCTCTTCATTGGAGGAGATTTAAATGTTATCAGAAACTCTCAGGATAAAAGGAGTGGCATCAATAGACTTGGAAGATCTCAGCAAGACTACAATGACTAGATTGATAGAAATGGGCTATTAGATATTGACTCAGGGGATAGCACTTTTACTTGGAACAACCAAAGAAAAGGTTTCAGTAACATATATGAGAAAAAAGATAGATTCTTTTGGCTAGAGGACTTCTCCTCTTTTCCTTTCTCTTTGGAATGCTCTGTTCTACGCTGCTCTAGCTCTGATACTTTTCTCTTTTGTTCACCCTATAGGGGGATAAGGATGGTTTAAAATCACCCTTCAGATTTGAAAACCTGTGGATGAAAGATCCTAATTTCTTATCAATGATTGAGAAATGTTCAAAAGAAGGATCCTTTAAGGGATCGAGATTATTTGCTTTGTGTCCAAGCTAAAATATGTTAAGTAGAAGCTGCTCTAGTGGAATGCCACGCATTTTAAAAATATTTTCACTACCAAAAAGAGCTTAGAAGATCAGTTTGAAGCAATGAATGAAATAATCATCAAGGATGGCATGAATCAATCCACCTTTGAGCAAGAGAAACAATTATTGTTGGAGTATGAATATATTCTCTCTAAAGAAGAAATATTTTGGAAGCAAAAATCTAGAGAAATTTGACTTTAAGAGGGAGACAAGAACACCAAATTCTTCCACAATGTGATGAGGATACGAAGAAGCATAAATAGGATTTCTAAGTTGGAGCTTCAACATAATTGCTTTATTGAAGACCCAAAAGAGATTAGAAAAGAAATAGTTTCCTTCTTCTCAAAGTTG